>NC_054826.1:6627500-6943035 GCF_018345385.1 Vulpes lagopus | reverse complement strand
CCCAAGACCCTGAGATCACGACCTGAGCCAAAGGCAGGCACTCAACCATTGAGCCACCCAGGAGCCCCATCATGAAATATATTTTTAAAAGTTTGCGAAGAGTATAAAAAATACACTTCAGACTTCAGAAGTCCTGGAACTTCAGACTTCTCAAAACAGGCCCTAATTCTGTAGGAATTTGAATCTTCATCAGGTGAACCTGTGTATGTGTAATTTATTAAAAGTTCAGCAGGTTTAAAAAAAAAAGAAAATAAAGAAAATAAATAAATAAATAAATAAATAAATAAACATTCAGCAGGCAAGTCAAAATCGCACATCTGGTTAAAAACCACAAATAATGCTATCTCCTATAAGTTTTCTCTTGTATTCGAATGTTTAGGGGCACTTCTTTGTTTCCCTTGGTTTCAACTCATCAGTGAGGATGCCCTCAAATCAATGAATCAATCTCCTTGGACCATTCTTTCTTTAAATATTAGAATACTTTCTGATCTTCACAACTATATCTTCTTAGATGTCTAGTCTTGACAGGTTTTTTTTGTTGTTGTTGTTGTTGTTTTTTTTTTTGGCAGCACCAGAATTCAACTTCTGAAACTTGAATAATGACTTCTGAAACTTGAATGCCAAATTATGTTTGTCCATCTAAAATATTTAAAATTTTCTGTTATCTATTACGTTCCATGATAGAAAGTCATTTACAATATATTCTATAGCTGCTAACTCAGTTCCCATCTTCCTTCAAAGATAAGGTGATTCAGGTAATATTTAAAGCATGAATAAATTAGTCTCCATAAATGCTTCATTATAAGGAGCTACTGAGAAAGCTATTTCAACGTTCTCTCCTACTCCTTAAATTTATTTCTTTGGGATAAATCTGCTTTTATGAAACTGGCAGATCTCGACTAAATTTAACCTCAAATTGGAAACATGATTTTTCTCTTATCTTATATTCTCGATTACAATTGCTAATGTCAAACTTCTAGAAACAGAGCAGAATATTGGTTGCCAGATTTGGAGGGGAGGCAAATGGAGAGAAGCCGGAAAAAGGGTACAAGACTTCACAGCACCGTGACTGTAGTCGATAATATGATGCTGTGCACTTTAAATTTGCTAAAAGAGTAGACCGTAAGCATTCTCAGCACACAGAAAAAGAGAACTTTGTGAGGTGATGTATGTGTTCCTTAACAAGATAGTAGAAATCATTTCATAGAGTATATGTGTGTCAACTCATCCCATTGTATACTTTAAATACATACAATTTTGTCAGTTATACCTCAATAAATCTGAAGAAAAGAGAAAAAATTGGAAATCCTCATTAGCAAAACCACCAGGGAAACACGTGTAGTTGAAGAAAGTTGAGTTTATCAATACTTGTTGCAAAAGAAAACGAGAAACCACCAAGCGTGTGGAATCATGGAGCTGTCTAAGAAAGAGCGTGTTAGGAGTGGCTTGTGATGGTCTTTAGAAAGCATCAGGTGATTTTGAAGAGGGTTCGGGAAGCAAAAGTTTGTTTGAGTTAGGAAACTGCCAGAAGCAGGGACAAATTTGGGACATATCGTTTAACATATTAAAAATTTATGGTAATCTCATGTATTTATTTTAATCTGGATGGTGGAAGGACCAAGGTGAAACCAACTTGTAATTGACAAAGAGGCATCAATCAATCAAGCAGGAAAGAAGAGAATTCGGACATGTGGGTGGTTTGGGCAGTGGTTTGTTTTTTGTGATTACAAAGTGATCCTGTTTCCATTCTCCCCATCATGCTCACAAAGGGGTCGTGTCTGATCCTGATGTTCTTTGACATTGGCCTAGCTGTTAGTGCCAGCCAGAAAACTCTTTCTCAAAAACTCAGTAAGACACCAAAAGTTTGCATTAAATGAAAAGTCACAAGATAATCTTAGGAGGCTATTTACCTGAGCAGAACCAAACTCCAGGAAAATGTACTGTAAGCGAGGATCTCAGGGACAAATGGAATGGACCCAGCGGCAGTTTGGGACCTAAGGTATATAATTTGGGGAAAGGACTAATGTATGAACCAGTTCTGAGCAATCTCTTACGTCATCTGTGACGTGAAGACCCAGGTCTACTACGTTTGTCTTCTTTTTACCATAAATCCTGGGTTTCATGGATCTCAAGTACAAGCCAAAGAAGGCAAGTGATAATCCCAGGCCCCACAGGACCACAGTCTGAGATAAAGTAGCTTTCACCCAAACCCCAAAGCACGGTCCTAGTGGAGTTATGATACGTTGCTAGGCCCCGGCAGAAGCAATTCAACTAATTGCTTGAACTTCTTTCCCAAAAGTGGGACAGATTTGTGTATTCAGCAGGAAAGTCCAGAAGAAGACACAGTGAAATAAAGGAAGAGCTGATATTGGTGAGTTATCGTCCTCAGAAAATGAAGAAGGGAAATGATGAAGATGGACATTCTACACGTGATCCTTCACCAGAGGTAACATTTACAGTGGCCAGTTAGACTTTTTTCACTGCTTTATGGATGATGCAACAGGCTCAGATGACTGAAACAATACATCTAAAGGAACACACCTTATAACTAGTGAAGCCAGGACAACCCTAACTTTTTCCACTGTTCAAAATCATGGGCTACATTAATTCTCCCGATGCACCACCTCCATTTTACCCCATCCATAAAAAAGTTATCAGTAAACTCCCTATAAATAATTCAAATTTAGGGAAGCCCTGGAGGCTCAGCAGTGTAGCACCACCTTCGGCCCAGGGAGTGATCCTGGAGTCCCGGGATGAGTCCCATATCAGGCTCCCGGCATGGAGCCTGCTCCTCCCTCCGCCTATGTCTCTGCCTCTCTCTCTCTCTCTCTATCTCTCTATCTCCCTATCTCTCTCTCTCTCTCTCTCTCTCTCTATCTCTCAAGAATAAATAAAATATTTAAAAAATAATAATTCAGATTTACATTTTGGTCCTAGTTATCATTGACATCTTGTCAGCATTTTGACACTGTTGCAAACACTTATGCACCTTCTGGAACACCCTTTTCTGTTGGTTTCATGAAACTACTTTGTTTTCTTCCATATATATTGCTATTCCTTTTATAATTTTCCTTGCTGGGTCATCCTACTCTGACTGGTAAGAATTGGCATTATTCAAAGTTTAGTTGAGGCTACTCTATAGGTCTTTGCTGCATGACCTTACCCAGACTCCTGGAAGTAAGGAACACCTGTCAGCTTATAATTTAAAATATTAACTTCCAATTCGGAGGGTATTATGCTGAGTGAAATAAGTCAATCGGAGAAGGACAAACAGTGTATGTTCTCATTCATTTGGGGAATATGAATAATAGTGAAAGGGAATATAAAGGAAGGGAAAAGAAATGTTGGGAAATATCAGGAAGGGAGACAGAACATAAAGACTCCTAACTCGGGGAAACGAACTAGGGGTGGTGGAAGGGGAGGAGGGCGGGTGTTGGAGGGGAATGGGTGACGGGCACTGAGGTGGACACTTGATGGGATGAGCACTGGGTGTTTTTCTGTATGTTGGTAAATTGAACACCAATAAAAATTAATTAAAAAAAAAAAGAAAAAAAGAAAAAGCAAGCTGAATACAAAGCATCACAAAAAATAAAAAAATAAAAAAATAAAACACTGTGCCAATAGAAAAAAAATAAAATAAAATATTAACTTGCAGCCCACATCCTTCCTCTGAGCTTTAGACTACTTTTCCATAGCTTGATAGATAACGCTTAATGGATGTCACTCAGACCAAACTGGACATGCCCAAAATTGAACTCATGACAGTTCCTCTCAGAATCAGATCCTTCTACTCATTGTTTCAATAAATACATTCACAATTCACCCAGTTAGGGAAGTGAGAAGAAACTTAAAATTCAGAACAATCAACCAAAAGGTCCGATCAATCACAATTTACTGTTTTTGCCTTTTTGTTATTTCTGAGATTCATGCATTATCACTTTTCCTAGTTCCATCAATCTTTCATCAAGGCTGTCATAATAGCCAAACCCTGACTCAGTCACATCAGTGACCATTCCATTCAATCTTTCACATTGCAGAGTTCTTTCTTTTAAAGATTTTTATGTAGTTATTCATGAGAGACACACAGAGAGAGGCAGAGACATCGGCAGAAGGAGAAGCAGGCTCCCTTTGGGGAGCCTGATGCGGGACTTGATCCCAGGACCCAGGAATCATGACCTAAGCCAAAAGAAGGCGCTCAACCACTGAGCCACCCAGATCCCTGCTCACATGGCAGAGGTTTGTGTTAAGCAAGTACAACTGACCCTTGAACAACATGGGGGTTGGGGTGCCAATTCTGCATAGTCAAAATCTCCACATAATTTTTGACTCCCCAGAAGCATTCATTCGCCTAGTGTTGACTGGGAGCTTTTCCAATATCATGAACAACCGATGAACACAAATTTTGCGTGTTCCGTGTTTTTTGTACTGTATTCTTACACAAAAAGTAAGCTAGAGAAAAGAAAATGTTAATTTCAAAATCACAGAGAAAATACATTTACAGTGCTGTACTGTATTTATCTAAAAAAAAAAAAATCCACCTATAAGTGGACCCCTGCAGTTAAGCCTATGTTGTTAGAGTTTGTATTCTGATTATTTTGCTTTTTATGTTATTTTTATATATGTTGTCCCTTGCTTTCTAGTTCTACCTTTATCTTCTATTCATGTTTGTCTTATGTTAGTGTCATAGTACTTTCCAACAAAAGTCCTCCCAAATCATATCCTTTCTTTCCCTTGAGGACTTTCTTCCACCTCTGACTCCATCACCTAATTAACTCCTATTCACATTTTATTTATTTTTAAAGCATTTTATTTATTTATTTGAGAGAGAGAGAGAGAGAGACAGAGGCAGAGATAGCGAGAGAGAGCATGAGTGGGGAGGAGAGGGAGAAACAGGCTTCCCACTGAGCAGGGAGCCCAACGTGGGGCTCGATCCCTGTACCCCAGGATCATGACCTAAGCCAAGGCAGATGATTTAACTGACTGAGCCACCCAGGCGGCCCTTTTATTCACATTTTACATTTCAGTTTCAAATGAATTTCCTCAGTGCAGATCTCATGGATGCCCTAGACTCTGCTAGAACCCTTTTAATCATAGTATCCCATGCTTCTTTGTCACTCTGTTCATAATTGTACTATAATTAGTTTTCTATTTATCTGATTGCTTAATGTTCTCATGCTTAAATATTGAATGTTTAATTTGTCCTTCTAAACAAACTACAGAAAGACTTCAAAATCTGGGAAGAGAAAAAATAATTAAGGATAATATGAAAATTGCACACAACTTATCAAAGTCAAAACTCATTTTTCAGAGTTGTGTTAAATCACTTTAAATGTACTGATAAATCATTGAACACTACATCTTAAACGAATAATATGCTATATGTTGGCTAATTGAATTTAAATGAGAGAAAAAAATCACTTTCAATATATAACAATATATTAAAATACCAATAAATAACACTAAGACTTGTAATTGAATGTAATATTGACTTGTAACTTTTTACGGTTAATTTTAATGATTCATCAAATACATGTCCCAGGATGACCTACAGTATGTTTCATACAATTCTCACCATAGACAGAGGGATACTAAGACAGAGAGCAAAATTATCTTCTCTGGCTCTTATTTCGGGGGCTATTTTAGGAAACCCAACTGAAGTACAGATAGAAGAAATTATAATTCATGGTGTCTGGGACTCGTTACTGGGGACAGGATTTCAAAGAAGGTAGACATATCTATACTGCTTGCCAGTGGCTCTTTAGGAAAAATTGAAATTTGATTTGAGTTTTAAAGCCAATCTTGAAAGATCTGTAATGCTTTGTGACTAAAAATAATTAAAAAATAATTATGCCTTATAGCCCTGCCCTATTACTGGCAAGTTAGCTTCCGTTATCCAGCTGTTGTCTTGACAACCACATTGTTGCATTTCATTCACCTCTTCACTACAACATTGACCACATGGCACACAATGACAACAGGAGTTATCACCAACTACTCATTCTTCCTTAGAGGAGGGACATCGATTCTCAAAATCATACTTATTAAGAATGAAATGAGCACCGTGGTTTGAGGTTAATACTGACATTTTAAAAGATTATAAAACTGAAAGACTTGCAAAGCATATCATTTTCCCAACAATGGCATCTTAATACTTTTTAATAAACCATAAATTAAAAAAAATCTTGCAAGTCTGTTAACATGTCATAATACTCGATTGCTTTTAGTGTTTTTAGAAGAGATACTATCTGACTAAATGTAGTTAAGAGTATGAAGCAGAAATTGGATGATTTCTGTTCAGATTTGCTCTTACATATATTCTTATCTGTAATGACACATGATTGCAAGTATAAAAGTCTAATTAAGTTATTATATTTTTCTAATTTGATTTAATTACATAATTAAATACTTACTGCATTCTGAGTAATTTCACACTCAATGGATATAATGTGTTACCTACATAGATATAATTTGATTTCAGAGTTTTCTCCCAAACTTCCTGTTATATGAACATTATATTAGTTTCTAAAAGTTAATTGTTTAATTTCTTAATATTTAACTTCTATGGCCTACTACTTGTGTGATCTTGAACCACATATTTAACTTCTCTTTTTTAAAAAAAATGTTCTTTACCTATTTCCTCACTGGTAAAGTAGGATTAAAATAGTACTTAATTCAGACAGCTATTTTGAGTTTTACAAATGTTAATGACTAAAAATACTTAGAAGACAATCTGGTATAAGTGAGCACACAGTACATGTAAGCCATATTATTAGTCCATCATTTTTGTCACTTAATCATCCTAACACTGATTTTCCATTTCCTCCTTCTTTTCCTCCAGAATTGTCAATAAATCTACAATGACACTGAGAAATGTCAAATCCGTAGCTTGCTCTTTGAGCAATCTAGATCTATCATTCCTGGCCATATGAACTAGTGCTTGGAACAGAGGATCCCTTCTCGACCATAGGTTTGACCTGTTCTAATCAAATGAAGGGCAACAGATTTGTACCATTTTTTGTACCATCTTTAAAAGATTCATTATATACTCTCCAATCCCTTTTCTCTTCTTTTTCATCTCCCAGATACATTTCCCTACTTCCCTTACCATGAAAATAAATGTTAGCTAAAGAAGTGGGAAGGGTAGTGATCAAGGCACTTCCACACATATTCAATCATACATCTTGAGTGACCCTCCATGTTTCTTCTCTTTCTTCAGCCTGCCAATCAGAAGACTAAAACAGCTTAGGTCACTGAACTGGGTGCATGATAAAATCTTCCAGCAAGAAAAATAAAGTTGTGCATGTGTGTGTGTGTATGTGTGTGTGTGTGTGTGTGTGTGTGTGTGTAGGGTACGGCGCCAAGATTTGATTATTGAAGTTGCCACAGTTAACTGACCATATCCATCAGAACATTATATGCTTTCAAATCCCCAGTGCTTAATAAATGACTGTTGCTTATTCAATGAATATGTATCAGAATTTACCAGATAACACAACAACCTTTAAAAATATCCCAAAAAAAAACCCTCTTAGGACGTAAAATGATAAAAAGGATAAATGATACTTTATTTCCTAAAGAATAACTCACTTGGTCATTCAAAAATACTTTCTCTAATAACCACATTATAGATTTTAAGGTGCAGGTAAACTTGACAAGCAGAGCATAGTGTAACAGTTTCTAGCTAACAAATTTCCAACATTGATGTCCCTGAATTACTGAAATATCATAAAGTTGGATTAACCTTGCTTGTATTTTGTTATTAGAAAATGACTCAATGGTGCAAAGAATCTTTATATCTTTCTCCATTCTACTTTCTTGAGTTTATATTTCCTCCCTTTTAGTTAGTAAGTGCAATCAGCAGATTTTAAAATATGTATCTTCCACAAAATTCTGCAATGTTTACTGGAATGCTGAATAATTGTCTCATAATGGTAAGGATAGTCAAAAACTTTATGCAGTGCATGAGAGCAACCCACTTAGATAAACTGAAAAAGAAAATGAATTGGGAAAATATAAAAACTGCTGACTAGCTCCTCTCTCTTCCACTAAGGGTAGTAGGAAAAAATATGAAGAAGAATTTCAGCATGAAGGATTTGGAATTACTTCCTGTCAACAGGGGCCCTAAAATATATGTTTTTTTGATTGAACAATAAACTTAGGTAATAAAGCAATAAAAAATCCAATAACGTCTGATTACACAAATATTTTATGTACCATAAGTAAGTCAATATACAATTTAAAGCAAAAACAAAACCACCAAATTTTACTGTACCCTAGGTTAAATATTTTGACCACTGCACTTTGCCATGAATTGCACATTAATAACTGCTAATCACTGTGTAATATAGTCTTTGATGAAAACTTTAAACTGTTTTATTTGCTATTTGGGCATACAGGGCTTAAAAGAAGTTAATTCATCTGGTAAATCTTCCATAAACCTTTCATTGAAGGTGATACCAAATCTATATCAGAAATAAAATGTTCAACAGTATATTTCCATTTACTACATGATAATTCATTCCCCCAATTATAGAATTGAAAAATACTTTCTGGAATTATCTGATTCTTGGACGTGTATGCTTGATGTTACTCACGCTGTGTCGAACTAAAAGAAAATTACCCTATTTGCTTTTAGTGGATTTTGAGGGATAAACTAGTCTAATGAAATTGAAGCAGGAGAGAAAATAGGCTAAAGGACAATTTGTGTCCTAAACTGCCTTATAATGGAAAAAATATATATGATATGATTAATCTTCCAAGACACTTTCAAGGTGACAGCCCAGTGAGAAGCAATGAGATACAGTCAAAGGGCTCAATATTCTCTTAAGGTGATATCCTGGGGAGATTGTTGATTCAACTCCTCAATGTGGATATACAAAAAAATATAAAACTCAAATTAATAAGGATGTCTTGCATTGTTAATTTAACTTATATTTAGACTACCTAATTGGCTAAACCCTTGTATGATTCTTAAATTTCCTATTCGTGCTCAAGAATACAAATTGCTTACAACTATCCTAATTTTTTTTTTCAAGAGAGGCATTTTAAAAATCTCACATTTTCCTATCAGATACTTGCATGAACTTGTTAGATCTCATTCCTTTGTATAAATAAACCCGAGGATTGTGATTTCAATACAAATTGGGCAACTCAGGATACATGGTAACTGGCCAATAATTAATTAAGTGTTCAATCTCTACTAAGGCCCAGTGGCAAGCCCAAAGCTGCTTCTCAAAGGAGAATTTTATCTGCAAGGATGGCAGGACTTTGCTCCAAAATCCTAAGGGTCTGTGCTGTGATATACCTGTAAAATCCTGCCAAAGACCTGAAACAGGATCTCTGCCACTGATACTTAAGCACAGTCAGATCTGCAGATCAAGAGCAACACGCATAGCAGCATGGACCTATTGCAGAGCTTTCTCATGTTCTGGGCCCCACTCAAAACTTTTGATCTTTCAGGTCACTAGGTAAATGAAATGGGCCACGTGGCACACCTAAATGAGGAATACCTTGCTTCCTAACCCAAACCATTCCACTAGACTATGTGCCTCTATTTTGGTTATAGTTGTGGTCAGATGGAACAGCTTATCCTTCAGCCTAAAGGGAATATTTGTTATACTCTATATCATTGGATGCCTGGAAATTTCATTCAGGTGGAAAGTCCCTGAATTTTAATCAAATTTATTTTACACCCTCCTATACAGGAATGCCACCAATATGTCCACAGCAGTTGCTACTTCTAGCTCTCTATGTCCAGTCACCATGATATCAATATAACAGACCAGTGCGATGTCTTGGGGGAAAGGGGAGGTGATCAAATTCCTTGTGATTATTTGTGACATAGGGCTTGAAAATTGAGGTATTCTTGAGGTAAGAGAATGAAGGTTCACTAGTAGTTTTGCCAGCTGAAAGCAAACTGCTACAAGTGGCATTTATAAGCAGTTATCAAGGAAAGAAACCTTGCCAGATAACTAGTTACATACCCAAACTAGACTGTGGGTACATTTGCTCCAGCAGTGAAACAAATCTGGAACAGTAGCTGCAACTGGAGTCACCACCTAGTTGAGTTTACAATAATCCACTGTCATTCTCTAAAGTTGGGCTATTTTCTGTACAGGCACCAGACCTTCTCTTTGACAAGACCAAATGCTTTACTTTATAGGCTAACCCATGAGCGATGGTCAAGGCTTTCTGATAGATAGATAGATAGATAGATAGATAGATAGATAGATAGATAATAGATAGATGATAGATGGATAGATAGATAATAGATAGATGATAGATGGATAGATAGATAGATGATAGATAGATGATAGATAGATAGATGATAGATGGATAGATAGATAGATAGATAGATAGATAGATAGATGATAGATAGATGATAGATAGATAGATGATAGATGGATAGATAGATAGATAGATAGATAGATAGATAGATAGATAGATGATAGATAGATGATAGATAGATAGATGATAGATGGATAGATAGATAGATAGATAGATAGATAGATAGATAGATAGATGATAGATAGATGATAGATAGATAGATGATAGATGGATAGATAGATAGATAGATAGATAGATAGATAGATAGATAGATGATAGATAGATAGATGATAGATGGATAGATAGATAGATAGATAGATGATAGATAGATGATAGATAGATAGATGATAGATGGATAGATAGATAGATAGATAGATAGATAGATAGATAGATAGATGATAGATAGATGATAGATAGACAGACATCAGATGCTTAACATTTGGAGAATCCAGTGTGGGGATAAGAACAGATTTAAAGAAACAGCTAAATTAATCACAATATCCCTAAAAAAAAAATAAATAGATGAGTAGTTCACTAATCTCTTACTTGATCCACACAAGTGGAACCGTTTTAGGTTCCATGAGCAGAAGTCTAACTTAAATCACCAAAACAGAAGGTCATGGACCCTCAATCAATTCTCAGATTTGGGCCAGTTCATAGAATTTCTTGAATGAAGGGGATATCAAGTCTACATAAGAAAATTAAAAAAAAAAAATCATGGGCATCTGGGTGGCTCCATTGGTTAAGCATCTGGCTTCAGCTCAGGCCATGATCCAGGGTCCTGGAGTAGAGCTCTGCCTTTGTCTCTCTGCTCAGCAGGGAGCCTGCTTCTTCCTGTCCCTCTGCCAGCCACTCTGCCTACTTGTGTGCACACTCCTCTCTCTGTCAAATAAATCTTAAAAAGAAAACAAAAGGCAAACCTAAAACCATACCTTGCAGCATTGATATCGATACTGCTAGTAGTTCTCCAAGTGTTTTCTAAAGAGACAATTTACCAAGGTAATATTATGTTGGCAAATCAGACGAATTGCGAGTTCCCAAACATTGGCACTAATTCCAGGACACCTCAGAATTCACTGAGGTCCCTCAGCAGAGAAGCTGGTTATGGAGGTCAAGGGATCAATAGAACTTTAGGGCAGGCCCATCCCAGCCTGGTTTCAGGGAGTCTCGGAGCCTGTCCTGTGGTATTCCCTCCAATTTAAAATGTGTAATTAGAGTAACATACACAGCAATTGACAGACTATCCTGACCTCTGACACCATAGCTTTTATCAGGGGAGAGACCAGGTGCAAACCACCAGAAACAGCCTCTCCCAACAAAACAGTACATCAAAAGCAATGCTGAACCCTTGGTGGGATTGAAGAGGAGAGCACCGCCATCGAGAACCTGAAAGATTCAGCGGTGGTGGTACCACCACATCCCTTCAACTTAGCTCTTTGGCCTGCTGGGAGGCAGCCAGTTTTCTGAACTAGATCTTTCCATATTTGTCTCCTACTGGTGCTGTTTGTCTGGTTGAGCAACAACTGATATGGATTTTGACGTCTGAAGTAGAGTCCTACTATAATAAACACTTGAGACAATGGATGTGGTGTCAAGATTTAGACGTTGATAGAGGATAGAAGAATTTTGACAGCCGTGACAGAAAGAAAAACAAACCTACATCTACCTGATTGAACTATTAGTAGGAATATGGACATTAAATATGCCTGAGGATTCAGAAGGAAGTGAGGAGCTTGGTAGGGAAAACCTATTTTATCATAGATAGGATCTAAATCATCAAAAAAAGGCTTTGGGAAGTGAGAGAACAAAAGGAAGTGAGCACAGTGTTGTATCCTGGAGAAAAGTTGATCCTCATTACACGGGGGCCGAACAGTTCATTGAACTGCAACATAAAGACACCCACAGAACATTTAAGCAATGAGTGTAGCATTTAAATGGACAGATGTCCTGGTGAGGTGTTCAAGATGTGGTCTGGTGTCTCCTTACTGATTAGAGTAAAACTCCAGAGGAAAGAGATAAATTGAGGGGGACAACTGGTAAGCCAAAAAACAAACAAGCAAAACCCCCACATCTTCCTGATTGGGGATAATTTGAGCCTATCCAGATTGCAAAGGACACTAAAAATGGAACGATTTACTGTCAATAAAGTGTGCTGTTGAGAGAAAGCCAGCCTTTTGCCAGTTTTCCAGAAGAATCCGAATGTCAGCATCCTCAGCCATACAGAGGGACCTTGGGAGAGCAAGTGATGTCACAACAGAAGCAGAAAAATGTAATGAACCAGGGGGAGATGTGATGAGCCCTGTGGAGACTGGACTGATGTAGGGCTATAGGCCCTAGAATGCGGGTAGTTGGTAGAATCTAGGGATGACCGCAAAAGAAATTCTCCCCTGGAGACTCCCAAATGATATGAGTCCTTCTGAAATTCCTTGGTTTTAGCCAGTGAAGGTGTCTTGTTCTTCTGAATTCCAAAACTGTAAGATAATTTTTTTTTGTTTTGATAAAAGCAAATTCCATTTTTTCCACTGTATACTCTGAATTGATTTAAAAATTCTGAAGTCTGCCTTAAAGAGTCACACAGTTCCCCTAAGGTTATATAAAAAAAAAAAAAAAATGCTAGATTGAAGAAACCATCTTGGGATTTCAGGGATTTTTTTTCTTAATCTTATTTTTGTATTTCCAACTAAATATCTTCAAAGGAGATAGCAATTTATACACGATCTCCTTTGTATGAATTTCCAGGATATCATCCTAAAACAAAGGAGACTATCCAAATAACATACTTCTAGGATGTTATGTGTCTTATTTTAGCATATGCACGTTTTATTTGGGACATAGTTGCCCTCCATTTTGTTCATAATTCGATTGCCTTCATCCTTAATGTTTCTTGATAAAAGTGTTCTTCACTATTCTGGGACTCTCTGGCCAGTAAAAGGGTTATAATTTCCTACAATTCTGCACACCCATTTAGAATAAACTATTGTTTTAAGTCTCAGCTACTAAAATGTAGCACAATAGACAGAGGCAGTTGTACCTGAAGACTCTACTCGGACTCCAGCTATGCCTCTTATCCAAAGTTAGGCTGCAATTTTGTTTTTTAATGGGGGTTATCTTAGTAATAAAATATCTGGTACTAGGAAATCATACTTATATATACAAGAAATTGACACCAAAAACTTTAGGACATTTTATTTTGACAACTGTTCCTCCCAGAAAACATAATTCCCATTACATAGTGTTTTTAACCAATTCTTTGATGTTTGTATCAGTTCCTTTTAGTTGTCTCTGACATACCTTATTGGTTAATAAAATAGAATTGATTGCATGTTGCTGACCTTGTTTCTTTCCTTCCTTCCTTCCGTCCTTCCTACCTTCCTTCCTTCCTTCTCTCTTTCTTTCTTTCTCTCTCCTGAGAAAGCATATTTTATTTTTAAGTGTTTATTTAAATTCTAGTTAGTCAACATACAGTGTAATGAGTATCAGGTGTATAATTTAGTGACTTAATACTTCCATACAACACCCGATGTTCATCACAGAGAGTGCCCTTCTTAATCCCCATCACTTATTTAACGCACCCTCGCACCCACCTCCCCTCTATCAGTTTGTTCTCTATAGTTAAGAGTCTTTTTCTTCGTTTGCCTCTCCCTCTCTTTCCCTGTTGCTCATTTGTTTTGTTTGTTAAATTTCTTACACTGTTGGTGGGAATGGGAACTGGTACAGCCACTCTGAGAAACAGTGTGGAGTTTCCTCAAAAAGTTAAAAATATAACTACTTCATGACATGACAATTGCACTACTAGGTATTTATGCAAAGGATACAAAAATATTAATTTGAATGGATACCCACATCCCAACGTTTATATCAGCATTGTCTACAATAGCCAAATTATGGAAAGACGCCAAATGTCCATCTGCTGATGAATATAAAGAAGATGTGGTGTATATACAATGGAATAATCCCCAGCCTTCGAAAAGAATGAAATCTTGCTATATGCAATACCATGGATGGAGTTAGAGGGTATTATGCTAAGTGAAATAAGTCAGTCAGAGAAAGAAAGATACCATATGATTTCAATCATCTGTGGAATTTAAGAAAAAACATATTCTTAACAGAAAACTTGAAAACTAATCTCATTTTAAATGTAAACTTCCAAAGCTAGTCCCAAGAAAAATTCTGTATGTAAGAATAAGATTTCTGTGACCCCAAAGTCCTAAAAAGAGCATTGACTATAATTTAGGTCTATTCCAGAAAAAAAAAAGTATGAGGAACTCAATGCATGGTAAGCGAAATTTAAAATGGTAATCATTTTTATGTAGCTATTATATAAAACACTTCATACGTACAGGCAGAAATTTCATCACACTTTTAACTTATTCACATCAGGAAACTAAAATTTAAACCAGAATATAGATTATCACACTATAAGATATCTACGTTTCAAAAAAAAAGTTTTACAACTAAATTAAATAAACCAGTAAAATAAATTAAAACACAAGAAAAAAGAATTCAGGAAAACTTGAATTTTTGTTTATAATTATTCAATTTTAATGATGGTTGACTTTAAAAATCTAAAAAATTAGGAAGAACTTCTAAATGTATGTTTTCAGAATGAAATGGTAACAATATTATGGAGTGACAACTTATTGCTTTTTTGTATATGGATAGCGTTTATTATTTTTTTATTCTGTGTAAAATTCAGAATTAAATTGTAATGTAAGCAACCAAATTAATATATATTATATACATACTATCTATAATATATTTCTATTTCATTTAATATATTACATATATATTACATATATCTTTAAAAAGCAACCAAAATTAATATATATTATATATATGCTGTCTATAATATATTTCTATTTCATTAAATATATATATATAAATATATATATATATATATATTCTTTTCTCCTTCATAACCCTTAAAGCATAATTAAATGTACAGGAATGGAGTAATTTTCTTTTCTCTATTTCTTCACTTTATGTGAAAATGTAAGGCCAAATGGAGCTTAAAATATTTAACAACCTAAATATTATGGTACATTTTAACAGCCTCATAAAGGGCCAGTCTTTCTCAGGAACCACTGTACCAGGCCTCAACAGTCTGATAAAATAGCATGAAGATGTTTTGACATTTTTAAGATTCTGATCTTTATATATTTTATGTATTTATGTATTTATTAAATTTTCCCTTATTGAAAATACAGCATCTGAAGCACCTGGCTGGCTCGGTCAGTAGATCATGCAACTTTTCATCTTGGGGTTGTGAATTCAAGCCCCACACTGGGTGAAGAGATTACTTAAGAAATAATTTAAAAATAAAGATACAGCATCTATATCAATCCCCCTATATTTTAAATGAGAGATAATAATATAAAAGTTTAAAATAACGTGATGAGTAAAACAATGAGAAGAGGGTCACTCTGACAGCTCAGAGAGCTTTACCCTATTGTTTCTAAAGGGTGATGAATTCACCAGGCTGTCAGAAGAGGAAGGACATTCTGGGCAATAGCGGTTGTTAGCATGGCTGAGACACAGGCTTGAAAATGTATTGTGCGTTTAGAGAACTTTAAAAGTAGACTACTGATGATTCATTGAGTTAAGCGTTAGAAATGTTTGAAAAAAAACTTAGAATTGCATGTTCTTTTCATAAAATTTCTTCACTCACTTATTTAAGAAGTCTTCGTTATGTACCAACTATGAGCCAGGAACTGGAAAATGTTTGGGGGAGGGATCAAATAATGAACAAAGCAAATACAGATTATTCTCATATAACCTATATGTGGACCTATATATGGATGGGAGAGTTTATTTAAAAATCTATATAAAGTGTAGAAGGACTATTGTGGAGACAGTATGTGGTCTGGTTATCTGTTGCTGCAAAACAAACTTCTCTCAAGCTTTGTGGTTAAAAAACAATATTGTTGTTATTATTACTTGCTTGTTTGTCAGACTTGGCTCAAGTAAGTGGTTCTCTTCATGCAATTGCCATCAGATGCTGCTTGGGCTACGACATTGGAGGGCGCAACTGAGTGGTTGTTGGGTTGATTCGCTGGAACTGTTGACAAGCACACAAATGTGCAGCCTCTCCATGCGGCTTGGCCTCCTCACAGCATTGGATGCTGGGTTCTGAGAGCGAGTTTTCCAAAAAAACAGGAAGCAGTGCCTTTGGGTCATTGATGTCGTGAACTGCCCAGATTCAAAGGAACTGGAGGGTATTATGCTGAGTGAAATAAGTCAATCGTAGAAGGACAAACATTATATGGTCTCATTCATTTGGGGAATATAAAAAATAGTGAAAGGGAATAAAGGGGAAAGGAGAAAAAATGAGTGGGAAATATCAGAAAGGGAGACAGAACATGAGAGATTCCTAACTCTGGGAAACGAACTAGGGGTAGCGGAAGGGGAGGTGGGCGAGGGGTGGGGGTGACTGGGTGATGGGCACTGAGGGGGGCACTTGATGGGATGAGCACTGGGTGTTATTCTATATGTTGGCAAATTGAACACCAATAAAAAATAAATTAAAAAATAATAAAATAAAAAAAGGAAATATCTACTTTTAGAAAAGGGAACTCTGCTCTATTAGTCATATATTTACTATCCAAATGAGGTTACTTTGATAAAGAGGGCAGTTTTCTACACATTCCTAGTTTCACACCTAACTTCTAATTCTTCATACTTGTGACTGCCTTTGCCATCTAGTGGCTTAGTGTGTCAAGGGCCACAGCAACACAGGCTGATGATATCAAGTGGCACAAAACAAAGTAGATCCACCCTTACTGCAGGATAGGAGATATCCTTGACCATTTGAAACTGAGCATTTTGCTTTAGTCTCATGCTCTACACAGGCTGACCTTGAAAGGGAAGTGTGAGTTAGGTTGTTTTTAGAATCCAGAAAGGAGAAGCGCTGCTACTAGACATTTTCCAGTAATAATCTGTTTATTTAACATGCATTTCAGTCACTACTCAATGAATACCTGGAAGAAACTGAAAATAAAACTTAAATGTTCTTTTAAACCCATCCAGGTTATTTTAATATAAATATCAAAATAGGGATCCTTGGGTGGTGCAGTGGTTTAGCACCTGCCTTTGGCCCAGGGTGTGATCCTGGAGACCTGGGATCGAATCCCACATCGGGCTCCCGGTGCATGGAGCCTGTTTCTCCCTCTGCCTATGTCTCTGTCTCTCTCTGTCTCTCTGTCTGTGTGTGTGTGTGTGTGTGTGTGTGTGTGACTATCATAAATAAATAAAAATTTAAAAAATAAATATCAAAATAATACTGCATTAAAAAAAAGACAAATTCGGGAAAATGTTAAGCTGGTCAGGAAGCTGGGAAAATAGGCACAGACTGGGCCATCCTGGGCCATCCAGAATATGGTCACCCTAAAGGATAGACGTAGGGCTAAAAGAATGCACAGGGAAGCTACTTCAATTTAATGAAGGGTATAGAAGGATTTTCTGGCGAGCTAAGCATTTTTAACTTTATCCTCAGGCTATGTACAATTCAAGCATGAAAATACAAAATCAGATCGGCATTTCAGAATCATAACCATATAAATTTAGGGAAGGTATTGGAGTGAGTATACACGGAGTCATAAAGGAACAATGAGGAAGCTATAACTATTTTCAATATTATTAGATGGGGGGAAAATAAAATGTTAGCTGTAAGGATGGATTAATAGAATTTTATTTGACCAAAATCTACAATGAAGAATTAGACATAATTACCAAACTTTTAGAGTGGTGTTTTCATATCACCTTTAAAATAATTTAGTTTTAAGGTCACTTACAATTGAATGAACGATAGCATTAGAAAATTCCAGCTTTTGTCCATCAGAGAATTAAGATCCAACTTTCTTGCAAAATCTTTTTATTAACTTAATATTTGAGATAATTCAACAATATTTTTTTTAATCAGAGCTATTTCTGAAAAGACAAACATAATCATTTCAGCAAGAAGTTCTAATAGAATTCATATATTCTGGAAACTTTGGTACCAGAGGGACTGTCTCAAATAAGATCAGAGTACTGTGTTTTAAGGACTTTCATATAAAAAACAGTCTAAGACATTAGAAAGACTGATGGTTCCTCCTTATTCTCTTAAGACAATCATTCTCTATTGGGGGTAGGATGATTTTAATTAATTTATTTTTTTTAACTCAATGTGTTAGATAAGAGGAAATCTAAACCTTTCCTTCTTGAGGTTGGTGCACAAATGCACACATTGTTTCTTAACAATTTATAAGAGAGAGTATACGGTAGTTGAGAGAAAAGCTAAAATAACAAGAATCGGCAGCAAGGAACAGATGTCAGAATGTTCGTAAATGATAAAGTCATTATCTTAGAATCTGTAGCTATAATCATGCCAACTTGTAATTTGCAGTGTTCCTCAAATAATCTTGCCATGGGGTATCATAGGCTTTTTACAACTAAGTTTCCCTACTTAAAATTAGAATCATGGCATCAACTCTTATCTCCACTATGCCTTAGTCTAGAACCTGAACCATGTACGTGTACTATAAGTGGGAATCATCCTCTAGCTGCTTACCCTTGGTCATCTTTCCTTATCCAAGGGAAATCCACCAAATATTTTCTTTTCTACTCTTTTGATATAAATATATTGATCCATTCCTCTCTACCAATTCCTATTCACTTTCCCGAGCATCTGCAATTTCTTGTCTGAATTACTAGTAATACCCTCCCTAAGCGATGACTTCTCCCCGCATATGTTATCAATGTAAATTTTATCTTGTCTCTAACCTGTTTTAACTCTTCAATGGCCTCCCAGTCCTTGCCTCATAGAATAGATTTGAAATCATTACAAAAAAAAAAAAATGTTAAGGCCCTCCTCTCTGGCAGTAAGTTGTTGACTTCAATCTCTTTGCTTATTTCTTCAGCTTCATGGCCTTAATTCATGGCTCAGATGGAGCAATTCCATTCCTGCCTAGGGAAACTCATATGCAATCTCCTATCCACCTGAAATAAACTTCTGTACCATCTATTCGTGCCCAGGAAACTTCATTCACTTTTAGGTCTCAGATGAAATGTCACTTCTTCGAAAAATTCTTTTGTCAACCTTTGACCAGTGTAGAAACAATGATACTCCCGTGTCAGTCAATGATGCAATAGAAAATGTCTCTGATGAAAATATGGTCAGGAAAATTGAGGAATCAAATTTAATGACTCTTATAAAAATGTGCCGATGCTTCCCTTCTCTATTTGGAGTAGGGGGCTGTGTTCAGCAAGGGCTGATATTTTTGTTTTCTTTTTAATGACGATATACAAAAGTTAGTGAAAAATGAGAATGAAAATAACAAAAGTTGAACATATGGAAGTCCTAGTTCATATAAGGTGACACTAAGTGTTTCGTGGCTTTGCGACAACTGGTTTGGGAATAGAACTCAATGTTAACCACAAAGTTATGGTGTCCGCTTAGGTGAAAGTGGCACCTAAAACTGCCATCCTGAGTAAAGCTTGGCTTCTAACACCATACAGATGTCTCTTCATTGGTTTTGCTGCTCCTCCTCATGGTGGATGTTTTGTCAACCAGAGAAGCAATGGGTCCACTAACGTCAGATTAAGGTAAAGTCTATTCTTCATATGTGTTAATGTCATAGTGAGTATCCAATTGTTGTACATGAATAGCCAAAACCTATCCCAATAGTACATTAAAATTCCAAGTATTTCTGCAGAATATAAAGAAATTTGATTGACCAAAGAGAAGAATATTTTTTTTTTCTTCTGAAGAGTATTCTTTTCAGATTTTTTTTTCTGGTCTTTCAATATATTTGAGATTACTAAATCGATATATTTGATATATAGAAAAGATCAATCATCTATGATTATTAGTAAAATTTTGACAATATTTTCATCAATTGTCCTTGATTGACTAATTTCATTGTTTAAATATAGCAGAATGATCCTGCTTTTCAAGTTGGACAGGAAGTGGATCATTTGTTTAATTAAATATTCATCACTCAATTAACACAAACTGTAGTATGAGCCATACATAGGTCATATACCACAAATGTTCAGTACTTCATAAAATATTTGACAAGATTATGATTTTTATCTTTTTAATATCTCAAATGTCCTGTAGGACAGGTTTGCGCATATACACAAAATCGCTGAAGTATGATTATCTTGCTTAATAAAAGGAAGTGACTATAAAAGTGCTTCTACAAAGATTGCTTACAGTACTGTGTTTTACAAGAACCAAAACAGAAGAAAAAATATCCCATAAACGTATACTATGCTCTATTACCATGAGATAACAGCCCCCATCTCTTGAGAGTTACAAAGTTGTATAATGCACTTTCACTGAGCATGTGATTTGTGATTTTCTTTTAATTGGTGGAATATGGCAAAGGTGGTGAGATGCCATTCTTGGGATGGCATTACCATACACACAGGTAGCTGAACCTCATTTTAGAGACTCCCCTTGTAGGTTTAATTTAGTGGCTATGTTGGCCAAGCCTGTGTGTCAGGGAACTGCAAGAAGTCTTTAGGAATGTCTCTCTAACATCTGAAGGTGGTTTCCAGCCAAAAGGTAGCAAGAAGCTGAGACTGTCATTCATAGGTCCCAGAGAATATGTTCTGCTAGCCACTTAGATGAACTTGAAAGGAATTCTTCCCAAATTGAGCCTCTACATATGAATGGATTTCAGTTGAAACCTTGATGGAAGGCCTGTGAGACCCTGAGCAGAGGACCCAGCTAGGCTTTGCCCAGGCTCTTGACCCACAGAAACCATAGAACAATAAAACTCTGTTGTTTTAAGCCACTGTATCTGTGGCAATCTGTTATACTGCAATAGAAAACTAAAATCATAGAGAAAGAAGGAAAGAGTAAGTCTGAAATCCTTCAGGATGGATTATCTTGATGATGTATAAACCGGAGAAAAAACAATCTGTCCCCAATGGGAATGTTAAGCTTCTTTAAGACACAGTACATAGTCAAGAGCTAAAGATGATTTATCTGTGTCCTATTAAGCCAGGCACATACAGCACACAAGGAGATTTCACCAGCGGACACTGGCTCAGATACCAGACTAGAGATCTGAGAAGATACCGAAGGCCGGAGGTAGAATTAAAGGTCTGTATCTTCATCTTTATGTGGTTAGCCCACTCCTTCTAAAATAATTCAAAATTTCTTTTGATTGCTTTGGCATCACATATCAGCGCCCTGGATGATGTCCATAAAACACTTCGATCATCACTGTGTCATAATTTTAGAGCAAGGGCTCTGTGTTACACAGACTGAATTTGAAGCCTAGGTCTTCCATGTTCTAAAAGTATAAAAAAGCTGACTTCTCCAACTTCACTTGTCTATCTTTCCACCAGGGATACCAACAGTCCCTACTACTAAAGGATCTGTTAAGAATTAAGTGAGTTGGGATGCCTGGTGGGTGGGTCAGCAGTTGAGCATCTGTCTTTGGTTCAGGGCATGATCCTGGGGTCCAAGATCGAGTCCCGCACCAGCCTCCTTGCAGGGATCCTGCTTCTCCCACTGCCTACATCTCTGCCCCACCCCCCGTGTCTCTCATGAATAAATAAATAAAATCTTAGAAAAAAATAAGCAAGTTGAAAGATATTAAAACAACAACAACAACCCACAGAACACAGACTAGCTCAGAGATACAGAAGGGAGATTACCTCATTGGCATCCAGCCTGAGACCCTTTCAGAACGACAGGTGATGGTATTCATAATTATCCGGGGTCACATGAGACCTGAAGCTATTCTAGCCAAAAAGAAAGATACATACATTCACCTATTCTGAGTTATTAATGTGTTTTGTGCTATTAATTTCTGTGAGCCAGCCCTTATTACACATATACATTCAAAAATCCAGGGCTTCTCTGCACCTGACACCGATATGTGTTAGTGATACAGTCGTCTTCAAAACATAGAAACTCTGCTTTTGTCATGGGATAGTGATAGACTTCAATACTTGTGCAAATTATTTATTTATGCTTTGTAATGATTTTACAAATAAATTTTGGCAATTAGGAGGTTATTTTTATCTTCTGTTTTCTACCCCTTTCCAGGTTTCTGGGTAAAAGAAGGTCTTTTAAAATTATTTATAGTAAGGAGTTTCTCCCACAGAATTCATATAAGGTCTTTAAAGTAATTTGCTAAAAAAAATAATAAAGAAATTTGCTTGTTGTTAACAATGGCAAAAGGGAATAAGATTGTGCTCAATGATTAGGCACACAAAACAAAAACTGCACAAATGACAAAAATGAAGTAAAATGAAATTAATAAACTAATTTGCATTAACAATTTAAAGCTCCAAGTTTTAGTAATCATGAGTTTTAATCTGTTTTTAAGCGTTGTGTACCTAATGTATTACAAGAAATAAAATGCTAATTAAATGGGAAACTATGTGTCTTCTTTCACAAAATAGAGCTTTCAAATCATTATAGTGGATTTGTTTACTCTTGAGTCATGAAATTTACAGGACTGATTCCAGCGTGTGGTCAAAAAATATCTATTTGAATGAAAGGCAGGTTAGTTATTAGTGCTGATAGGATATTGAACCATTTATATGGGCATGCATCTAGATTTTAAAAATATTTTGATTGTAATTAATATAATGAGCTTAGATTGCAGTAACAGCATTTGAATTAGACGGTTATAAATGTATAGTGAACTTACAAGATTTAAGAATTATACAACAGCATACACTTTTGCCAGTCAAATTGGGGAATGCAAAAACAAACACAAAACAAAATAATCTGAATTATTTTACCTGTTTTTTTTTTTTTTAAGATTTTATTTACCCATGAGAGACACACACACACACACAGAGAGGCAGAGACACAGACAGAGGGAGAATCAGGGTCCATGCAGGGAGCCCGATGTGGGACTCGATCCTGGGTCTCCAGGATCACACCCTGGGCTGAAGGTGGCACTAAACCACTGAGCCACCCTGGCTGCCCTTACTATTTTTGTTTTGTTTTGTTTTTAACAGTCGGTACATTGTACAAATCTCCAGCAATAATCATAGAACTGGAAAACTTTCATATCATTGCACTTGTGATAGAGACATTTCTTGTGTCAGTCTTGAAGGGAACTTCATAGATAAATAGTAGATGCTAGAAAATCTAGAAGCCTGACATTAACTCTAGTCCTTAAAAAGCTTGTTCTGGGCCATCTTACACATATCTTGAGAGGTAGAGAATTACAAGCTCTGTGAGTGAAAATGTGTGCACATGTGTGAGTGCATGTGTTGAGTGAGGAGCATGAAATAGAAAGGTTAAGGGATGAAACTAAGTAATAATCTAGGAAATTATTTATTTGTTTTATTCTGAAGCAATGAGCAATGGCACCCAGGGAACATACAAGGTAAATATTAATGTACAAAAGTCAATGGATTTTTTTTTTTTTCCTTCAGGAAGGAATGAATGTCTGGAATCCATCACGACTATAGTCTTACACTGGCTCCTATCCATCAAGAATAGGACAAGAATAGTGCTATGGATCACGTTGAAAGTTCTGCTGCAGGAGTTTGGGGACCGAGGTGGGGGGCACTCCTGTTCTAAGATTGCTCAGGTTATAACCCTTATTAAATAAAAAAAAACAGCAACGTATTCTAGAAACTATGTTCATACCTTCATTTTCATCAAAAAATAAAATTTCATCATCCTTAATTTATTGAGAACGTAAATTTAAGAATTTTCTCTAGGCTGTATTTCTGACTTCCTAGAAGAAATTGGAAAAGTCCTTTACTTTTCTGTGCAATTCAACCAAACTATTTGTCAGGAGGAGGAATATTCATCTTTCTCTCCCAGGTACTTGGCTTAATTTATATTAGTACAGAACTTTTCATTTTATATCATATTTCTTTTTTTATATCATATTTCATATAAAAATATCAAGCTTTTATTTCATCTTCATGTACTTCCTGTCAATTGCTTCCCTGTTTTATTTCATAGTAACATTTTTAGGATCAGCGCCATTGTGATCTCTGAAAAAAAAATAGCTTTCGAGAGTGTATATCAATAGAGTACCTTTTTTTGTTTTGTTTTGTTTTACTTTGTGCAGTCAGGGAATGTAAATTAAATGTATATATTTCCGACATTACATATAACATTTCAGACATCTCTAAACCTCATTTTTAAAGAGTTGGAAAAGTTATATGTAGATTTAAAAATTATTTTCAAATAACTAGGCTCAAATACTATTGTTTGACAATCCTGTAGGCCTTACAGTTCTCTCCAACAAACTTCAAAAAGCAGTACTTTAGAATATATCCTAGTAAAGATTAATGCATTTTTAAAATTCCCAAGTGGAATAAATATGACATATATATTTGCTATTTCATTTCATTTTTTAAAAATATTTTATTTATTTAATTTGTTCGAGAGAGAGAGAGGGAGAGAGCAGAAGCCGTGGAGAGGGACAAGCAGGCTGCCCATCAAGCAAGCAGGAAGACCAATGTGGGGCTCGATCCCAGGACCCTGGGATCATGACCTGAGCGGAAGGCGACTGCCTAACTAACTGAGCCCCCCAGGTGCCCCACTATTTCATTTTAGTCTTGTACAAACTGTAAATGTTTATAATTTTGGATGCCACTCATATTCCATGCTTTATAAAATAAACTCTAAGCAATGTGTGCTTATAAGCCAGAGTAATCACACATTTACACAAAGACACATTCCAAGACATCATTTTACCTCAGGTTATAAGAGTATTAATGGGTAAATCTCCTTTCTACTGCAAAGATATTTTATATATTATTTATACCACAAGGTAACACCATAACAACTTCTGTTGATTAACAAGATAATGACATAGCATTAACTGTTAACTCAAAAGGTAGACTGTAAATCAGAGTATTCATACTTTCTGCTTACCTTCATTACAGTTAAGACTTTCCACGAAATATTTACAATTCCAAATTGAGGGAAAAATGTATACAACAGGAATTTGATAACACACATTATTTTAATGATAAAAGAGCATAGTTTTCTGTTCATAGTTACATTGCAAAATAGTGCTTAGAAACAGATGACAGTATTATGAAAAACAATGTTTCAAAAAACGCATGATCTAGTTCTTAGTTCTAAAATAAATTTCGAACCATAACTAACAAATTATACAGAAGAAAATTACCTTAGCGTCTAACATCTGATATATACTGATATATTATCTAGTATTGATAATAAGGAAAACTAAACAGATCCAATATCTAAAAAAGATTACAAAATGAACTACAGATTATTCTTGACTGGGGTAATTAGACTCACCCTTATTAGGACTATGATACTTCATTCTACGTTCAAGATTTGCATCCTACATATAATTATTCATAAACCAAGTCCACACTTTCTTGTTCATTTGTTTTAGGTCAAGGGGTCATACATAGCTTGCTCCTCATGAAACCACAGGTGTGGGTTGAGGGCCAGGTGATAATGAAGCACACGACATATTCATGAGACTTTGGACCACCTGCTCAGACAATTTGATGGGATCTTAGGACCGGCTAGAGCCTGATTTCATACATTCCATTCCCAGCCAATTATGGAGTCCAGAGGCATAACATGATTTTATCACTTACTGGATCAGCTAACACCCAGTTCTTTAAGCAGAGTTGAGAGGAAAGGCCTGTTTACATGGTTCCCCATCATCAGGAGAACCCGTCAAGGGCACAGTTTGAAACAATTTTTCTTCCAATCCTTAAAGACCAGACAATGATTTTCTTGTTAGGCTTACCAGAGCTCCTGTACTACATTTGTAATCGTCGAAGCTGCTTGAGCACAATAGGATCACAGAAGTTATAAGGCATAATTGGTGGAGGGGCTTGCACTGCAGGCTGTACTACCAGTAAGTACTTATGGGTCTGATCCCCACTCAAGAGCAGTAGCCTATGGGGCCTATGGACATTCTAAGTAAGTGGTTCATAGCAACATACATGTGCTAAATGTCATCTCTATAAGCCGAAAGGCTCAGCAATTATTTAGCTTCTTTCTGAGGAGCTATATTCCTAAATTTTCTCTGGGACATTTCCCAGTTTCCTAGCAGACATACTGTCATCCTGAGTTATACACACATTTGCCGCTTCTTGCTTGTGAGCCCCAATCAATGTGACATTATCAACTGAATGGAGCCGCATGATATCTTGTGCAATATCCAAAGATCAAAATAACAGTGAATCTGATCATGATGAGGATTTCTAGAACAAAGCAACCCTGAGCATAGATGACAAAATTGTACTGATGTTTTTATAATGTAAGAATACCTAAGTTCTATTTGATAAAGAGGGGGGAAAAGGCTTTTGTACAGCCAGGAAACAAAGGTTTGGTTGACCAAGTCCTCTAAAGAGAAAATAACTAGCACATTATGTGGAACTGAAGTCAACACCTGATAAAAATAACAATGAAGCATGTTCACGTATTAATATCTGTTTTTCTTTAAAAGCCAAATAGAAAAATTCAGAGAAAGTAAAAGGAAGGCCACTTTTACATTTTTCATGTCTTTGAGGGTAATAATGATATTTGCAATCTGTCAATTATGTTATATTGCCTTTGGTTTATTATTTTGCAGGAAAGAAAAATTCCAAGATCTTTCACTTTTCCCCTTTTGCTATAATAAGCCCTTGTCTCTGGCTCAGGGGACTGGTACAAAAACTGTTTCCCAACAATGTATTTGAGAACACACAAATATTATACTGTATGTTTGTGGGCACTGATTGAGACAGATCCAGGTAGACCTCTTCAGTTGTAATTTGATAACCTGTGCTATTTATTAATTCATTGCTCTTAGCTCCAAACTCACTTGTCAATACATACACGCTCTGCAATAATCAGTAGAATTTCTTTAGGGATCACTCCTTCCTTTACAGGGAGCATAGTATTAAACCCTCTCAGTAAAGGGTACTGCAAGGGCATTGTAGGTAGAAGACACTGTTGAGAACTTTTGACTACTTTAAATCCATTCAGATATTTTTATCTCTCTGAGTGTTAATCCTTCAATGCTATAAAGAAGAAATTCTAAGTCTATCTTTATTGCAAACTATTGTTTAATCTAGGTTCATGTCATTCAATCAAGTTGACTATTAGAAACACTTCTGTGGTAGGAATAAACTCCGCGAATTTAAACACTTTGATGGGTCCAGCTTTGTCCAAACTACATGCCTTCTTCCATGAAGGTAACCTCCTAGAATTTTTCTCACCAATATTACTTAAGTTCTACCTACAAGAATAGTAAAAAACTTGCAGTTCCGTTTATAGCTATCCTTTCTCCTTTCAGGAAAGGTTTTGTCCTTTCATTGGGTGATTTAGTTATTTCATTCTAGTTATCCAGATCTAGTTGGGCATAGGTGCCTTGAGAGGAGTAGGGTGGGTCTTGACGGAAGCTGGCATCTGCGGGCAAGTCAAACGTCTCTTTTTGCAATTTTACAGGTTCTACAAGTAAGGGGAGTCTGGTCTTTTCCAAGGAGAAGAGGATGGTATTGGTTGGGAAGGTAGGCACAACGGGATAAGGAGATTTAATACAGGAATAGGAAATGCTCCTTAATTTCCTAACTCTTCACCATTCATAAGAACGCCATTTACCAGTTGTAAGTTACAAATATTTTGCTTTTGGATTATTTTTTGCCTATCCAAACCTGATTTACTATTATAATAAGACTCTTACTAAAAGTCATATATGAAACTAAATTTTCGTTTATGATGCTCTGTTTTGTGAAAACATTTCCAACACTTAATCCTCTATCAAGGAAGACTCCAACAGGAAAATATAAGTGTATAATATGTATTTCAAATAAGGATTTAACACAGGTATTTAGATAATTCAAATACTGGGAAGTATGGTCAGAGAGAGTATTTCTAATTTCAGCTTTTGGACAGTGTAGGAATCACAGGGAAACAATGATTAATGAGGTCAGTTGCTTCCAACACCAAAGTAGATAATTATTAGAAAGATGCCTTTATAAAAGCCATTGGCAAAACCCCAACATTTGCTTTATTGCTTGTCCACAGTAGCCATAAGACAAATAGTTTTTCATCCCCTTTACTTTCAAAATTTTATATGAGTACTTTTTATTAGCAACATTCAACATAAAGCTAGATTTCTAAGGGAGTCTAAGAAATAAAAGTTCAGCGATTTCAGCCCTTTTAGTACAAAGGAAGACATATATGGACAGAGGGATAAAATCTGACACAAAGAGACATTTATTGTTTTTAGCAGATGAGGTCTTAGTCTGCTTGGGCAGCTGCAATAGAATACTATAGACTGGAAGGCCTATTAGGAACCAAAATTTACTTGCCACAGTTTTGGAGGCTGAGAAATTCTAACTTAAGGTACAGGAAGATTTGGTATTTAGTGAGAAACAAGTTCCTAATTCATTGATAACCATCCTCTCGCTGTGCCTCTGTTGGTGGAAAGAATGAAAGGCCTCTCTGGGGTCTCCTTTCTAAGGGCACTAACCTCATCCGTGACAGCTCCATCTTCATGACCTAATCACCTCCCAAAGGTTCCAACTTCAAAGACCCTCATACTGAGGATTGATTTCAACATAGGAATTTTGGAAGGATGTAACCATTTGTCTATAGTGGATAGGTTCTAAATTCTAAATAATTTAAATTCTAAAATAGTCTATTTGTTGTGATAAAAATAGATTAGAGGAAGATAAGTGAAGAATTGGTGAAGTCAGTCAGAAAGTTTCTTCATGGGCACCTGGGTGGCTCAGTGGTTGAGTGTATGCATTTGGCTCAGGTCATGATCCCAGGGTCCTGGGATCCAGTCCCTCATGGGGCTCCCCACAGGGAGCCTGCTTCTCCCTCTTCCTGTGTCTCTGCTTGTCTCTTTTGTCTCTCATGAATAAATGAATAAAATATTTTTAAAACAGTTTCTTCATGAATCAAGACAAGAGATGAGGGCTGTCTGTCAGAATGGCAGTGGTGATGCTGGTGAGAAATAGTCCAATTCTAGAAATATTTTGAAGATAGAACCAAAAATGTCTGTAGGTAGATTAGATATAGAATGTAAGGGGAAATGTGGTATCAGAGAACATTGTTTTGCTTGAGCACCAAAGGATTGAGTTGCCATTAATGTAGATGGGAAAGACTGTGAAATGCATACATTAAGGAAGTAGACAACATTTTTAGTTTGCATATACTAAGTTTGAAAGTTTTATTAGATGTGTAAGTAAGCATTTTGAGTAAATAGTTGAATATTTCAGTCTGGAGTTTTGAGTATATAATTTGGAAGTGATTGGCATATAGATGCATTTAAAATCATGAAGCAGATAAAATAGAACAAATAGTAGATGCATTTAGGGAAGACAAAAGAAGACTGAAACCAGAATATAGCAACAGTAAAAGGTTGATAAAATAAAAGAATCCAGCAAATGAAGCTAAAAAATAATAACCAGTGAGGCAGGAATGCAATTTTAAATTCAAGTGAAAAAAAAAAAAAAAAGTGAGGATGGAGAGCAGCTGTGTCAAACACTGCTAAATAGGCCATGTCGGATGAGTACTGAAAACTTGACTTTTCAACTTAGTAATAGAAGGATGAATATTCAATTTGATACAACAACAAACTGAATGCATTGTCTTGAATCACAGAATGTAATTTTAAGGCGGGGGGGAATCACTGATATCAGTGGGACTAATGCAGTACCAACTGTGCAAGGAAACAAAGAATAAAAGACCTGGGATTTTTATGATTGTCATAATGGCTAGAGATTACCAGCTAATTTTTACTTCTTCCAAAAGGATGGAGCATGGAGAAACAAGCAAATAAATTTATGGAAGGGCCAAAACCAGTAGGCATCTTCCTAAAATTTCTTTTGCTGATATATGGCAGAGGGCAGGAGAAATACTAGTACCTACTGTTGTGGACTGGTTCTCAGCGGTCTTAGAAATACCAATGAAAAAAGAAAGAAAGAAAGAAATATCAATGGAAGATCTCTTCAAGAAAAAGAAAATTAAATAAACTATTTAGGGTGAAATCAAGCTTGAACAAAGAATAGGAGGTGGTAAAGAGAAATTCGTTTACCCCTACATGCATGAGTAGAGATGAAGGGACAGAGCTTAGAAGGACTAGGGGTCATAAAAGGGATATATAAATAAAGGTGACAAGAGTTGATGAATATGTGGTTGAATATAATATATGAATATATAAATATAATTTAGTTTATAAATATTAGTAAGGTACCCAGTGTTTTAGGCTCCTGAGTTTTAATATGGAGAATTAACGATTTCTACTCTGCATGTCTAGTAATACATTGTTGTATATTGAAAATATATTAAATGTGTATTTGTTAGGTACCATTTTCATTATTATTAAGTATCCATTGTCCATGGTGTGTGATGAAATCACAGACTGTTCCTACAGTGACCATGGTCTTAAGATTCTAAACATAAGAACAGAAAAATGTCTTCTCACATCATCAGAGGATAATGGATGGACCAAATGTAAAATTTTATAACTTTAAGCCCTTAACTCAATTCCATTGTAGTAAAGATACAATCTTTTATAATGTGGAAAGTTTAGAAGGGGCTGCTTCTATTTCCAGCTCTGTAATGTATGAATTGCAAATAAACGAGAAAATTTAAACAGTGACTCTACCATTGATTACCATCAAGAGAGCATTTTGCAATTCATAAATCCTAGTGAAATCTATTTTGCAACTTGTCATCTTTTGTAAATCACCATTTCCTTTGTAAAAAATAGATGTTGGAAATACAAAACAGCAAAGCATATTTTAACCTATCTAAATGTGGGATAAATTGTGTTTTTCTATTTGAAGTAGATAAAAAGAACATTTATCAGAAATATAACTTAGTTGTAGCTACAGGACGTTCAAGCATACTTTCTAAATAACACTACCATTGATTTGGACAGATCAAATGGAAATAAATCATGACTAAATATAATTATCCAGTCTTTGGCATGATTAAATACATTTGGCTTGTGATTTATTTAGCTTACACACCTAGGTATCTTACGCTGTGAACAGATGTTGGTGATCTCAATCTAACTGGAACAATTTACTATCTCTCTCTCTCTCTCTCTTTGCCAAGAGAAAATGAAGGAAAACTAATTTGATTGCTTACTACAGGGGAAACCTTCCCCCAGAAAGTGATCATAAAAATGTGTTATATACTATTTATTATGGTAGCAGGCTCCACGTCAAAAAATTAAAGAAACCATTGACTATTTGATACAATAATACGATTCTTGGATTCCTAAGGAAGACAGAGATGTCTAGCTTCTTCTTGACACTGCACTGGCCCCAAAATAAATGTCTGAGCATAGCGAGTTTGACAGACAAATGTAATATTAAAGAAACAACACACTTCCATTTGGCAATTTTTTTGTTAACTATAAAAGCTATCTGACTGCATCCAGGCTTGACCATGGTTTCTGGGGGTGGAATTAGGTAGTTAATACTGATCCTCATATTGAATCCCAGGACTGTTCTTGAAAAGGACACAATCAAGAAGACAATCATGAAACAGGACTGATGCAGAAATCGAGACATTGGTCCTGTGACCAAGGATGCAGGCTTATTATCAACAATTGAAGATAATTCCTTAGAAGGAAGAAGAACTACTTATAAAATAAAAGATATATTGAGGAGTATCCACAAGAGGACATTATGATGACTTTTAATGTTCCTTCCTGGGGAACCCTGGGGATCCTGATTTTAGTAACAGCCTTTAAAATTCAAATTCTAGGGATCCCTGGGTGGCGCAGCGGTTTAGCGCCTTCCTTTGGCCCAGGGTGCAATCCTGGAGACCCGGGATCGAATCCCATGTCGGGCTCCCGGTGCATGGAGCCTGCTTCTCCTCCCTCTGCCTGTGTCTCTGCCTCTCTCTCTCTCTCTGTGACTATCATAAATAAAATAAAATTCTTTAAAAAAAATAAATAAAAAATAAAATTCTAATTCTAATTCTACATTATATGTCCCTTAGTAACTGTCCTCCACCTACATATGGCCTCACAGGTAAAATATTATGGAGATGGAAAGGCAGCCAGCCTTACCCCATCTTCAAGGAGTTCTGTGGTTCAAGAAGGCAGCAGAACACGGAATGATAACCGTAGTGGAGCTGGGACTTGAAGTGAAAGACCTCACAATAAGTGAAGAGATATTTAACAGGGTAACATTCTGATTTTCTCTTCCTAAGGAAAGAGAGAGGGAGAGAGAGAGGGAGAGAGAATGGGAGAGAGACTGATGTCTGAGTAGTAGAGACAGAGTCAGACATACAGGTAACATATCTACCATGGAGGTACGTAAAAAGAATAATTAGAGCCCACCCCAGGAGGGCTCTACACCCTTTTAATCAGGAGGAATTCGGGCCCTCCCACACCTAAACTGTGCTCACCCACCAGATTCCCAGTACACTCAATTATCACGTCCTGAGACTCAAAGTCCCAGATCGTCCCAACTCTATCAGATTCAAATATTAATCTTCTTCATCAGATGACTATGGATAAGGTACTTATCCGCCCTCCTTTATCACTCACACTCCCCCCACACACACACACACAAATGTTAAAACGTGGACAGGAAAACTGCAACAAATTCTCAATCAACAAGAAGCATGATAGACATATAACAGTCACCAATTCATAGCAATTCTGAAGTCATTCTGAATAAAGATTGGCAGGTCCCCCGGCAATGGGGATATGGGGTGTTTCTTAATTAGACCCTGGTTCTGCTCAGTTGTCACTCTCTCTGTTGTTCTTGAAGGGTTTTTCTGCTATTGTCTTTGATCACCTATAAAGAGAATATTAAACAATATTACCTGTTTGATGGCAGATGATATTTGAAGCCGGCTTTCTGGCTTTAGAGCATTCAGTTTCCAAAGAACATGTCATATCTTAAAAAATCCAGTCTGTTAGATCAGGTGTAGATAACATTATCAATAAAGCTTTGTCAAAGCAGTATGGGCTTGTTGTTTGTTTGTCTGTGTAAGCAGTCTGGTTTCTTTTAAAAGCCGTCTGAATTTTCTATATATTTGATTCTAGTTAGTCCATTACACAGAAACTACATCGAATATTCTTTTATACATATGCTCCTTTCTATATGTAACAATAAAATGTTAGGCTACTATAGAGTGATGCCCTACACTTCTTAGTGTCCTTTTTTTTTTTTTTTTCTAGTTAAAGAGACCAAAAGAGACTCCTTTATGTGAGTCACAGATTTTATCTGGAAACCATATAACACCGGGTAACACCTCGGATTTGGTCTGGGACCACACACTGTAATTAAGTTTGGAGGCTCTTAGCTCAGTAAACAGTCTGGATGTGAGACATAGTTTCATTTTCTTTCCTGAAAATAATATTTCTATTGTTGTACCTTATCATATGAGGCTAAAAATAAATAAGTCATTCTCAAATATCCTACCTAAAAGCCATGCCCCTGCTGACATTATATTAGATAACTGTTCAGTCTTTCAAGTTACTATGGGTTTAATTTTACCAAATGTTTCATAACTAAATATTAAAGGCCAACACTTTCTTTAGTCTTCTTAAGCAGTGTCTTCACTATTTCTCCAGCATCTATTCATTGTGTGACTCTAATGACAATGCAATGTTACAGACTTTTTTGTTATAGCTGTACCCCAACTTCCAGTTCATATTATAAGTCATCAACAACTGCTGTGTATCAAATAACCCCTAAATTAAGTGGCTGAAAATAACAATATTTATTTGCACTGATGCATTCATAGCTCAACACAGACTCAGCTGATGGAGACTAGGTCAGGTGGACAGTTCCAGACTCAGGGGTTTGCACACAGCTTGGAGAAAGCTGTTCTGAGTTATGGCTGAGGTGGCTTATCTGAAGCTTCACTGCTCTACGTGTGCCTCATTCTCCTCCTGAGATCAGCAGCATTGCCCAAGTGTACTGTCTTAATGGCATGACATAAATAAGTACAAGTCAAGTGAAAAGTCAAGAGTAGGAAGCAAAATTGAGAAAACACTGAACATCTTAAAAAAAACTTCAAAGTCATACGTATGGCAAAGGGTATAGATGCAAGGATGGCTGAACAATGAGGTCAAATCACAATCTATTGAATTCAGATGTACATAACTCTCTTGAGTTTTTTTTTTTTCTCTAAAATATGGCTCACATGTATTTCTGCTTGGAGTTTCCATTTCTCCCTATTGTAACTTAGTGTTAACATCATAATTTTTTAAGTGCAGTACACATCTTTTTTTTAAGAAAGTTTTTCTGACTTCCCCACTTAGAAATTACATTTTGTCTTACTAATCCTTTTTTTTAAATTGTATTTATTTATTCATGACAGACAGGGAGAGAGATACAGAGATACAGGCAGAGGGAGAAGCAGGCTCCCAGCGAGGAGCCCGCTGCAGGACTTGATTCCAGGACCCTAGAATCACAAGCTGAGTCAAAGGCAGATGTTCAACTGCTGAGCCACCCAGGTGCCCCATGTCTTACTGATCTTTATAGAATTTTATTCTAATCACTAATATGAATATATTCTTTATGGCTTTGCACTACAACCATTCATATTAATTTCTTCAAATTCATCACTTATTTCAAGTTGTTAAGAAAGAAATGTCATAACCATCCTCATATCACCTCAAGAGTATTGCGAGTAATCTTTTCCATTATGGCTATTCAATAAACTGAATTATTAAGTGACATCAGTTAATGAGTCAATAATATCTCTGTTCTTAAACTATTAATTTGCTTCAAGTCTTCAAGTTTGGGTGCCTTGCATAGATATTAAAATATTTCTTCCATAAAAATTATATTTGTATCAATTTATGTATGTTGAAAAAAGAGTGAATCTTGAAAACTCATTTAAATAATGACTCTTATTAATATTACTCTGATGAAAAGTTTACATGACTTTGAAACTTCACCTCTGAAGTGCTTTACATGACTTGGAAAAAAAAAGATTTCTAAAAACCATTACACAATTCATTGCCTTATAGCTAACATGACATTTATAAACCAATTCAAATGAAGTATTACTATTGAAAGAATTTCATTTTGGTATCTAACCGTGTAAAAAATCATTTTAATCATAGAGTCTACTTTTCACATATCTAGCAACCACATTATATTTAATCTATTAACAATTTTAAGTGTCTGATGTTTGACTCATGGGCTAGAGCAGACAAATAATTGTTAACAAATATATGCTGAGTGATCAAAAATATACAATTTTAGATAATAAGAGGTGCAAGACAGTGCATTAACATAAGTGTCTGTTGGCAACCACTAACGAATGCATATCACTGCTCAATATAGAAATGCTAGTAATTTGTCTGGCAGCCATACTCTTCCTTTAGATTGCATGCTATTAAATGTGATGTTTTTTGAGCTGAAAGGATTTGCTTCTTTATTACCAAGTTTGTATTATGTATCATTATTTTATATCCTGATAACATGAGTCTCTCATCTTAGATTAAGTTTCAGCAGCAATTTAAAATAACTAATAAACTCTGGACCAAATTGCTATTAAGGAAAAAAAGGAAAAACAGTGCCATTTGATGCTGAATTTAATTTAAAGAATCCATTTAATCAGCAAGAAATATTTACCGAGGAGTGCATTTTTTACGTCAAAAGTAATCTTTATCATGTTGGATTAGTAGCCATTAAGTCAAATTTGAAATATTCATCTTCCCAACATAGTTGTTTACGTAGATTATATAGCAACATCATATCAAGTTACTTGGTTAAAAATCATTTTGCATTCTGTATCCAATCACTTGTTACTTAGCCTTGACTCAATCAATTAATTAAAAATATATTTGAATTATTGCTACATATTGGATTATGTGCCTCTATGAATTTTACATATAAGACACGGTTTCTGCTGTCAAATTTATTATTATAAACACATGAACCTTATTCTATCAGGCACTGAGGAAAGATTATAAAATAGAATCATAAAAATGTAGATGACAGGGAGACATTTTTCTCCTACAATGTATGTAGCTTTTCTTCTCTTAGTGGAGCTACAAGGTAGTAGATAGGTTAGGCTGTCATACAAAGTTCTGATTTTTATTTAAATGTCAAATGATCTCTTGCAACAATAACTTTCTTTTTTTAAAAAAAATATTTTGTTTATTCATTTATTAGAGAGAGAGAGAATGAGCATGAGCAGGGGGAGAGGCAAAGGGAGGAGAGAATCCCAAGCAGACTATGAGCTGAATGCGGAGCTGAATGTGGAGCCTGATCCCAGGACCCTGAGATGATGACCTGAGCTGAAGTCAGATGCTTAACCAACTGAGCCACCTAGGCACCGCTCAACAATAACCTTCTTAATAGTTTTAAGAATACACTGGTCAGAAGATGCTTTCTGAAGAGAAGGTGAGGTTGTGTTCACATAGAAGGAAAAGTCAAAAACTAAAATATTGGGATAAACATCATGCATTAAGTCACAGCCAAGGAAGGTCTTGGTTTACATAAAGATGGCTGTGGTAGACAAAGCCTAGAGTGGTTCCTATGAAACCCACCTCCTGGTATTCTGGAATCTGAGACGTGCCTCTACTCAACAGCATACAGCAAATATGATAGGATGTACATATTGATCAACTGTACATAATTATTTTGCATAAGAATGTCAGTCATATTGTTAGAGGATCTCTTTTCCTTGCTGCTTCTTAACGCTCAAGCTGCCATCTTTTACTGCCTGTGGAAAGGACCATAAGGCAAGATGCTGAGGGTAGCTAACAGCTGGATAGAAACAATGTCTGCAGCCCAGTGTCCTGCAAGGAACTGAAAACCACGTGAGGTTGGTAGCAGATCTTCCCTAGTAGAGCCTCATATGAGAAGGCTACCCCGCTGACGCTTGGAGATGAGCCTTGTTAGACCTGGAAGCAGAGGGCCTAGTTAAGCTATGCGTGGACTCTGAACTCAGAAGCTGAGAGATAAAACAGATGTTGGTTATTTTAAGCCACCGAGTTTATGGCAATATTTGCACACAGCCACTAATTATTAATACAGTAACTAAAGATTTGAGCCTTTTAAATGGCAAGCATGGCCAAAAATGGCCAAATGGCCAAAGTATGAAAAAAAAAAGATAGACTATTTGCTATTTAGAATATTTTTAAAGTGTGAAGGACTATAAATGACAATATTGTTTGAACATTTTCCCATAAACAGTGGGAATCAAGGAGTGGGTGGCATAGTCATGAAATATGTTAAAAATAGGAACCAGATAAAGTAATTAAGAACAGTTTTAGCGTGAATATGATAAAGAAATCAGAATTTAAGAAACTGCTAAAGAGGCTTGTAAAGGGATTGAAGGAAGAAGGATTAGAGCCTGTGCTGAGCCAGAGGCAACAATAAAAATCAACAAGAAGTAAATCGTTATAGTACAATTTAGAGGTAGCTTGTATAAATGAGAAAAAAAGAAGGGTATAATACAAATTATGAGCCTATAGTTGAAAATCTGCTTTTAGATTTAGATATTTTTTAAAGATTTTATTTATTTTTTTTAGTATGTGAGCGGAGGTAAAGGTGGAAGAGGAGGAAGGAGATGGAGATGGAGAATCTCAAGCACACTTCCCACTGAGCATGGAGCCTGAGGACAGGGAGCCACGACTCTGAAATCATGACCTGAGCCAAAATCAAGAGTCAAGTGCTCAAAAGACTGAGCCACCCAGGCACCCCAAGATTTGGATATTTTTTTGTAAAGGAGAACAAAATAACAGGAAATTGCATTGATTTGTTAGAAGAAAGATATGGAAGGAGAATATAATGTGTTCAGTTTTTCAATATTACCTTTGAGACACTAGAAGGGCAACTTAAGAAATGATATGTGAAAAGAAACTTAATAAGAGTTAAAGCTGAAACTGAAGAAATGCATATGACCATCGTTAGGACTGAGATCATTATGGAAGTTGATACACCACAGGAAAAGAGAAGGAAAAAAGTCCCCAAAGACAGAAAGGGACAGGAGCAAAGGGCTGAGTTTAATGTAATCAGGAATAGACATTATTATAACACATTCACTACCTAAAGAATATAATATTCCCTTTCTTTTAGGGGCTCAGGGGTTTAGCATCTGCCTTTGGCCCAGGGTGTGATCCTGGAGTCCTAGGATCAAGTCCCACATCGGGCTCCCTGCATGGAGCCTGCCTCTCCCTCTGCCTACATCCCTGCCTCTCTCTCTCTGTGTCTCTCATGAAGAAATAATAATACAAAAATTAATAAAACCTTAAAAAATATATTCCCTTTCTTTTAATTCTTATCATTTTTGTATCATTTTTGATAGAAAATATTCCTCTGTGATCCATCTTTTATACTGAACGATTAATTATAAATTGGAATTATATTAAATATTGTTTCATAACTTTCAATTTTTGCATTGTGCTTCACATAAGCAATCAATATATTCTAATGATGTCAATGTTATAGGGTGAATTATGCGCCTCCCCAAAATTCATATGTTGAAATACTAATTCCCAGTATTTCAGAATGTGACTTTATTTGGAACTAGGGTCTCCAAAGCAATAATCAAAGTTAAATTAGTTTAATGGAGATGGACCCTAATCCAGTACAACTAATACTCTTAGGAGAGATTGTTACTATACAGAAAAGGAAGACTGTGAAGACACTGGAAAAAGATAGGGATCTACAAACCAGAAAGAGGGGCCCCCCACAGGAAATTAACCCTGCTTATACCTTAATCTTAGAAGTCTAGCTTCCATAAATGTGAGGAAATAAATTTCTGTTGTTTTACTGAGTCTCTGATACTGAATTAGTTAATCCTATAAAACTAATAGAACCTGCAGTTAATAAAAAAATAATTGTTTAAAATGTATAACAATACTAAATTTTAGTGAATGCCCCTAATTATAAGGAAAAGTATTTTTGATATGATTTGCTTCTGAAGAATTATTCTCAGACCTCCTCGTAGGACAAATGAGAAAACAGGAGAGAAAAAAACATTTTCAAAAATATTACATAAGCATTAAGTTACAAATTCCAGATCTTGTTTCCAGAAGATAAGTTTTCAGAGATGGAGTAAATATTAGCAATGCCTGGCTGCTCATTTATATGAGATGTCTAAAAGAATCAAATTCATAGAAGCCAAAAGTAGAATGATGGTTGTCAGATTCTGGGGGGTGGGGGAGGGAAATTAGGAATTTCTGTTTCAGGGGTACCTGCTGTAAAACATTGTGCTTGTAATTGGCAAACTCTACTGTATATTTAGAAATGTAAGAGGGTAGATCTTATATAACTGTTCTTTCCCATATATATTAATATACATATATTATATATTATATATTATATATTATATATTATATTAATATAAATTATATATTATATGTTACATATGTATTAGCAGCATCAAAGGCCAAGATGTGTGGATCTTGGGATTTCTGTTTAAGGGGTACCTTAAATTGTGCTTATAATTGGCAAACTGTACCGTACACTTAGAAATGTAAGAGGGTAGACCTTATATATCTGTTCTTTCCCACATATATTAATATATATATATATTATATATTATAGTCACATACGTATTAGCAGCATCAAAGGCCAAGATGTATGCGGAAAACAAGTGTCAGAGGCCTAAGGTTTTGGCTTTTCAAATCCCCAACTCTTATTCTAGATTCTTCTTGTCTCCTGCTTCACTACCAGCAAGGACAGTGAGGATTTAAACTCAAAAAAGCCATCACTGAGTCCTGACAAGTAACGCAGAATCCTGGCAAGTAAATGAACAGGAAATTGGCTTCAGTACTCCATAAGGGAAACCTGAACGCCTTTATAATTTTCAGTTGTGTTATTTCTCCAGGTACTTACTTCACTTGCTATAATAATAATGTAAGTTTTCCTTCAAATATTACCTTGCCATAGAATCATTTGCAACCAATCAAATAAACCCACTTATTTTTTTTATCCTTTATAGGAGTGGCACCATGATGTGTAATTTTGAACAGCTGCATATGTGATCAGTGTTTTGTGGAGTTCATACAATTTCTTAAGCCAATTAGAATTGTATGCTAGTAATTGTAATGGGTATGCATAGACACTGAAGTTAGCTTTATCTTCAAAGATATTTTAGAAGGGTTCAAAAGTAAGTAAAATGGGGGCCACACGGCCGCTCAGTTGGTTAAGTGCCCAACTCTTGATTTAGGCTCAGGTCATAATTTTAGGGTTGTGGGATAGAGCCCCACATCAGGCTCTGTGCTTTGTCTCTTTCACTCTTTCTTTACCCCATCTCCACTCACACTTTCTTAATATCTCGCTTGAATAAATGAATAAATCTTTTTTAAAAAGAGTAAGTAAAAATTCCTCTTTGTATCATACACAAAGAGGTATTATCTATCACACATCATCTGCTTATTCAACATTTCATTCAACATTTCATTTTCTGCACCCATCATACCATCACTTTGGGACATTGCATGCTACTTCTAATGTCCAAATATATGTTTATTTCTATTTTATGTGATTTAAATTTCTTCCTTTTGTACTGCTTAATAGGGAACTCAGAAACAATTGCAAACACGCCTGTTTATTCCTTATGAGGATCCAGGTGTGTCAAGAGATATGCTAAGCATGTCAAATAAAAGGTTTCTTGTAATTATTCCAATAGGATATGATAAAGTTTTTATGGGCTTAGGTGTGTTCATAATTCATATGATATGTGGATTTATAAACATCCCTAAGCTCTTAGCATTTTCTCATTTCAACTAAAAAATACTAAGACCATTATATTTCCGCTGCCAGCAATATATGAGTCAAGTTGCATGTTCTATACAATTTAGCAGATTTAGATGCATACAGCATATGTTGTCACATAAGATTCTTCATTTGATTTCTATAATTAAATATAGCTGTTAGCTTTTTTTGAAAACTAATGCTTTAAAAGCATAGTCTCATTAACATGCATGCTGAAAGTTAACTTTCTAAAGATAAGCTTGAAAACACATATACAACCGATGTTTTGTCTCTTAAAGTATATACATGACAGAGAGAAATTCATAACATGAATATCTGACAGAAACTGATGAGATGAATGATAAGGATGTCTTTAAAAATAACTCCTGTGAATTCTGATTAAGTAAAATTATCTATTGCCTATATTTAAATCTGTGAATGTAGAACCCATCACTCCAACCTTGTATCCTCATGTGAAATACATCTTTCTATTTGTGCAAATGCTTCCAAAGATCTTTAGGAAAGTTTTCTTGAGAATCTATGCATCTACATTTTCATATATATTTTTTAAAGATTTTATTTATTTCTTCATGAGAGACACAGAGACATAGGCAGAGACACAGGGAAAAAGAGAAGCAGGCTCATGTAGGGAGCCCGATGTAGGACTCGATCCCAGCACCCCAGAATCATGCCCTGAGCCGAAGGCAGATGGTTAACCGCTGAGCCACCCAGATGCCCCTATTTTCATATATTTTTAAGAAGAAGCAATCTAAATTTCAAACGTATATGTTATGTTATATGTTTAAACGTATATGTTATAAACTGTAATAATAAAAATGTTATTAGACATTTTTAATGAAAAAATACAGTGGCATTTTTTACGAGATGGCATTTATAACCTCTATATTATAGAAGCAGCAGTTTGATACTGTGGCTCTTACATGCTTGAAGTTGTATTCTGATTCTGCTACTTCTTTTTTATTAATAGAGATACTTGGGCAAACTGTCATAGCCTCAGTCTTCTCATCTTTAAAATGGAGATACTAAGAGTAATTGCTTCACATGAATTTTATGACAGTTAAAAAAGGTCATACCAATGAAGCACGTTGAAGAGCCTGAAACAATATAAAATATACAAGAGACAGAACTATTACTATTAAAAGGTTTTTATCATCACGTGCCTTCCCTTCAGATTTCCATAATCGTCCTCCACATAGAACTATTTTGGAGCGTATTGAAGGGTAGCCATGTTAATCATGAGCCTTATGTTTCCACTATGTATTAATGTGAAAGAATATGTTTTCAACAGAAAAACTGGGTTGGCTTGGAAAAAAAAAAACTGCCTCCTGCTTATTAAAATATTATGCATCTGGGTACGTTACATTTCTTTAGTAACACTGTTCTAGACATTGATGATGATGACGGTGATGATGATGATGATGATGATGATGATGATGATGATGATTCGGAACTCTTAACTACTTACTGATAATACTATTATACCTCCTTGCTTTTTGCTATGTGAGTCTGGTGCATTCCAGGAGAGTAGAGAGAATGTGTCTTCCCACCCCATCAACTCTGGTTTTGCCCACATGAATGGCTTTGACCAACAGATTGTGTGAAGAACAGTATGCTCAGTCCAAGAGACGCCTTAAGCTTCATAGCCTTATGCTTACCCCTCTTGAGATCTCTTCAGTAACAACATCATGTCCACAGAGCAGATACTGCTTCAGCCTGAGTCCTAGAATGAAAAAGCTAGTGGAGTCCAGCTGAGCCCAACAAATGCAGAATAAGAGGAAGAAATAAGCGTTTGTTTTTGTAAGCCACTGAGATTGGGGATTATTTATCACCCCAGGAAAAGCTGATCAATACATGTGATAAAGGCATTTATATTAAAAGAGGACATATAGTTTAATTTCCCTACTCCACTGAAAATTGAAAAGAGAATGAAAGAAGAATTTAAGCATTAATTAAAATTTATTTTTTCCTGAAAAAATGCTAGAAGTAGTAAAATCTATTGAAATGAAAAGGCATTTGGTATATAATGACAAATACATAATTTTAGGCTGCATGCTAATATAAAGTCAGACAGTGAATTTTATATGTCAGTCTGGGCTGTGATAACTAAATATTTGGTCAAACATCACTCTGGATATTTCTACAAAGGTGTTTTGGATGAGATTGAATTTAAATCAATGGGTTTTTAGTAAAGCAGGTTGCCTTCCAGTGTTAGTAGATTGCATCCAATCAGTTAAAGGTCTGAACAAAAGGACAAGAGACTGACTTCCCCCAGGTGAGAAGGAATTCTGCAAGAAGATGACCTTCAGACTTGAACTGCAACATTGGCCCTTGCCTGACCAATTACCTTTGAACTTGAACTGCAGCATTAAATCTTCTCCAACGTGTTGCCCCACTCTTCATATTTTGGACTTAGGAAGCTGTTAAATCATGTGAGTCAATTTATCAAAACAAATATTCCTCTGTGTCTTCGTCTCTCTTTCTTCACACACACACACACACACACACACACACACACACACACACACACTATTGGTTCTGTTTCTCTGGAGAACGCTGATTAAAACAGATATGGTGACACCGTGCTGGTAGTGAGGAATACGATCTTAAGAATGAGTTTCCTGAATTGGTTTTGCAATTTCCAGAATTGGCTCTCCATCCTGATTAGATTGAAGATACTAACAACTCTATTTCCAGAAATAAAGAGAGCACTGAGAGTCCATCTTGTGAGGTGGCAATAGAGATACGCAAAATATCAACACTGGATGGTCCTAATAAAGCACTTAGGAAGCAAGGGATTGGTGCATACGGTACTGAAAAGTATCGTATATTTCAATATTTCAGTCAAACAAATGAATAAAATTAGATTAAGTAGTTATTCCTAATATGTCTGTACAAAATGGAGAAAGCAAAGAATGAGCTCAGGGATTTGAATTCCCAACTCAGGAGCCACGTAAATGATCTGAAAGCTTCTACGTCTGCCTGGAAAACATGCTCATCTCCTATCTGTTTTCTGACTAAAAAAAAAAAAAAAAAAAAAAAAAAAAAAAAGATAAGTTGAATGGGGATATGATAGAGATCATGTATGGATAAGAGAAATCATAGAGCAATTAATGGCTGACCCAAACGCCAAATATTATTCTTCCAGTGGCTGAGTAACAAGGCAAACTGAATTCCCAGCCTCTTAAGGTATCTGTGTTAGGGTGAGAGCATTGATTGGGAAGATGTGGGCTACTGAAAGTTGGAATAGGGATGAATGGAAGATTCACTCAGCCTTAAAATTCTTTGAGTTTTCTTTGCCACTCTCAGTCGCCTCTTTGAGTTTTCTTTGCCACTCTCAGTAGCCTCTCCATCCATATCAGAGATTAACCCTACCCTGCCTGAAGAAAATGTAATGGTCTACTGTGAGGAAGTTGTCCTGCAAACACTAAGGCTCCCTTCCACAACCCCTCTTTGTTTCTTGTCCTATAATTAGACTAAAATCTCAGGAAGCTCTTAAAGGTCAGGTACAAAGTATGACCCATAAGGAATGGTGCTACTCTCCAAAAGAACTACTTGATTTTCTAATTTAGGGAAACAGAAATTTGGGGAATATGTATGGGAATATATATTAAGGTGTGGGATAATTATGGAAAAACCTCCATAAAATTGGATCAAACCGAATTTATAGATATGGACCCTCTCAACACAGATTTCTGCATTTAATATTTCAACTTGGGGAGCAAGAAAGGGTTCTATCAGATTGTTTGCTTGGTTGGCTGAAACAGGGACAACAAGGTGATCCACATTAAGTGAACTTGAGATGCCAGACCTACTTCGGTTTACAGTAGAGGAAAAAATTCAAAAGCTTAGAGAAATTGGAAAGTTAGAGACAATTTACTATTTAGGAACCACTGACCTAGCCTGGGAGGTTCCAGAAGACGCGACATTCAACATTACTATGAGAAATTAATTGCTCTGTGATTGCTCTTCTCCATACATGATTTCTATCATATCCCCATTCAAATTATCTTTTTTTTTTGTCAGAAAACAGATGAATCTTAGAGAGTAACAGTAGATTACCATTAAGCATAACAAAGTGGTGACTCCAATTACAGCCACTTTACCAGATACGACTTCATTCCTTGAGCAAATTAACATATTCCTCAGTACAAAGTATGCCACCACTGAAGTGGCCAATCCTTTCTTTTCTATATCCTTGTAGAAAAAATTCACCAGAATTGGTTTACTTTCAGCTAGAAGGCTAGTAATATACCCTAATTATCTTACTTCAGGCATATATCCAGCCCTATGCGATAATTTAATTTGCAGGGATCTTGATCACCTTTCCCTTCAATAAGATATCACACTAATCCATTAGACTAATGACATGAACCTTATGAGACCGGGTAAGCAAGAAGCCGCGATTATTCTAGACTTATTAAGGAACTTGTGTGTCAAAAGGTAGAAAATAAATCTAACAAAAATTCAGAGCCTTCAACTTCAGTGAAATTTCCAAGTGACCGGGGTGTAGAGCATAGGGAGATACCTCTTCTAAGGCTAAGAATAGATAGGTACATCCGAACCCTCCTACAACCAAAGAAGAAGCACAACACCTAGTGGGCCCCTTTGGATTTTAGAGACAATATAGTCTTTATTTGGGTATGTGATTAATCCTTTTACTGAGTGACACAAGAGCTATTAATTTTGAGTGGGGCCCAAAACAGAGAGAGGCTTTGCAACAAGTCTAGACTCCTGTGCCAGTTGCTCTACTGCTTTGATCATATGATCCTGCAGATCCAGTGGTGCTTGAAATGTCAGTGGCCAGTAGGAACGCTATCTGGAGCCTGTGACAGTCCCCTAGATGAAGTTACAGTGCAGTCCCTCAGGGTTTAAAAGCAATGTCCTGCCACCCTCTGTGAATAACTGCTATACTTTCAAGAAACAGGTCCTAGCAGAGATTGAATGGTTAATCATGGGCTACGAAGTTACTATGCAGCCTAAGCTGCCAATGATGAACTGGATGTAATCTGACCCACCCAGACATTAAGTTGGGATGCCCAGCAACCCTCCATCTCAAATGCGAGTGGTATAGACACTAACTGCCTGAGCGGTCCCTGAAGGCACAAGTAAATTATATGAAGAAGGGGCCCAAACACCCATGATCCCCACTCCTGCTCCACTACATTCTCTCTCCTAGTCTGCAACTATGACCTCAGGAGAGGTTCCCTTTGACCAGCTGACAGAGGAAGAGAAGCCTCAGACATGGTTTACACTACTTCTGGATGAGATGCAGGCACCACTGAAAGCAGATAGTCATGGCACCCACGACCCCTTGAGATCAGTGGTGAAGGGCAATCTTCCCAGGGAGCAGAGCTTTGAGAAGTGTATCTAGCTGCTTATTTTTGTTTGGGAGGAAACACGGCCAGTATATACCGAATCATGAGTTGCGGACATGGATTAGTGACAAGGAAGTCTAGGGAGGAGCTTCCTGATTGGGTGAAAAAAAGCAAAGATATTTGTCTCTGATGTGAATGGTCACCAAAATGCTATCTCAGCAGAGAAAAAAAAAAGTTAATGAAAGGGAATAAAGGGAAAGGAGACAAAATGAGTGAAAATATCAGTGAGGGTGACAAAACATGAGAGACACCTAACTCTGGGAAACGAACAAGGGATAGTGGAAGGGGAAGTGGGTGGGGGTTTGGGGTGACTGGGTGATGAGCACTGAGGGGGCCACTTGGCGGGATGAGCACTGGGTGTTATGCTATATGTTAGCAAATTGAACTCCAATAAAAACACATTTTTTAAAAGTCAAATGGATAGAATGACTCTCTGTGGATGCTAGTCAACCTCTTTCCCCAGCTGCCACTGAAATGACCAAGGGTGGCATCTGGTTATAGCAGCCCACGCAGACTATATACTATCTGGAAGCAATTGGCTTGAAAGACTGTGGAGTGAATTCTTGAAAACTCAGTAATTGCACTAGCTGGGGCACCACATGTTGCTGGGCTGGGGCAGTGTTCCCCAGGAGGCTGTACATGTTCTGAATCTGCATCCAATAGATGCTCCCACAGCCAAGATGCATGGATCCAGGAGTCAAAGGGTGGAAATGGGAATGGCACCACTCATGTATTATTTCTAGTGACCCACGAGAAAAATTATTGTTTCCTGTCACCCCTACCCCATGATATGCTGGCCTAGAGGTCTTGGTTCCTTAAAGTGGGTTGTTTCCACCAGGAGAAACACAATGATCCTATAGAATGGGATGCTAAGACTGTCACTTGGTCAAATTGGCTTCTCAGGCAAAGAAGAGTTAATGTGCTGGCTGCAGTGATAATATTGATTACCAAAGGAAAGTTGTATTACTAATCCACGATGGAGGTAGGGAGGAGTATGTACGGAATACAGGAGCTCCCTTAGGGCAGCTCTTAGATCACCATGCTCTGTGGTTAAAATCAATGGGAAACTATAACAACACAGCCCTGGCAGGATGAGGAATGGCCCAGACACTTTGGGAAAAAAGATTTGAGCCACCACACTAGATCAAGAGCCATGAATGGCTGAGGTGCTTACTGAAGGCAAAGGGAAAACAGAATGAATATTTGAAGGAAGTAAAAATCTAATAAATACCAGCTACTACCACATGACCAGTGGTTAGTCCGTTTCTCTGGAAACCCCTGGCTAATATTGAAGGGCATGGAAAACATGGCAAGATGAAAAAGGAACCAGCACCAATTTCACAATAATAAGAAACTGACACCTGGCAATGTGGTGATAGGAAAATATTCCTCAATTATTTTACTATTTAGAAACAACAAAAAAAGGAGTTTATATGTAAATTCCCATTTGCATTTGTATTTATTAAGACAAATATTTCAAAGTATCATGTTGTATTCTTCAATAAGTATCTCAAAATTGGGGTTCCTGGAGGGCACCATGGGGGGTGCCTGGGGGGCTCAGTCAAGGAAGCATCTGCCTCAGCGTCAGGTCATGATCCCAAGGTCCTGGGGTCAAGCCCCTCATCGGGCTCCCTGCTCAGTGGGGAATCTGCTTCTCCCTCTTCCTCTGCTCCCCCCAACTTGTGCTTGCTGTCTCTGTCTCTAAAATAAATAAATAAATCTTAAAAAAATAAGTACCTCAAAATTGCCACCTATTACATAATATGTCTTAAGTTTTTCTTCCTCATTCTTTAAATCCAGAGGATTTTAGACAAAGATCACAGTAAATAAGTTTTCTTTTTTTTTTATCAATAAAATAAGGTACATTCTTTGTGATACTTGGGAGTAAATACTTAGATTTTCTCTATCTACATTTTGTTGATTTGAATAGACAATACAGATATGTAGCCAAAAAACAAAGAAAAAAAAAAAACGAGATCATTAAAAAGAGTAAACTGTGAAGAATAAGTTACTCTTCCACTTCAGTTCCAGAATTTTCCAGAATCCTTCCTCAGAGGAGTCACTATTTATACTGTGACTCGTTGAGAATTCATATAAAAGTTCTTGTGTGCCTTTCATGTTTTATTTCATGTTTTTTTTTAACGGTATAATGATAGATATTCTCCTGTACCATGCTTTTTTCTTATAATTGTCCACTGTCATTGTGTTTGATTTATGTAAAGCTTCAAATTAGTTGCACTGATGATAATTTTCTCAATCTTCTACTAATAAAATTTACATTGTTTATGTGTGTGTGTGTCTTCCCATTAAACACAATATTGCAATTACCCATCCTATATACCCTTCTTTGATAGTCCTCTAATAAGACTTTGGCAGACGTTTTAAGAGGCAAAACTGAGATACACTGGGTCATAGCAAAACAGTTAGAAAAAAGTTACAATAGCATAGTTACAGAATCAGAATTGAAATATATACCTATTTAGTAGGCATCCCCCACCCCCCACCAAATGCCACGTAAATGTATTTAAAAGAGGGCAATTCCTTAAATAATGACTTTTGTCCTATTCCATTTCTGTTAGAAATGCCTTCTTAATCTTCAGGATTTTTAGGACACAGTTGCACTTTTAACCCCTAAGCAATTCTAGCTCTCACATGTTGCTTCCTCTGGGTTTGTAATCTGTGTTCTGGACCTCACCTCCTCTTCTCTTTATACCTTTTCTTGCTCAGTTGTCCAAATCTTGAATCTTTCGTGTTCTGTAAGATGTCAACCAAACCTGGGTGAAGCAGATTTTAATGAATGTCCTAGAGGTGAGAAAGTGAGAATTGAGAAGCTTTACAACAAAGACCACACTGAAAGTTACTTTAAAATTATGTTAATAAGTCTTTATTATTTTATGGATCTTGATAGTTTTCATCAGTCATCTCTTCTCAAAGCTTTCAATTTCCCAATCTGTCACTGAACACATTCTTGTTATGCTTTTTCCCTCTTTGCCCTTCTACAGAAATCATGTACTATAGAAATGTTTATCCAATCTGCTTGAAATACAACTTTTACACTCAGCTTCCTGCTTAGAAATAGACTATGGATACAGTCAGTTTTTTCAGTTCTTGCTTTAAACAAGTTTCTGCATGTGATTTTTCTCTTTCAATTACATAAAAAATTGAAATAGAAGCATTAGATTAATGTTAAAGAGCAATAGAGAAATAAAGAGGTGAAAACTAAATTCTGGTGCTATGGTCATGATGATAAAATCTCTTAAGCTGCCACTAATGCTTCATATTCAATTGGTGATCCCATGAAGAGTGTATATATTATTTTTTTTTCTTTCTTATTTCTTATTCTTATATAAAGACCACAAAGCTAGAAAATTTTATTTTTTTATTTAAACATATGCATAAACCCCAGATACTTTTTTTCCCCCCATGGTGTCAAAGAGTGAAACATTTTTTTAATAACAAAACCATTGCTATTGTTTTAGCAGATGCTATACAATAATTAACGGCTGTGGAATTTAAAGATGACATCTTCCAAGCTCTAGCCAGAGATAGTGGTGTGGCTATGAGGAAGTTATTTAACTTCTCTTAGTTTCCTCATATGTAAAATGCGAACTAAAACAGCACTTATTTCATTTGATCAACTTAATGATAAACTGTTTAGCAAATGTACAGTATTTAGAATCATACTTAGATTACACTAAGCCAAAAAAAGTCATAATGCACGTAAAGCAACAATCAAATTTCTTTTTCAATTAAAGGTAAATAATTCCATGGGAGAGTTGAGCACCATAAAAACAGAAAGGCAAATGTGTACACCGAACTGAGAAGAAATGCAGGGGAATATGGGCTACAAAAAAAAAACAAAAAACAAAAAACAAAAAACAAAAAAAACCCAAAGTATTAGAATTTGGAAGAACAGTGATTATGCAAATGTATTTAATGTAAAACACATCATTGTCAGTCCTATATTTTCACATTCCTAAATATAGGTGAAAAAGATAATACATTACAGCGAATCCAGACAGAAAAATAAATCCGCATTTTAGCATTTGAATTTAACATGAAATGTATATAGTTGCAATTAAATGCGAGAAAAGCATCTAAAATTGTAGTTTAGACTTGATCTTTAGAGTTATTCATATTTCTGAGTTATTTAAATTCTGCTTACCAGAACAACAAAGTTGTGTATTTGAAAGATACCAAAAATATGAGTACCATCTAGTGGTAAAACAGGAGGTAAGCAGCAGGCTGGGAGAGAAGGGGGTTAAAACAGGTCAGGGGAAGGCACAGCAGGGATAAGATTATAAGGAGGAATGAGGTTACGGTCAGAAACAGTAAATATCAAGAGTCCAAGTCTTTATTATAGTGGATATGGGTGATTGGATGGTAAAGCACCTGAGCCGTAACAAACAGGGAAACAATGCACATCTGTCAAAACCATGCTCCTGAACACATTTCTGTATAATGAAGACACAACCAGAGTTTAGGACTCCACCGTTGGAGTGACTGGAATTTAAACCTCGCACATCAATGCACAGCAACCACAACACAGCACCAGGCTGGAGACGGTGCAGGGGGCCTGGGGGCGGGGGGTGGGGGGGCACGCAGGTTGCGGTATAAGATACAGAGGTAAGCATTGTGAAAACTGACTTGTAATACACTCGTGGGGTCTCCATTCAGCATAACAGTAAAAATTACAGAAAAAACAATTTGTTTTGGAAGAGACTGCTTCAGTTATCTTAAAAATCCTGGTAAGAAAAAAAAAAAAATACTGGTAAGGGACACTAAGGCTCAGCCGAGAACTCAGACTTAGTCTAAGCAAGAATATGAATTCGAGACTGGCTACAGATGACGAAGGCAACAAATACATGATGCTTTCTCATAGTATATAGCAATAAAAAAATTAATATGAATGTTGTTCTAGTGCCTAAGGAAACAAGTGTAAATAGCCTGATAAGTTATAAAATCCCAACCTGTCTCAAAGAAATCAAAACCCACAGAAGATGAAAAGTATCTGTGCCATGTGTATATGATGAGCAAACAACAAAAGGAAGGAAGGAAGGAAGGAAGGAAGGAAGGAAGGAAGGAAGGAAGGAAGGAAAGAAGGAAGGAAGGAAATGGAAAGAAGGAAGGAAGTTATAAATCCACACGTATTAAAAAAAAGTCTAATTTTAGCTATAGGAATAATTTTTCTTAGATACCTACATGAAAATGAATAGTTAATGATAACAAAATTAACTAACAAAATGCAATATATATATATATGTGTGTGTGTGTGTGTGTGCTTGTATATATATATATATATCTACTCAAACACATACGTATATAACATGTGAACATCTTTTGTCTGGATGCCATGATTCATAATGTGTTTATCATTTTAATCAATTTGAGTTTTCAATCTCTGTTTACATTGATGAAAATTCATGAGGGTCCAGTAGAGTTTTGCTGCATGAAATCAAGCAATACTACAGATGGCTTGAAAAAAAAGATAGAAATCAAAAGAAATGAAATGCTCACAGATATGAGAGAGGTAGGAGGAGTTTAAGGTCGACTAGACAGTTGAAGGGCACACAGGTTCTGGGAGACTGCCCTTCTGACACGAACAGCAAGTTTAGGAGGTTCCTCAACCCACACTCTACATTTATCAATTTGCCAGAAGGACTCAGGATTCACTGAGGGCTGTTTCTCCAAGAGTCACAGCTTATTACAGGGAAACGATACAGATTAAGATTAGCCAAAGGGAAAGACACAGGGGAGCGTTCAGAAGGAGTCCCAAGCAGGGATTTTACTGTTCCTGCAGGATCGGGGCTGCTGGAGGCGGCTGTCGTGATGAGCATCGGCAGGCCCTGCTTTCGGGCACTGCTTACATTCCATGGTGGTTCCCACAGGGCAGTGTCCCACATGGACATCCCTGTCGTCAGCAGTTTTCGGTTGCCCCTCTGCTGACCCTGTGCCTAACCCACTGGCCATCACCCTTGAGCTAGTGACACCCAAACATAAGAACAAGCAACATATAATGTGACTCATTGCACGATACAGTGGCAGCCTTCTGAGCAGGACGCTGTCCATTCACGGGGGAAGCACCAATAAACCAAGACATTTCTTCATTGATGAGTGAAGAGCATGGCTCAAGTGGCCCAAGTGAGCGTGGTACGACCACGGTTTCTAACACCTCCTCAGGAGCTTCCAAAGTCACCCCTGAAGGACAAGAGGCTCTCTGGTTGTGAGAGTGTCCTCGTAGTCCCCTGGTAGCCTGTTCCTGCAGAAACCACCTGCTTTTCATTAGGGAACTCTTACGGGCACTGTCTTCTCCATTAGAGTATCTTTGGCATCACCCAGGAAAATATAGGCTCGTTTTATAAGGTTTCAGGATTATTTGATGTCTCTCGGTCATAGTGACACTTTTAATGATTCCTAATAGCAAGGAAGCAATTCTCTCCTCAATGGAAAACGGCCAATTCAACCCCCAATGTCACTGCTGGGGGGACGCACAAGCTTTTGCCTTAAGCTCCAGGCTGCAGTCTACCCAAGGGTATCATTTAGCAAATTCACAACCTGTGGGATTTCCAGCAATCTTAACGGGTTTCCATTTAGCATGTTCCGTAGACACTAGGGGAAGAGTGCTTGCTGTTCCACAATACGAGGTCTATCTCCATAATACATTCAGGTAAACGAAACACAACCCCATTACCTAAAATTTGTCCAAACATATACATTTTTATCTAAACTTTTACCTTAATCCGCTCAACCTTTACATTCCTATCTCCTCCTAGTCTAACTGTGCCTCCCATTGTAACTCCACCAACAGATTTTAGAACCATAATGAATGAGGTCCCCATTTCAAGGAATCCTAAAATTTTTTCACCTTCCTCATTTTACCCACTTATATGTATGACCTGCTGGAATCTACAGCTCGGGGTTGGGCCAAAGGATCTAGGCCTACTTCTCAGCACTTGTCTTGGTTAGATTACTGGACGAGTGTCCCAGGCAGTTGGAGGTTGGGCTTCTCGTTGTTACCCTTGCCTGTGACCCTCTAAATGTCTTCAAACTAAGATCATTAAGCAGGTTTATTTAGTATTTATCAATGTCGGGGCACCATCAGTCCATCCAGCTTCCCAGAATACTTTTAAGACCCTACTGACATCCACTGTCTTCATCCCATTTCTTACTAACTATTAAAAAATTTTCACCTTAGTGGGGCACCTGGATGGTTTAGGTGGTTAAGCATCTACCTGCGGCTCAGGTCATGATCCCAGGGTCCTGGAACCAAGCCGGAGTTCAGCTCCCTTCTCAGTGGAGAGTCTGTTTCTCCATCTGCCTCTGTGTACCCCCACCCCACCTCACCCCTACTTGTGCTCTCTCTTTCTGTAATAAATAAATAAAATCTTTAAAAAGAATATTAACTTTTATATGATGAAACTCCAAGACCTTTCTTTTTTTTTTCTGTTCTCTTGTAAATAATCCTAATTTTGTCTACTATCTGTTGCTTTAGCTCAATTTTCCCCTTTGGTTGTGGCTCTGAAGACAGAAACTGATACTGTGACTAGGATCCAAGCATGGATCACCATCAGGATTAATCCCAAGGTCCTGTCTTATTTTCGTTGTAGCTATTAGAGATAACAATAACCAGGGGATTACGTATGTCATTGATTTCTTGTTCTTTTCATTTCCTTATGCATTCCTTAAGAAGTCAACTCATCAGAAGTCGGATCCATGATTCCTAAATTCACTTGACACCTTTCACTTCCAGTAACTGACTGCAGCAGAGCTTCGGTTCCATAAAACGGTGACCACCCCCTGTGGCCATCCAAGAGTCAGGGGTTTGTTCATCCTCCACCATCTCATCTTTTTTCACAACCACATATTCCCATGAATCAGGGTTGTTTTAGCAAATCCCACTTTCAAGCCAAATGTCCAGTTACCCAAGCTGCACACAGTCCTCTGAAGACTGTCTTCACTTCTAACATCAACTGAAAGTTTGAGGAATTTCAAAAACCACCCATAGCTTTGATAATTCTCTGGAAGGACACACAGGACTTACTGAAAAACATTATTGTTGTAGTTAAGGCAATATTCAGGGAAAAAAATAACAGTTTAAAGTCAGCCAAAGGGGCACATGGGTGGCTCAGCAGTTGAGCGACTGCCTTTGGCCCAGGGCATGATTCTGGAGACCTGGGATCAAGTCCCGCATCAGGCTCCCTGCACGGAGCCTGCTTCACCCTCTGCCTGTGTCTCTCCCTCTCTCTCTACCTGTGTCACTCATGAATAAATAAATAAAATCTTATAACAAATCATCAATCTTATTAGAAACACATTTAAAAAAAATAGATAAAGTTAGCCAAAGGAAGAGACACACAGGCAGACTCTGGGAAGCTTCCAAATATGAGCCTTTTGTTTTTCTCTCCCTTCCCTTACTATTGGGGTATCTGTATGTCAACATGCAAACAGAGTATTGCCAAACAATGAGTCTCGCCCTAGCCCAGTGTCAGGGTTTTTCATTAGATATTCATGACTGATTATTGTTTTCCCCTGTGGCTAATCTGGGCCCTTAGGTTGACCGATACCGCATGACCCCACTGTGGTCCCTTTGTGGCTCTGGCATGATCAGCCCTGACTGTAAGAATGTAGCAGTGTGGCCTGACTCATCCTAAACAAAAAATCTCCTATCAGGTATAATCCAGACTCACTTTCAGAAGCTGAGGGAAATGCCATACCTCTCTTTGGGTAAGACGAAGTTATGTACGACACAGTAGTACCACACTCGTAGGTCGTTACAAGTTCTAGGCTGGGAGTTGGGTAAGAGTTCATATTAACAAGTCCATGGGATGATAATTTGGGTTTACAATGTTGGACTTCATTCCAAGAACAACACAGCACCTTATACTTATATGATTTAAGTCTGAAGAGATTTAAATATGTATATAAATATATATTTATATATATTTATATATAAACACATATATATTTATTGTGTAGATATACAGACATGGATATGGATACTATATGGATGGAGATATATAGATATAGTTTTTTGTTTTTGTTTTTTCTGCAGCAACTGTGTATACAACTGGTCTATTGCTAATTAGGGATCAATTAGTCCATTGCAGGAATCCAAGTGAAAACTGATGGCCAGAGATGAAGAATATAAATTACTGTAAGTATTAATACTGTAAGTATCTAAGATGAGATCCTGGTGAGAAGTTCTATATGTAAGTACATTAAACAGGGATCCCTGGGTGGCGCAGCGGTTTGGCGCCTGCCTTTGGCCCAGGGCGCGATCCTGGAGACCCGGGATCGAATCCCACGTCCGGCTCCCGGTGCATGGAGCCTGCTTCTCCCTCTGCCTGTGTCTCTGCCTCTCTCTCTCTCTCTGTGTGTGACTATCATAAATAAATTTAAAAAAAAAAATAAGTACATTAAACAGACTGTAATATCATATGGTATACGGAGACTGGTAGACAGTAAATGTTTAGAACACGTTCAAAGAAGTATAATGTCCTAGACAGTGGATTAGAACTAAAAAGAGAAAAAACGATTATGGTAAGGAGAGTTTCCACTAGAGAAGTTAGTCTAAAAAAGGCAGGTTTGTGATTTGTATAGAGAAGAGCAAATCTGAGAGGAAACCTCTTCCCATCTGCACACACACCTGGACGACAGGAAGGTACATGCCCTCCCTCACCTCATCAGGAAAAGGTTGTTTACACTATTGTAGGGCAAGGACGGCAATGGAGCAGGACAGGTTAGGGAGCCTTGGTTGCCCATCAAGGCCTGATGGAAAGTAAAAAACCACACCAGGCATCTGAGCTCTTAAAGCTACCAATATCGGCAGAACATGTGAGGATCATAAAAGGTAGGGTAGGGCTCGACGTCAGTCAGCGATGAAGCAGAAAGTCAGATGTTAAAAAAAAAAAATCACAAAGTAAAAAACAAAAACAAACAAACAAACAAAATCATAATATTTGTTGAAATTGAAGAGATGCTTTTGGTTTCTTGGGCAGGACAGGTAACCAGAAAGAATGAGGAATCCCCTGGAAAAGAAACACAAGACATAGCTTTCTTGAAGCAAGAGAAACCACTTTAGACCCTGGGCATCTTGCGATTGATGCCTGACCAGCACTGCCTACCCAAAGCGCATTTCTTGCAAGAACTTCTTGGCATATGTTGAAATTGCAGAGGAATAGACCTCGGTAGTCAAATGATTTTAAGGGAATCAAAGGATGTAAGGACAAATGGTCCCCATGAGGCCGGGAGTTACCCTAATCACATCAGGGACAGTAAGTCAGAGATAAAACTCCCAGTGCTGACTCAAAGGTAAAGATTGATCGGACGCATATTCCTGAGTTATCTTTGCAGAATTGAAACCCTTTTGAGCGCTCAAATACCAGACCAGCTGGAGCCAGGGAACTGGTGATGCGGACTCTTGTCAGCCCTCATCATTTTGGACAATTAAGACCTGGACTCTCTCCCCTTAAGGTGACTTTTGCCCCGATTCCAAGCTGAATTTCCCATTGCACGAGCCTCTCTGTGAATATGTGTGAACTATTCGCTTAAAACTCCCCCAGATTGGTTGTTTGAGGAGAAACAACTTTGGGAAGTATCCTTGCTGTTCTTCTCTACTTGCTGTAGGTAAGACCCTTCCTTCTCCTATTCTTTGGTGTGGTTGTGTCTTTTGGCTCAACACCCACCCAGAAGTGAGCCCGGTTGGAGGCAACACAGAAGCATAAGCAGACACCTGGGAAAGGATCAGCTCTTCTAGGGTCTATGACAGGAAAATACTGTTTAGAAATAAGAAAACCAGGGACACCTGGGTGGCACAGTCAGGGAGCACCCAATTCTCAGGTTTGGTTGTGGTCGTGATCTCAGGGTTGTGAGATCAAGCCCTGCGTCCTCTCTGCGCTCAGTACAAAGTTGGCTTGAGATTCTCTCTCCCTCTCCAACTCATCTCTCTCTCTCTCTCTCTCTCTCTCTCTCATAAATTAAATCTTAAACAAAAATAAGAAAACCAAATATCTGTCCAGGACTTTCCACTAAGCACTTGCAGTAAACTAAATAATGCCCTCCACCCTGTATTTGCAGGAGTGATTAAATGAAATAATCAATCCCACATTTGTATTCCCAATCTGAGACTGATTCATCTTGAAGTGAGGCCATCCTGGGTTTTCCAGGTGGGCCCTGATAATCCTGAACCTTACCCGTGATCCTAGAGAACAGTGTTCTGGAAAAGGGCTACTACAATGAATCACCTTCCCCATGAGACTTAACTAAGACCCATGGATACCACCTACACCACCCCGACGTGCCCTTGTTTGCTTGCACTAGGACCAGGCACATTTTCCATATTCCCCTTATTTACCCATAAATAAATTTATTAAACTATTAAGTCCTTACTCATCAATTGTAACAAATCCGTATCAACTAAACTGCAGTTAAGATTCTCTCCTACCCCGAAATTTGGCCACCGTCAAGCAGTCTGAGCCAGCACACAGCCCTTCCTTAGGGGACCCTGTGGGAAAACAGGCTGGCCTCGGGGTAAAGCATCCTCTGATCTACCCTGCAGTCAGACCACCCTTTCATCTCACTTCCTTACATTTGGTACTTTCTGCTTGTTTGCTTGTCTGTACAAAAGAAAAATCTTGTTTTGCCTGTTTTCTGAAACACAGATCTTGAGCTCAGAGCTTTCTTCCTATTACAATAGTATTTTCAAATACAGTTTCTCCTAACCCTGGCCTTGTCTTGAACATGACAGCTCAGTGTCATCACAAGAATCTATGTAGGAGGGAGCCTGTGGAGTTGGAGTGAGAGAGAAGACAGGATGACAGAGGCAGAGGTTCAAAAGGATACCATCGCACTGCTTCACAGTCACACAATTAGGAATTAGGAACTGCAAGCTTCCTCGAGGAAGCTGGACCAGGCAAAAAATGGATTCTCCCCTAGGGCCTCCAGAAGGAAGCAGACCAGCTGACCCTTGACTAAAGCCCAGTGAGATTTATTCTGACCCACAGAATTGTAAAAATAACAAATTCGTATTTTTCTAAGCCACTGAGTTTGTGGAAAGTATTTGTTATAACAACGAAAGGAAACTAATACCCTTCCCATGTGAACTGGGCCGAGTCATTTCTTAATTTCCCCACATGTGAAACGACTCCATTGAATAGGTTATTTTCCAAGGCTGTATTCAGGTTTAACCTTCTGTTATAATATTACAGCCAAGGCTATGTGTCCAGGGTATTAAGCCAAACAGCACAATTTTGCAGGTTTTGAACTTAGGCTTTAGAAATTAGGTATCAAATACTGAAATAGAAAGACATTTTGGTCTAAACGTGTAGGAGATGTGAATATGCCAAGGGGGCAATGACAGCCTTCCAAAATTCATGAACTTGGAATTAGATTAGAAAAAGGCTGGTCAATCATGAAAGAATACAAACATGGGATTGTAAAGGACCAGAAGCAAACCCCAATTACCAAGTGAAAAAACAACCAACCAAGAGAAGAGTTCAGCCACTAAGGCTGGGGAGGAGACATAAGTGGAAGCAAAAGACAGAATGACTCTCCTAAAAAGCCACCTCCGCTCTTTTCATAGTGAGAAGTAGGTTCATCCCAGGGTTATGAGAAGCCCATTGGTTAGGATCAATCTAGGCTGAAAATGTTGACCTCAGACACGGAACTCACATAGCTCAGGAGACAAAGCAATTCCAGAACCACGGCAGGCAAACGCAGAGCTGTGACAATGTGACGGTGTCACAGCGACATAACCCTTCGTGTCAATTTCTGATAAAGCTGCAGTAATTACCACAAATTACCACTAAAAGATTTCAAAAATGTACAAGAAAATTAGTGATATTTTCAGGCTTCCCGAGAGTCCTAGGGGCTTGACACACGTGTATTCTTATAAGTCAAAAGCCTCCTAGAATATTGATATGTTCAGTTATACTCAGAGAAATATGTATATTATATATTATATATATTATATATAATAAATATATACAAATATATTTTAATTTATATATATTAATTTTATATTTTAATATATATATTTCTGGGTTTGCGTGCATGCGTGTATGTGTGTCATGAAGAGCTATGAGATATTTATGAAGTGGTGAGGTTGTAGTAGTCAGCCTGGGCTGCCATAACAGAATAGCACAGATTGGGTGGCTTAAACAACAGAAATTTATTTTTGCACAGTTCTGGACGCAAGAAGTCTGAGATCAGGGTGCTGGCCTGGTGGTATTTGGGGAGGTTACTCTTCCTAGCTTTGACGGCCTCATCTAGCTCTGTCCTCACAAGGCAGAGAGCACTCTGGTGCATCTCCTTCTCCTCAAAAGACCTCCCAGTGGATCAGATTGGGGCTCCCCTTCAGGATCTTATTTAACTTTGATCATTTTCTTAAAGAGCTTATTTCCAATACAGTTGCTTAGGGTGTTAGGATTTCAGCATATAACTTTTGGAGAGATATAATTCAGTCCATAGCAAAGGTAATATGCAAAAATCCCAATTTAAAATTGAGATTTAATTATTATTGGATAAAATTTGTTTATTTTCATAAAGGCGGGAAGCTATGACATACTAATAGGAACAAAATTACCTACGTTCCCATTCCCCCCTGGTCAAATGCTCAGATTTATGGCAAGTTTGATTACAGTCATGGGTTTGTAAATATTGATTCTAGAATAAAACTTCAACATCTGACATCACAGCAAAACTTGTTACAATAAATTTATCAAAACATTATTTTATTATTCTATTTTTTATTTTTGTAAAATATTTTATTTATTTATTCATGAGAGCCACAGAGAAAGAGGCAGAGACACAGGCAGAGAGAGAGGCAGGCTCCCTGCGGGGAGCCCGATGTGGGACTCCATCCCAGGACCAAGATCACACCCTGAGTCAAAGGCAGATGCTCAACCACTGAGCCACCCAGGTGCCCCAAAAACATTATTTTAAAAACTTTAAAATATAATCAATGTATATATGCGATCAAAAATGTTTTTGAATAATAGACAAAAATAACAATACATTTTTTATCTTTTTATTTTTATTTCATTTTTTTATCTTTTGTCTGTCTACTTCCTATCTTATTTTTCCACAAGTGGAAGATACATTAGTGCAGTATATCACGTTCTCCCTGGTAAGTACTCCCCTACTCTGTCTCTTTATGCCAGCACCCTCAGTGTTCTGGGCATCAGTAGTTGCCACAAATGTGGCCCATGTACCCCAGAGGACAGATTCCTCAGTGCTTGGGCTTCTCGGTGACTCCTGGGCATATGGGACCTCTTGCTGGTAACAGTTCCCTCTATTTAGGCCAGGGGGTTGTACTCTGATGCTCTGATGCTCTATGTGTGCCTCAACCTGAAAACATTTGGTAAGCATTGCTTAAGACTTAGGTTCTAAAGATACTATGGTGTGCTAGCCCCCATAGTAAAAAGTCATAATGAGACAAATTAGTTTTTACTTGGGATCAAAATTTCAGGGAGCACAGACTTAGGTAGAAATCCAAATACTGTTCCATTTGTAGAGTGAAAGCAAGGAGTTTTTATGAAGGAAAGGAAGAGGGACATTTCCAGGAGTCGAAATATTAAAAAAAAAAAAACATTTTTCCGGGGTGCCTGGGTAGTCGGTTGTGTCTTTACTCTTGATTCCGGCTCGGGTCACGATGTCAGGATGGTGGGATGGAGCCTCCTGTCAATCTTGAAAAAAAAAAAAAAAAAGATTCTCTCCTTCTGCCTTTTCCTCTGCCCCTTCCCTGTTTACAAGGACTCTGTCTCATACATAAGTGAATCTGATTTTTTTTTTCCATGAGTGTTAACAGGACAAGCTGCTCTGAATTAGATATGGATTGGCTACTGATTCTGTCTTCTGAAGACCCACAATCATCAATCTTGAGATCAGAAAGTCTACTCTCCCACCGGTTTCTCAAGCAATTTGGGGCCAGTTCAAACGAAGATGATCCGGCAGTTTTTCTGCAGCAGCTACGCTGCCTCTATGCTAAAATGACTTCGGTCATGTCGATTTTTCACAAGTGACCATATTTGAGAGCAAAACATACTCAGTGTTTCATGCCCCTTATTATCCTAGACTTCCTAGGAAGTCTGGAAGTGGAAAAATGGATAAAAGTTTTCAACTAAAGAGTACAAACTGCAAGACTTTCTTAAAAATGTTGTGTCAGTCCACACGCCCCCGTTATGGTCTGAGGTGTATCCAGCCCCCCAAACTCACATCCCGAAGCCCCCTAGCCCAGTATGGCGATATCTGGAGACAGGGCCTTCTAGGAGGCGATTCAGGTGATAGGATGAGGTCATGGTGGGGCCTGAATCCTAAGGAACCGGTTTCTCCATAGGAAGAGGAAGAGGTGACAGGAGTGTACATGAAAAAAGGAAGGGCCCGTGTGGACACAGTGAGAAGGTGGCCTGCAAACCAGAAAGCGAGGTCTCTAGAAACCAAACCTGCTGGCACCGTGGTCTCAGACTTCCAGTCTCCACAACTGTGCGAAACTCAGTGCTGTTGTGCAAGTCACCCAGACGGTGACATTTTGTTATGGTAGGTTGAGAAGAAAAAATACCCTCATTACAAGTATAATTTTCATTTTCCCAAATAGTTATCTAACCTTGATTCAAATAGAGACCAAGAAAGAGAATGAAAAAACAAGTTAAAATGAACCACTGCAGTATCTGTGGTGGCATGCGGTATCACACACTACACGTACACGTGTGTATGTGTGTGTATTCGTAGCAGGGGTTTCTTTTTTTTTATTTTATTTATTTATTCATGAGAGATACACAGACACAGAGAGAGAGAGGCAGAGACACAGGCAGAGGGAGAAGCAGGCTCCATGCAGGAAGCCTGATGTGGAACTCGAATCCGGGTCTCCAGGTTCAGGCCCTGGGCCGAAGTGACAGTAAACCACTGAGCCACCCGGGCTGCCCCATAGCAGGGGTTTCACAAAAACAAACAAACAAACAAACAAACAAACAAAAAAACCCACTGATTTCAAATCAATTAATTGCAAGCATTACATTTACCTGCATGATTTCTAAACTCAAAGACACTGGAACTATTATCTTCTCAATGTATGCTGCAACTGCCAAAGCAAGTAGCATTGAAAGAACAGAGACAACATTTTAGAGATTTTTTTTTTCTGGGGACAATAACTAAATAAATAAAAAGCAAATTTTGTAAGATGTTTTGTCAATAAAAAACAGTCATGTATTTTAGAAAAAGTGAATTGTTGTTTGAAATTAAAAAGCATTTTCAAAAGCTACCAGTAGATGGTGTGACAGGAGTAATCAAAATTGAGGAAGCCTCCATATACACGTTCTCAATAACCACTCTTTTAATTTCCTTGTTCAAGAGTAATTTTTAATAATAGAAATTAATTTAATACGAGCCAATGTCTATATCAAGTTTATCTCAATTAGATCTACACTACTGTATGATTGCCTCAGTTATTCAAACACAAATAACAAAAAGGATGTAAAATACATTTTTTTCATTTTTTTTTCGTTAAGTTCTACATACACACATTTCAAAGCTTTCTTGCCTATATACCTAATACCTCATACAGAATATGTGCACACTATGTTTGCATGTTTTTTTCTTTCAGTGCAGCACATCCTCTTCTATAAATGTAAATAGAATCCATATTGGTTTGTGAGAAAATACTGTCAGTATATTAATGTTTAGGGATGCATTGCTAGAATTAAATTAAATAATAGTCTTATTTCTTTAGTATCAATACTATAACGTATCTTTGATACAATATCTTTATCGAAGAAGATATATATGTCAGGAAGAATGTGTGTACCTGCTTAGAGACTCAGTTTCAGCCATGAATATTTCATGAATACATGTGACCAGTCTATGAGAACCAGTGCAAAATCAAAATAATAACGTGCGAAATATAAAAGAACAACTGCTTGCACTTCCAAATATTCTACTTTGTGCGATCATTGCCACAAAAATTCCCTGTCTCCTCGGTGGGCTGGAATAATGACAATCACTTGATGTGCTATATGAAACAGTCGTGATCGTTTTTATGATAGAACTTTGTTATTCAGCTTTTTTATATATGTCCCTATTTCTTTTCTTTTTTTAAATATTTTATTTATTCACTATTTTATTTATTATTTATTTATTTAAAGATTTTAATTGATTGGGATCCCTGGGTGGCGCAGCGGTTTGGCGCCTGCCTTTGGCCCAGGGCGCGATCCTGGAGACCCGGGATCGAATCCCACGTCAGGCTCCCGGTGCATGGAGCCTGCTTCTCCCTCTGCCTGTGTCTCTGCCTCTCTCTCTCTCTCTCTCTCTCTCTCTCTCTCTCTGTATGACTATCATAGATAAATAAAAAAATTTAAAAAAAAGATTTTAATTGATTAATAATTATTTATTTATTTATTTATTTATTTATTTATTTATTTATTTATTCATTTATTCAGGACACAGAGAGAGGCAGAGACACAGGCAGAGGGAGAAGCAGGCTCCATGCAGGGAGCCCGATGCGGGCCTCGACCCCAGGACCCTGGGATCAGCCTTGAGCCAAAGGCAGGCCCTAAACTACAGAGCCATCCGGGCTGCCCTACATCCTTACTTCTTAGGCTAATTTACTCATGGGATGAACCTGGCCATTTCCCTAATGGCCTAAAGGACCATTTTATCATTTATTTAAGATTTATTCTGTACGCAAGGTTACCGACTGTGATGTTCAGAAATTTGCTCCAGGGCTACACCTACCCGCTCCCATGTAGGATCACACTTCCTATTTTTCTTCTGAAATAAAGTATGGCCCCATGACCTGGTTTTGACTCATTATTACTTTGTGATGATTTACGCATCAGTACAGGGTTCACCATAATTTTTCCCCTGCATAATTTGAACTTTATTAATCAAATAAATATTTACTAAGAATATAGGGCAGTCCCTGGTACACAGGAAGTACCTAAGCAAGTGCTCACAATTTTCTACTATTTAACCACTCAATAGGCTTGTCTAACGTTAGTCAGGCCTCTTGGACTCCTCTTAGGCCCTAAACTTTGGCTTCTCCTAAATTCAAGCCAGCACTAAAGTCCAAAACGTGTCCCTGAATCGCTCATGCCAAGAATCTACTGACCACAGAAAGACATTTCCTGCTGAAGCACCCGGTTTTGCCCCTCCTCACCCAGACAGCTTGCACTACTCCCCACAAAGTTCTTGCCAGTTTTGCTCATCTCTACCTGTAAAAGGAAGCCTTTTCTCCATTTAATTTTGAGACACTTGCAATCCTGAAGTCATGGTGCTCTCCCTGTTGCAACGGCCTTTCAAAAGAAAGTCTCTTCTTGTCTAAGTCTTGATTTTTTTAACATACCATATGATTATTTGCTATTGTTATCAGCATCTATAAAGATGGTTCTATGTTTTTTTGTATCTTTTAATATATTAATAATGTACACTAATATATTTTCTAAAGTTGGCCGATATCGACTTATTTTTGTTAATTTAGAAATACAATACTCATGCGTTTCTCATATTTAACTCAATCTGTACCTATAGAAGATGAAATATTTGAAATTGCTGGCATTCATTTATTCGATTTATAAAATTGGCCATTTCAATGATTCAGCCTAAAATTTTGATAACTGAGGAACATTCCATATCATCTTTTTTCCATTCACATTTATGCTGGTTTGTTTATAGATTGAATTGGGAAATTTCTAGTATTCATTTTTGCTCTTGTTCCTCTTAAATCACTTACAAGCATGAGAAGTACAAATTTATTGTTATCCTTTTGTTTTTAAGATTTTGTTTTATTTATTCTTGAGAGACTCAGATAGGGAGAGAGGCAGGGACGCAGGCAGAAGGAGAAGCAGGCTCCATACCGGGGGCCCGATGTGGAACTCGATCCCGGGCCTCCAGGATGTGGGGCTTCAGCCCTGAGCTGAAGGCAGGCACTTAATTGCTGAGCCACCCAGGCGTCCCAAAATTATCGGAATCCTATTTGGTCTTTCATGCATGTTAGGAACATCTTGATACTGTGTTGATCTTATCGATGTATTCAAGTTTTCTACTTATTTTGAAAGAAATTCTAAAGCAATATCAAAATTTCTTAGTAAACTTATAATTCAATTGGCTAAAGTTGTACATTGTTACTATTGCTTGTTTGGAAACCATGCATTACATCTGTCTTCCTCTAATGGTTATCAATAAATGTCTGACGTAGAAATATGAATGCATTGTTTACTAATATGTGGAACTAATTACTCACCAGAGAGTCTTACCATTCTCTTCTTTCTGTTATACCAAACACCTTCAACAATTCACTATTTGATATCATATTATGTGGTATTTTAAATTCTATTTGTTTTTTTTTTTAAGATTTTGCTTTTTAAAACCTATTTTAGGTTCACAGCAAAATTAAGGGGAAGATACCAAGATTTCCTTTGTATTCCCTGACCCCACACATCCATAGCTTCCCCCATCATCAACATCTGCCATCAGAGAGGGACACTTGAACTTCCACCACAACTGATGAACTTACACTAACACCTAATAATCACCCAAAGTCCATAGTTTATATTAAGGTTCACTCTTACTGTGGGCTTTGGGCAAATGTATAATGGTATGTATCCACCATTATAATATATAGAATGTTTTCACTGCCCTAAAAGTCTGTGCTGTACCTATTCATTTCCTCACCCCACCCCTAGAAACCACTGATCCATTTTTCCGGCTCATTTTTAAGGCCAGATTCAGAATTAGATTTTATTACCTTCCTAAAATATTGCTGATTTTTTTTTTCTTGCAGGTATATCAGTTACTTTGGATATGGTTGAATTTTTAGAGCAGTGTTTTCGTGGCTAGACACATGAATCTTCGCATATCCTTTATTGCAGTCTTCATTTAGCACTATCGCTAAAGCACAATCTTTGGGAGGGGTCAATACTTAATATCACTGGTGTTGAATGCAGTCTATCTTCCTTGATTATTCAAAGCCCGTGTATCTCTGAACTCTATCAGAAGTTTTTTGTGGAGCTGCCTGGATGGCTCAATCAATTAAGTGTTCAACTCTGGATTTTGGCTCAGGTCATGATCTCAGAGTCGTGAGATGGAGCCCCACAAGGGGCTCTGCAGTGGGTTTGAAGCTTACTCCAGATTCTCTCTCCCCTTCTCTCTCTCTGCCCCTCCCCACACCCTCACTCACTCATTCTCTCTCTCATAAAAAAAAAAAAAAAAAAGTTCAGTTTTTCACTCAAAGATTTTTGGTAGTTATTCCTCTACTGGCCCTTGGAGTATACAACTCTAAACATGCATATAGCTTAGCATTTATCCTCTACTCAAGAGGGCCTCTATGCAGGCTTCCTGGGCTCTTCTTTGTCTAATCTTTCCTTTCCAGTACTCTATCCCTCTATCCCTCCCATCTGAGCTGTCAGTGTCCCTGACTCTATCTCCTCAATTCACAGAGATTTTCTCCTCTGGATAGTGTCTGGAAAGTTTATGTGATTAGAAACACATGCAAACAAAGAGCTCATATGGTCTGTTTTCAAACTACCTTCATGCTATCTTCACCCATTTCCTTTATCTGCGATGCCCAGAAACTGCCAGCCTACTCTGTTTCTGAATATTTTTTTTCTTTAATTCCACATATAGGTGAGATGATACAGTATTTCTCATTCTCCATCTGATTTCTTTCAGGTACATGATGCTGACTAAGCTCTGGGGACTGTACATACAGAATGGGGACTATAGTCAACAATACTGCATTGTTTACTTGAAAGTTGCTAAGAGAGTAAATCTTAAAAGTTCTCAACACACACAAATTATAAATATGTGAAGTGATGGACTAACTAACTGTATTAACTAACTTTGTTGTGGTAATCATTTCACAATATATACATCAAATCATCTCGTCATACACCTTAAACTACATGATGACATCTCGATAATAAAATTCAACAAATCTACACTTGCTAAAGACAGTTATTATGGCTTGTTTTTAACTAGGAAAATAAGGGTGTTAAAGGAGCTGGGATTTTATGCAAAAGGTCTTTTGTCAAGAGTCTTTGAAAAATAGATCTGATGCCTTCAAATGCTTCAGCTCTCAAAGGATACTACGGGAGTTTAGGGAGAGGGTGGTGGGCACTATTTTCTTTTCAAGTGCTCTGTTTCCCAAAACATTTTATGAAGCCTGAAGGGACTCAGGAGTGTGAGTTAGCCTAATCTGAATGTGGGAACTGTTTTCAAGGGCTTGGAGAGCTTTGAGAAAGGCCAGAACACTGGGGCATCTATCAGAACTGTTGCAGGGCAGTAGTGAGTCAAGGGGAACTCGGGATTTCCAGGGTGAACATCAAATATCAAACTCCAATTATTAAGTAAATCTCTTCCGCATAGATTCACAGGCCTTCAAAACCTATGTTTGGCTTTATGAGGTTGAAAAGATAGAAAAAGTGGTTTAGAAAAAATAAAATCAAATCAAACTGTAAGTTTTCTGATCCTGTCAGAGATTGTTTACCTACTCTGAGGGATTATGGTGGGATAATGTGTGGTGTTAAGTGTGGTGCAAGTCGTGTAAATGTCTATCAGAAAGCGTATCGAGTGCTCATCAACTGGGATTGTTATTTCACCCAGTGTGTTTAAGGGTTTTGGAGGGCCTATGGAAGCAAATCCTACAGAGAGATCATTGAATCTTTGAAGTTTGTTGGATTTGTTTTCTTTCTTGACAAACTGTAGCCCAATTTTCTGTTTCCTTGCAATATCTGGGGGTGTATCTGTCCATGTGAAAATGTAGGGAGGTCCAGGGAAACTTGAAAGCCTGGGGATTGGGTTTGAAGGATTTGAAGAACAAGGTGGAACAAGGAAGCTGAAAGTTCATTTGAGGTCAGAGTAGGGAGGGAACAACAGTGGAGAGGACAGATTATCCTTGAGACTTTCAGTAGGCTCAGATAAATAGACTGAAATTACTGCTTTGCCTGATTCAGTTTAGACTGAAAAAGTTACATTTTAACTTCCTCGCATGATGAGGAATAAGCAAGCCATTGATCCATTAGAAGGGAGATCCTGAGAATGCCAAAGAAGCCATTTTACTTTTAGATTATCCTTAGAGGAATTATTTTTAGAGGTATAAGCAGTATTAGTACTGTATTTGTAGAACATAAAGTCAGTGGGAGGGGAGAGGGTGCAAAGAGTTACTCACAGATAATTAAGTCAAGATAAGAACCTAAAGAGCCAGGAAGCAATCCCATTCAAATAATTCCCATGCACAATCCCATCACCAGGGACCCAAGGAGCCAATAATACTCTCCCATACAATTCGTAGTCTGGAGATTGAAGAAGAACAGAAGAGGTTGTGCAGAAAGGTGAAGGGAAAGTCTCCTTGCCTGAAAGAATGAAAGTAATTCCTTACCCTGGTTCAACAGACAAGATGTCTATAGCACTGGCTTCAGAGTTGAACTCAGCAAAGTACCTCTGATTTAAAGAATAAGGGAACAATTCAAATCACTTACAGATGGCAGGGGTCTGCAGTTGCCGTCCAACCTCGATCACAGTTACAGGACTAGAAAGCCACCAAATCAACCCAAATCTGGAATTAATAAGAAGAGATTGTATTTGAAAAGATATTTTTTTGAAAAGATATTTTAATAAGAGGCATGCTCCAACCGACAAGATCTGCAAGCATCTTAAAGATCAAGCAAAGGGGAGCTTTTCTTTTATAGGAGGGATAAGACAAGGGTAGAAGGAACCGGGATCAGGGATTGGGTCTGGAAATATATTCTCAAATCTTGATACTTGGTAGGAGCAGCTCTGCCTTGCAATTCTTCCTGGGGCTAAGGATGGGTATTTGTTCAGGGTCCTTTTGATCCTTATGCACAGGGTATAAGCTAGTATGAGGTAAATATCAATTCTGAAGGCCCATCGGTGCATCTTGGTGTGTAGGTTCTCTAGAGAAACAGAACAATAGAATGTATATAGAGGGAAATTGATTTATTTTAAGGAGTTAGCTCATGTGATTATGGAGGCTGGGAAAGTCTTCAATCGGCAGATTTAAGATATTACAGTTCAAGGCTGAAGACCATTTGCTGGAAGGTTTCTTTCTCATTTGGTGGAGATCTGTCTTTTGCTCCATTCAGGCCTTCAATTGATTGGATGAAACCAACTCAATTTATGGTCGGCAATCTACTTTATTCAAAATTCATAATTCCAATATTAATCTCACCCAGAAACAGCCCCAAAGAAACATCCAGAATACTAGGTTTTTAAATAAGAGTTTTTTTATTTGTAATAAAATTATGTATTTATTTATTTGAGAGAGAGAGAGAGAGAGAGAGAATGAGTGGGGGAGGGGGAATGAGACAAGCAGACTCCATGCTGATCATGGAGCCTGATGTGGGACTTGATCTCATGACTACAAGATCATGACCTGAGCTGAAACCAAGAAGCAGACACTCAACCAACTGAGGCTGAATATTGCTTGACCACATATCTGGGCACCACGGCCTAGACAAATTTGACACAAACAATTAATTATCAGAGTAGATAAGAAGATATTTTTTGCCAATCTCTCTTTTCTATTGCAGTGTGACTCACAGAGTGATGTGCGTAGATTTGTCTGGGATATTACTTATGTAGTCAGAATTCCAGACACTTCTGCTTAGTATTCTAATTCATTAAACCTCAGATAACGGGCATGAATTTCCAATTTTGGCAGTCTCCCAGGGGAATACAGATAAAGGTGGTCACGCACCTTCCTTTGAGAAACAATGTTAGTGATTTTCTTCTGACATTCAGTGTTTAATTAATGCTTTATGAAGTCGTGGGGTTTTTAAGCACCTACAATTGCTCATCACAGTCATGTTTAATAGTCTGGAAATAACATGTCACGATCTATAATATTTTTTAAATCCATTAGTTTCTTTTACTTTTTTTCATCACTAATTTACTAGGTTCATTACGTTTACATTTTTTTTAACACTCTGTATTGTAAGACTTGTTAAATGTGAACCTTAAATATCATGCTCTGTAGATATTCTCTTAGCTGACTTATTTATTCAGTGTTCAGTTAATTTGGTGAACACTGAGATGGTGATACCTGAATGGTGATAACAAGATATTTTAGCATTTTGCTCACTAGAAAATGTAGGCCTATTTTACAAAATATGTGTAAAAATCCAATTCAAACTAAAAAGTAGAAATAAAAAGTTAAAAAATGGGAAATAAAAATATATAAATTTAAACAATAGAAGTATATTTATATTAATTTTGAAAAATATTAGAAAAATGTATATTAATTTAACAAAATAGTGGTTTGGGCTATCCTACAATTAAAATAGTAATTTTTAAACAGTAGCTTAAAGTATTTTAATTGCCAACCCTTGGATATTTAAGACAAATTACCTATAATAAATATACAAATATAATAACTATTTATTTGGTAATATTTCTAAACTTTAAAGTTCTCTGTGGTGTTTGAATAGATACAATATACGTGCAGCTACATAAAATGATGATAATCCCATTTTCAGCAAAATCAACATTTATAATATTGGATGCTACATGACAATAGAGGAATGCCTCCTGATTTTTAGTAAAATTTTATTAAAAACAATTTGTAAGGTATGAAAACAATATATTTCCTTGTACTTGTGCATGCAGACTGATAACACTCCTGTTCACTTTTTACAAGAAAATTAATCAAGAATTAAATTCTAGAAAAGAGAAACTAAAAGAGAATATGAAATTCAGGAAATATTGCCTTACTTTAATATTAAAATGGAATACAATGCAAAAATATTAATTATGAAGAAGAAGCATATTTTATTTACTTTTAAGATATAGGTACTTTGTATTGATAAATTGCAACACACTGTAAACTTCTCTGCATTATGTAACAGTTTAAAAATTTTTGTTGATGCATATAATTCTCAGAGAAAAATAGAAAGTTTTAAAAAGCAACCTTCTCAACTGTCCACCACCAAAATAACAAACATTCCCTCTTTTTTTAAGTACATGAATATTCTACTTCTGCCTGAACTGCTTATTTGCTGTACAATGAATTTCATCACTTCCGAACTCTTAAGGTAATATTCACTATTGATTGTCCTTTTCCATGTATAAGTTCTAAATCACCCTTCCTGCTAGATCTTTACATCTGCATTTCAATATATTCTTTTCTGTTCAATTTCAGAGATTAAGTAACTCTACACCAGATAAAACTCAAATTCTCTGTCCTAATTTTTTTTCTATATCCAATACTTAAACCCTCCCTTCATTAGGAAAAAATACATCAACTAGCTCTATTTTCTATCCTTTGTTGAAATCTTCAATTTAGTTTAATTTTGGGTTCTGATCTTACTGCTCAGTCCACACTATTTCCTAAAGCAGTTTTTATCTTATAACAAATGCAAGCAAAATTCAAATGATTTGCATTATTAGCAAAATTATTTCATTTGTCCATAAATAGATATAGATATTTGGATTTGCTTATATATGTCAATAAATTAAAAACATTCCCCTGACATATCAGCTAAATATAATATAAAATCAAGTAATATGTTTTAAAGACATTGTTTTCTAGTAGATAGGTTAATGTAGATTGCACTTATTTGAAGAACTTACCTGTTTTTGTACATCTACTATCTTGTGTATTTAAATATGTTTGAATATGAACTTATTTTATGTTTTGTCTACTTTAAGAGAGTTTTAAGCAATATTAGGAAGTTGCACATCCTATTTTACTTCTAATACAGATTAATTCATTATTTAAAAATAGTATTTACAGGGGTGCCAGGGAGTTTCAGTCATTGAAGTGTCCAATTCTTGTTTGTGGCTCAGGTCATGATCTCAGGGTCATGGGCTTGAGACCTGTGTAGAGCTCTTCACCCAGCAGGGAGTCTGCTTGAGATTCTCTCTCTCCCTCTGCCCCTCCCCCGTCTCTCAAACAATAAATAAATAAATAAACAAACAAATCTTTAAAAAAGTATCTACAATAGAGAAACTTCACAAACATTTCTCCAAGTAATGATGGTTAACATCACTAATATGTCATGTAAACGTCATGTACACCCCAGACAAAGGGTGAGCAGGGTGAGCAGGGCACTTCACCTCTGATTTACTTTTTCCAAAAATCTACAATTCCAGTCTAACAATATGAAAAAAGAAAATAGACCTCGATTATATACCTGGTCTACATACGTCAAGAGTGCAAAGATCATGAAAAGCAAGAAAAGAAGAAGAAAACATCGCTGACCAGAAGAGGCTAGAGTGACACAACATATAAATGCAGTGTGATATCTTAGATGGGATCCTGGAACAGAGAGAGGAGACACAGAAAAAACAGGTAAAATCCAAATAAAATCTAGAGCCTAATAGTTCAAGTAATATACTGTTAGAAGATGAAGTAGGGACAGTCAAGTATCTTCCAGACTGAGAAGGCACTTTGAGACTGAAAAATGAAGAAAGTCACTCTCAACTCTTACATAGAGTTTTTTTTCAGAGTAATTTACTGATGGGGGGAATGGAGAGAACATCGATCCAGGCCCTACACAGCTATTCTCCTCGAAGTCTGGACCTTCATGCACAGATGGGATGACAAATAGACCGTGGGAACATAAGATGTTAATAATGTGACAGACTTGGTGATAGGTGTTCAAAAGAAGCTCTGTCTATGTTTATTACCAATGACAATTTTATTTCTTCTCTCTTTATTAGACTCATTACGAAAATGCCCCTAACTTCAGAGCCCATTCTGTATTTACATAATTAACAATGTTACTCTGCAGCTTCTCCCATGATGAGATTGAGTCTGTGGAGTCATTCCAAATTTTTGCATTGGCCTTAGGATCTGCCTTTGCCTGTAGCACGTAGTAGAAGTGCTGTCGCACCGCTTCCAAAAGCATACTTCCATAACTTGGCATGCTTCTTCTCACTCTTGGAAACCTGCTGCTGCCGTGTGAAAAGGTTTCGGCTTGCCTGCTGGATCCTGAGGAACACACTGTGTCTTCTCTCCTGTTAATCCACCAGACAGACAGCCAACTGCCAGTTATGTATCAGAGCTGTTTCTGGAAGAGCCAGTCTCCAGCCATAGGTACAGCTAACTACTAAAATATAATGAGTGCAACTGAGGCCAGCCAAGCCTGACCCAGATCAGCGGTACTTGCTCAAGTGATCCATAGACTTATAAAAATCAATAAATGGTTCTCATTCCAGATACTATAGAATGGGTAACTGAGACACCTACTTTATATAAACCATATGTATAATAAACCTATTTTTTCTTTATACTTTATGGACTTTTTCAGTATATTATTTTTATGTAATTCAGGGAATTCGCTTCTATGCTAGTCTAGCAAGTCATTTTTCAAGAGTATAGTATTTTAGATTCATCACCTTTACTTAATCTATGAAAACAAAGAATTGTTTTCTCCATTAACTCATTAATTGTGTTGTCTACATTTACAGATCTTTTGATGATAAGCTCCATTTGGATTCTTTTTTTTTTTTTTTCCATTTGGATTCTTAAACTATAAAGCAGAGTTCACTTTCACCATTGTTATTTTTAAATTACTTTTAAGATGTATTTATTTATTTATTTTTGAGAGAGGGTGGGGAGCGGGGCAGAGGGAGAAGGAGGGAGAGAATCCCAAGCAGACTCTGTGCTGAGTGTAGAGCCTAACAGGCAGGCTGGATCTCAAGACCCTGAGATCATGACCTGAGCTGAAACCAAGTTCATCGCTCAACTGACTGCCACCCAGGCACCCCCACTTTGATCAAGATTTAAAAGTTAAATTGTGGTTTCAATTTTATGATACTTAATATTTGTTTTTCATAATTTACAAATAAGATATGCATAAAATGAGCTGAATATTGTTTATCTGTTCTAATTATTTTAAGTAAATCTTCTAAGCAATTAACTCCTTCTTAGCAGTGAGGCAGGGAGATAACTACATCGTCTTGAAAGTAGCTTTGTATTAGGAAAACTAACATCAATAGTGTCATCATAGTTCCTTTTGGACCGGAATAGTGATAGTTTATATGTGTAAACTTGGCATATGTTTTCAATGAGGAAAAATATCTTTAATTTCTGTATTAAATTTTTGAAATGTGTATATTTTTGAAAATTTTGATCCCATGGTTTTTCAAAGCCAGCTTCTCAAGAGATTCTCTCCTTTGAGGATTTCACATGCAAGTTGTGCAATGAGGGTGATTGGAAGTGGATGCAGAGAGCAGAGATTGAATAAACTTTCTCTTTTTACTTTTTAAAATTTTATTTATTTACTTAAATAATCTCTGTACTCAATGTGGGGCTTGAACTCATGACTCCAAGATGGGGAGTCATATGCTCTACCAACTGAGTCAAGGTAGGTAACCCTGGAATTTCTCTTACTGAATTTTTTCATCCCAAGATGCAACCAAAATAGAGATATTTGTCTTTTGCTCTCCTTTTTTTCTTTTGAATTGCTATTTTATTTAAGGGGATCAGTTTAATAATTAAGTGAGTTCTTACTAGTTAGAATTTTTGATGATACATTAGTGGATTCATAGTAGATTTTATTACAAAACTTTCTTGATATTATAATAAATTCAAATCCAATTTTATTAAATTCTAGATAATAATCACACTAATAAAATACTTTGATTTTATGTTTAAAGTATGTCTTTACAACTCTAATTACTGTTCCCAATTATAATTATAAAGGGAAGATAACTACAAACTAAATTTTGATATGCATATTTACAACTATATAATTTAATTTGGCATCCAGGGAAATATACATTTGCTGTATTCTCCTGAGCATTCATATTTCTAATTATTACTATAGATTTTATAATACAGCATACTTTATAATTACATAATGATTACAGAGATTGAGTTTAATAGACATTTATGATAATTCATTATTCTATGCTGTTATATTTTCATGTAATATCTGGTTTATCCTTGCTCTTCTACAAAGATTTAGAAGTTGGCCAAAGCAATATAAATAGAAAATACAAAAAAAAAACAACATAAATAAAGAAAAATCTTAATTGGCTGACAATTTTAGAAATGAAAGACCTGTAAAATTCATTCTGAATATCTGATTTGTTGAATGACACAGAGCCATTAGTTTGAAAGGGTGATTTTTATTTTCTGAGATTTACTGAAAATTAGAGGTATGAGTTTCAAGCTCATTCAATTTTCTGACCTTTGTCCTTGAAGTAAAAACGTCTTACTCTTAAAATATGTATGTAAAACTCTGCTCTTCTATTCATGTTAGATTTACTCTGGTGCTCAAAAAATAAAAGAGGTTTGATTAATTGAAACATGTATATTTAAAAAATAAAATATAAAAGCGTTTCGGGTAATAGATCATGCTTTATTTGTTGATTTGAATGGTATCATCAGGTAATTACTTTATACTAATTCTTCATATTTCCATGCATGTTTTCTGCTCAGTGATAGACGTATATATGTATATATATGGTCATATAAATTTGAAACTTTTCATACAAACATTATCTTTTAATAATAAATAGGTTTTATTAAAATAATTTTAAACTAAATCCACTTTTATAAACCTAAGTCTTTAAAAGTATGCAAAATTCATTAGTAAAAATGACCATTTAAGTAATATGATCATATAGATTATGTTACAAGGATGATTTTTCAGCATATTAGTTTTTCAATGATTTTAGAACACAGATATGTATCCATTTGAATTTGGAAGAGAGAAATATATAAACACTCATACAGCTGGCTAAATCTGTCTGCTTAAGCTATTTGAACTCCTAACAAGACATGAATTATTTGATAAGGTGGATAAAGTTAAAAGAGTCATTGTGGTTCTCACATATGATCAGTGTTATCAAGTCCTGCAGGATGACAATTAAAAGTTAAAATTGAAAAAAAAGGACACATACAATTAGAAAAATATCATTTTAAAAATTCAAGGAATTTTAGTAAGTAATTTGAAATTCATGATGATTACATAGTTTAAACTTTGTACAAATAGCATATTATTACTATTTATCCTGGCTTCTCTCCACTTCTTTTTTTAAATAAATTTATTTTTTATTGGTGTTCAATTTGTCAACATACAGAATAACAACCAGTGCTCATCCTGTCAAGTGCCCCCCTCAGTGCCCGTCACCCATTCACCCTCACCCCCCGCCCTTCTCCCCTTCCACCACCCCTAGTTTGTTTCCCAGGGTTAGGAGTCTTCATTTGCTGTCTCCCCTTCTGATATTTCCCACTTATTTTTTCTCCTTTCCCCTTTATTCCCTTTCACTATTTTTTATATTCCCCAAATGAAGGAGACCATATAATGTTTGTCCTTCTCTGATTGACTTACTTCACTCAGCAAAATACCCTCCAGGTCCATCCCGGCGTTTCATTGCATCTGTATCTTTGGGGTAAATCCCCAACAGTGCAATTGCTGGGTCTAGGGCAGGTCTATTCTCAACTCTTTGAGGAGCCTCCACACAGTTTTCCAGAGTGGCTGCACCAGTTCACATTCCCACCAACAGTGCAGGAGGGTTCCCTTTTCTCCGCATCCTCTCCAACATTTGTTGTTTCCTGCCTTGTTAATTTTCCCCATTCTCACTGGTGTGAGGTGGTATCTCATTGTGGTTTTGATTTGTATTTCCCTGATGGCAAGTGATGCAGAGCATTTTCCCATGTGCATGTTGGCCATGTCCATGTCTTCCTCTGTGAGATTTCTGTTTATGCCTTTTGCCCATTTCATGATTGGATTGTTTGTTTCTTTGCTGTTGAGTTTAATAAGTTCTTTATAGATCTTGGAAACTAGCCCTTTATCTGAGACGTCATTTGCAAATCTCTTCTCCCATTCTGTAGGTTGTCTTTTAGTTTTGTTGACTGTGTCCTTTGCTGTGCAAAAGCTTCTTATCTTGATGAAGTCCCAATAGTTCATTTTTGCTTTTGTTTCTTTTGCCTTTGTGGATGTATCTTGCAAGAAGTTACTGTGGCCGAGTTCAAAAAGGGTGTTGCCTGTGTTCTCCTCTAGGATTTTGATGGAATCTTGTCTCACATCATTGTCTTTCATCCATTTTGAGTTTATCTTTGTGTATGATGCAAGAGAGTGGTCCAGTTTCATTCTTCTGCATGTGGATGTCCAATTTTCCCAGCACCATTTATTGAAGAGACTGTCTTTTTTTCCAGTGGATAGTCTTTCCTCCTTTGTTGAATATTAGTTCACCATAAAGTTGACGGTCCACTTCTGGATTCTCTATTTTGTTCCATTGATCTATGTGTCTGTTTTTGTACCAGTACCACACTGCTTCTCTCCACTTCTAATGCAGTATACATTCAGTTATTAGTTATTAGTTTACCCCTGCAAATTACAAGAGTACATTTTATCTCATTAGAATCTGAATACGTTTTTATAGTTCTATTTCCTTCTCATCCTTATTTTTCTCTTTACCTGATAAGGTAATATTAACTTACCAAAGTTACTTATATTATTCTCAGGAAATTAAAAAAAATGTATCTGTAATGCCATGTTCTTTGCAACATTATTCACAATATCCAAGGTATAGAAACAACCTGAGTGTCCATTAATGGATGGGTAGATAAAGAAAATGTGGTATATATGCAATGTAATATTATGCAGCCTTTAAAAAGAAATCCTGTGATTTTTAACAACATAGATGAACCTGGCAGGCTTTAGCTAAGCGAAATAAACCAGACAGAAAAAGACAAATGCAATATGGTATCATTTGTACATGGCATGAGGAAAAAAAAAATCCAACTCAGAAACAAAGACCAAAATTGTGGGGCCCAGCAGCTCTGTGGTAGAGGAAATGGAGAGATTTGGTCAAAGGATACAGATTTCAGTTATAAGATGAGTAAAATATGAGGATTTAATATATAACAATGTGACTACAGCTGATGAAATTTTATTATATTATTGAAATTTTCTAAGATAGAAGACCTTAAATTGTTTACACACACACACCCACAATGGTAAATATGTGATCCGATTGATGTGTTTATTAATTGGGAATCTTTTCACAATGTATAGGTCTAACAAATCACTTTAAATATTTTCCAGTTTTATTTGTCAATTATACCTAACTAAAGTTAAAAAAAAAAAAACTTATTCTGGAAAAAAAATCTAGTGAGCAATATATATAAATATTTCCATTTGATATTATATTCAAATTATTATTATTATTTTATATATATTTAAAGTAACATTGATTTTTGTAAGGTGAAATTATCAGAAATTTATAGCAGATGTCTCCCTGAAGAAAGATTTTCATATCTAGATATACAACCAAATATTTAAAATGTAGTCCAAATGCATGAAGTAGATAGAATATATTAATTAGGCTTATAGTTATAATTCTAATTATTTGGCCTTGAGCAATCCATTAATCTTTCCACAGTTTACATATTGGTGAAATTAAAATGGGTTGGGCTTTTGAAACTATAGGACACGAGTATCTTTAGGTATATCTCCAGGCAACTAACCAATTCTGGGCTCCTCAGTCCTAGACAATTTTTAAACTGAACATTTATGAATGTACCCATCTACTATATTATACTCTGTAATAAGGTTTCTTTTGTAAAATTTTTGTATGTATTTTAAAAAGTGAGAGAACCGGTGTTAAATTAGAGCATATGTTCCTTCCAGTCTTTTAAACACTGTGATACACATTTTACAAAATATTAGGTTTTTACACATTTTTTAGGTATGCTTAATCTCTCATTTCATAATCAATTAGAAAGTGGCTGATAATAAAAAATATGACAATAAAAGCAATTTTTAAAAGCAGAACCACTAGGAGATTTTGGTAACGGCAACAACTGTTTTTTTTTACAGAGGATCTATACACATTCTCTCTTCTCTTTGAAAATCTAAGGATGTGATCTCTACACAGACCATCAATCAAATCTTCTCTCTTGAGACTTTACACGTTGAGAAATTCACCCAAAGTTTCAAAATTGATTAGAGATAATCTCCAGAAGTGAGCAATTGGGCATGCCCAGATTTATAGATCCACAGATCATTTCCTTCAGTGACACTTCCCAGAGACAAAGGGAGAGTATTTGCGGTGACTTTGCCAGTGGCAACATCCTAAGTACAACATACTAATGCCTGGATCTCAGCTCTGCCAATCTTTGCTTTCCACCTAAATTCAATTCTCCATTCATCCCTTAGATTCTAAAAGAAATCAGTTAACCTCCCTCAAAATTCCCCCTTTTTCCCCTAAATAAATTAAATTGGCTTCTAATATTTGAATAAAGAATTCTGATTTAGCATGTTGTCTCTATGTTCTCTTCCTAAAAACTCTATTCATTAGTTCCTGAAAATATTTCATAAAAAACAACCACAGCAAGAAACTCCTTTAACCTCTCAATATTGCTTCCTTATTTCTTGAATATTGAGACTAAAATTAAACAAAAAATCATCTCACTATTTTCAAAATGTAGTACTTTGCTCTCTGGAGACTAAAAAAAAAATACTGCAACATGTATAGAGCATCATTAGGTGTCCTTTTCAATGAGTGTGACACAAGCTAGACATAGAAGAGGATGCATAACAAAATAGCAAACACTCAGGTCTTCAGTTTTTGGAAAAGTTGTTTATTTTTAATGTTACTGGAAAGGTCCCTAAGGATATTCCCCTAAAACAAACATGTACTAAGTTTACTAAGTATAAGCATATGACTTGTCAGTGTGACAGTATTCTCTGTGCTTAGATATTCCCTATTAGTGTTTTATTTCTATGGCTATGTTAAAATAAATGACTAATGTTCTGTTTTGGTGAAATCACTAAGGTTTACTAAATAAATCGAACAAAACTAGACATTTAATTAATGTACAATGTGTACATGTCCTATATTTTGACATTATGTATCAGATGATAAGAATTTTGTGAAATGTTTAAATAAAATAAAAAACGAATAAAACTGATGATCAGACATTCAGTGTCTCTCCGGAACGTTATGTCAGCCTTTCTCTTTGTCAAAATATATATTTTTTTTATTTTATACTTTTATTTTTAGAACACTTCAACAGTAACTTATTAGAGAAATTAAAAGCTAAGTTTTTGAAAATATTGTTTTTAAAATTGTGTCGCATATTTTTATGTTACTATTTTAATGAAGATGAGATCTCTTGTATTAGGGTCTTGATTCATTTAAACAAACCAACTAATATGAACATGATACTCATATATTCATAAAAACAGTACTAACTTAAAACTAAAATCATTTGGTTCAATAAAAAACATTTTTTTTACAAATACTTGAAGTGTGTGATGCATTCATGTACAAAGCAAATAGAAATAAAAAATTCAGAGCGTCAAGTACATAAGGCAAATCAATTTCTCTTTCTGAATGAGGCCTCATCCTAAACCGAGAACATGGTTATATCCTTGAATACTGCTTATTGACACTGAGGATGTGCCTATGTATTTCATTTCAAATTATGAATAAAATATGGGCTTATAGTTGTCTACGTGGATGAGGTAAATTGAACAAACTATATTTGATTATGATCTTTTATTCCAAATTCAAACACAATTAATGAATGAACTATATTGACGATAAATTATGTCAGTTTTAGTGTGGAGAAATTGATGATATTCTAACAAAATTCCACTTAAGTGGTTTTGTAAGAATCTTATTAATGTGCATATTCAAACACTACTAGTATTTCTAATGAATAGCATAAACTTTCAGCCTTGCAATATAATTTATCAACCAGGAAAAATAATTAACATTATTATACCGAGTAACTAGTTCTACTGATCAGTGTGTTCCAGAAAATGTAGTGAAAAACATAAAATATATTTATAGAATTATATTTTCTTTTTTAAAATAACCCCTTTTTTAGATTTATTTATTTATTTTAGAGGGGCAGAGGGAGAGAGGATTCTGAAGCAGACTCCCTGCTGAGTACCAAGCTAGATCCAGGGCTGGATCCCAGGACCCTGAGATCATGATCTGAGCTGAATTCAAGAGTCAGACACTCAACAGACCGAGCCTCCGGGTACCACTAGAATTATATTTTCTTTATAGATTTAATTACTCACAATGATTTAAAAAATCAATTTTTCAATGATAAAACATGTGTGTGAAAACATGCAATCATAACACATGAATTATCCCAGAGTATCCATCTGTGTGCATTCTGGCTTTGTAAAATTTAGGATGTGAAGATAAAATTATTCTGTTCAGTTTTGTTAAGAAAAGTTATCCTAAAACTTTAATATTAAGTTGCAAAAGTGTATTTTTTAAATACTACATAATAAAAGTGAACAGAGAGTTCTGCAGAATATTTTTAACATTTGTTATTTGAGTAATTCGAAGAACAATACTATGTGTTTCTTTAGGAATACATTTGTTGATTTTCACTAACAAGGCAATTTGGTTTTACTGTTACTTATTTCTTCTTTGATCCTTTCACTGCTTTTTCTCAAAATTTCTCTAGATACAAGTGTTCTCATATAGTATCATGCTTGTTTGATTTATTTTCTTTAATAGTGTCTCTTTTTCTTCAATTCTAAAATAGATTAATTAATAAAGTAAAAAAAAATGTCTTCATATAAATCGAGATGAAATGTCTTACAGACTATGACCGGAGTATTTCTCCGAAATATTTTCCAAATATTTTTCAATTTTATTTTGTTAATAAGAGTTTAGATCCTATCCCTAGAGCACATATTTTAATTTTTATTGGCATTAATTAACGCCAAAATAGAGTAGGAACCCCGAGTGTAGTTGCAAATTGTTCATCACTCACAGGCTGCAGATGAGCAATTGAAACACAAACTCTATTGAATAATCACAAACATTCTTTTACTTGCGTGTCGGTAGCAATATATTCATATGTAATTAATGCAAACTTTTTTTGTTTGTAATTTTCCAGTTTATGTGTGAAGAATTTGGAGTTAGTTAGAAGACTTATTTCATCACTTTCATCAGGTTGCTGAATTTCTTTATGCCAAACTTTTCTTATTATTAAAGTGGAGAATGTAATAGCATTTATTTATCTATGTGTATTGTGAGATTCTTCAATATAATTCTATTATTTTAGAACATCTTATCCACTGGTTTGTTTCAAATCTGTGTTGATGAGTAATGGGAACTATTTAGTCATATCTAACACTTATTTAAAAACTATATTAAATTTGAGTAGATAACTGTATGGGTAGATTATAAGAGGGGAGACATATTTATTAACTAACAATAAAATTTAGTTTAGAATGACCGTCTTCTATAGACATGACCTTAATTTACCTGACGTTTTATTAGGATCAAATTAACATCCATCATTTAAATGCCTGTAATTATCTAGTATCTGTCTTTGAAATTTAACATTTGTTAAACTGCTCCTATGAAAAAGCACTTTGAAAAAAAAAAAGGCAAGCCATAAATGCAACCCTGAAATAGCAGGTTTATAAATGCACAGTGACAGGGCTTATTAATCACCGCAATGAAATTAACAGTGCATAGTTAAGATGAAATCATTCTGTTCATGGGCTAGAAGAATATCACAGAGACCTTTAAATGTATTACTGTGATTTAATATAAATCCAGGTCTAAACTTTAAAAATAATTATGAGGTTCAGTAAATTTCACCCTAAGCTAAAAATAGGTTTGAAATATGGGGTTTATCCCCCGCCCCAAATAATGCCTTCGAAAAACTTCAGGATGAACATCTCAAAATCAACTACAGTTTTCAGGGACAAACAAGTGGAATGTACATGAAGACATCACATTATGTTCCAGAAGGTTTAGAGATGTTGGTTCTTTATCCTCCTTACGTCTTTAGAACAACTTACCTAAGAGGGAGGCTTGATTGTAGAAAAATTTCAGAAGTAATAAGTTTTATATAAACAAGATGTCATAATAGGTTTAATTTTCAGAGGCTAGGAGCATAGCAGAGATTGTTGCTATTTATCCTGTGTCATCACTACTCCATAGTCTCTGATGAGGAAAGCAGTTTTCAAAGTAAGTGTTTTTTCTAGCGTATATAGAAGAACGTTTCAAACCTTTAAAAACTACCTGATTAACATTAGTGAGTTTATTTAACCCCTAAAAGAGCTCAACTGCACCAACTAGCATTTAAGTGTACAACTTAATGCTAGTTATCTTGCATGTTGCGTCCTATGCTCTGTATTTTGTTTTATTTCTTACAGGTTGTAAAGAATTTGGACTTGGATAAACTCTTTTCAATGACTTTTCTTTTCCAAACATTAAAATAAAATCCTTTTGGTAGAAGATTTCTTTCTTTTTTCTTAATATTTTATTTATTTATTCATGAGAGACACACAGGCAGAGACACAGGGAGAGGGAGAAGCAGGCTCCATGCAGGGAGCCGGACATGGGACTCGATATCGGGTCTCCAGGATCAAGCCCTGGGCTGAAGGCAGGTGCTCAACTGATGAACCATCGAGGCATCCCAGAAGATTTGTTTCTTCAAGTAGTTCTGTGTGTGCCCTTTCAATCTTCTCTCCCTAAATATTCTCTAAATTTCCCAAAAGATGGTGTAAAATCCTAATATAAGAAATAGAAAATAAACAAAGTTAAATTCCTTTCAGAAGGGCACATTTCTATATTTATTTTGGTGTTTATATATGTGTATATGATAAAATAAACAAAGATTCCTGATGATTCTATCCCAGTTGAATCCAACCCATAGAATTCATTGTAGTCTTACTTATTTTGTAACCTCTTTTTCTGAGGGCAGGAAATAAATATGAGTGCCATTACCCACAATTCATTACTGATTTGTTCAACCCTAGTCTACATGTAAATTCATAATTGGTAATCCAGATCACTGCGAGAAATTCAAGTTGTCAACTAAGTCACAGTGCCTGCTTGCCTGCCTTCCTTCCTTCCTTCCTTCCTTCCTTCCTTCCTTCCTTCCTTCCTTCCTTTCCTTCCTTCCCACCCTCCTTCCTTCCTTCCCTTTTTCCTTGCCTCCTTTCTTCATCCCCCCCTTCCTTCCCTCTTTCCTCTCCTTTCACCTTTCTTTTCTTCTTTCACCTTACAGCTTTGGGGCACAGGAATGTTCTCTGGTGTTCCTAACTTGAGTTTCAGGGATTGCCTTCATTAGTATTCACCCTGAGATAGTCCTGGGTGCATCCTGTGCTCTTGCCCATCACAGAGATACAACTTTTCCCCTGCTTTCCTCCCTCAACCACAGTAACTTCAAGTAGTATTTTCATCACCTTTCACCTGAAGAGCAAAGCTTTTGTTCCTCCGGGGAGATAAGGAGATGTGCATGGGTGAGCTTTGATGGTGAACTCCGTCCTCCTCCCCAGGCTGCAGTAGCTTCCATCAGAGCTACTGGAATCAAGGAACATCCCCCTGAAAGTTCAGCTGCTTGTGGGTGAAATTGTAGAGGTGGTGGCTGTTCCATTTCCAGCCTGGATCTTAGGGGAGGCTTTGGAAGGACTCTCTCAGATCTTCCCTATGAGTCATTAAATGGAAAACCGCAATGGATATTTGTTAGAAACAGCAGAGTAGACTATATTCAAAACTATCTCAGGAGGACAAAGAAGTTAGATCTCACTGAAATGAAAAGCAGGTTTTTAAATGTTGAAATGAGCTAGTGAAAAAATACGGAAGAACATTAGGAGGAAGGCTGGTCAACGTGATTAGGTGATCTGTGTCTGCTAATCATTGCTTATCAAAGTTAGGTACCTATCCTATCTTAGAGAGGTAAAAGGGGGCATTATTATTATTATTATTATTATTATTATTACTATTATTATCATCATCATTCATGTTTACATTTCAAAGGTATGGTCCCGAGGTTCTAGAGAAAGACATTCCCGGGTTTTAGAAGATATATATCTCAAAGAACAGACAAGAAAAATTTACCTTTGCAAATGTTCTAAAGTAAATGCTCTAAGAAAAGGGAGTTCAGGGTCCTGTAGTCAGGAGGAAGCCCACCCAGAATTTTGATCAGTGTGCAGAACTTCCTGGATGAAAAGCCTGTAAGAGGAGCATGCATGTATCTGGAATCCCCCGGTTGCCCCCTCACACTGACTAGCTGATACTTGGTCTTTAGCAATTCATTAAAATGTCTAACTTATCATTATTCTATGGCATATGCCCTACAATCCTAGAGGTGCATCCCTCTCTAGACTTTGTCTTAGTTGTCTATCATGTAACATCAGCAATCAGGTGGGCTCAAGAGTCTTAAATCTGCAGTTGTCCAGCTTATTTCCCTAGTTGGAAGGGCAGGCACGATGCTCTTTTGAGCTCCCTACATCTCTGAGATGAACCTGGAAGCGCAGTAGCTTGTGCTTTCAATTACAACATTTGAATTTGGTAAGTTGAAACTATCAAGTCTCCCTATCAGACAAGAATATTCTGCAGTATGAGTGTTTAGATGCATTTGTTAAATTGATTTATTTATATACAAGAGCATCAGTTGTAATAGACTTTGTAAAAAAAAAAAAAAGAACCTGAGTGCACGTTCCTCATCATATAAATATAAACGTACATACTGAGGCAGAGAAGTTGTAAGTGCTTTCTTAAGCATCATATGTCTAATTTATGACTACAGCTTCTTGCTCCCAAGTGCAAGATTCTTTCCTCTACATCATCCATTCATTTATATTAATAATTTCTTTTTTTTTTCAAAATGCACTTCTCTATCCTATTTATTATTTTGAGGCTCGCATTCACTCAATAAAGTGATGGAAAAGTACACTGAGTTAGTAGTAAACATAGACAACTATGCTGGTGAAATAACAATATGTTATTTAATATGGAAAACATTTTTCGGTCTTTTCATCCCTAAGGAATATTGACTTCCTTTTGTATCTAGTTAATAGCCGAATTGTTTCTGATCTTTTGAGTTTCTTTCTTCGAATTATGGGCTAAAATCATATAGCTTGCTAGCTGCCTTTAAATATTTAACTCCTGATGGTATTTTTTCTCCAAAATTTTGCCTTTCCATTATATATATCTATATATATATGTATGAATACATATAAAACAATATATATATATATTTAAATTCTTTGTAAAATAGTCGAGCTATTTTCAATCTACTTCTGCAAACTACAAAGAAAACACAAAACAAAAAATGAAATTATAACATGCAGGAAGGCAATATTTTTGTTTTTGTCATATATGATTCAAGCTAAAGAAGCCTGTGTGACTCATTAATGAATTTGATATCTGATTTTATATGTTATTCACGCTTACTGAACCCTCTAGTGATCTATAATATATAATATACTACTAAGTTTAAAATTATCCCTTTGTAATTAAAATGAAACTTTAGGCTACAATATTCAGATAGTATAAAGAGTAGAAGCATCTAGTGTCACTGCTATGAGGACTGCATGGTAGAGAGCTGTTTTATTATCATTCTATATTTTTCTTTTCTTTTTTTCTAAGATTTTATCTATTTATTTGAGAGAGAGAGAGAAAGAGAGAGAGAGCTGGGGAGAGGAGAGAGGGAGGGACAGAGGGAAGGGGCAAAGTAGACTGCCTGCTGAGCAGGGAGCCCAGCATGGGGCTTGATCATGATCTGAAGGACCATGACCTGAGCCAAAGGCACACGTTTAATCAGCTGAGCCACCGAGGTTCTCCTGTGCTATATTTTTTCCAAATTCCAGATGTTTATGCAAGGATCTATGATTTACTTTCCAAACAATACAGAATGTATTAATCTAGCATTTAGCCACAATACTAGTCATGGAGGACAATTAATAGACTTAGTCATAGCGATGAAAAAAATAAGTAATGGAGATGATATTTAAAAATCATAATTCCTAAAATGGAAGAATGGACATAATGCTATGGATTATAAAGGATGGAAAGATTACTCGTCTTGGATTGAAATAGAAATGTGCCATATATGTTGCATCGTCATATATGAAGTGTCAGTCAAATTATTAGGGAGTTCTGTTTATACTTAGTTGTTTCATCTCGTAACATCTACACGAGTGAAATATCATCATGTCCATTTTATAAAAAGTAAAGAAATAAAATTGCATTTGGTACTTTTCCTATGACTGGGAGTATGCTGAGTACTGAACAAAAGAAATATGATCACATTTATCATGGCTCAAATCCTATTCTAGGAAGAAAGGCATTTAAAATTTATAATGTTAATTATTTCATTACGATTGTGTCAATTATCTGATGGAGAAGTAAAAGTGACATGAAATTGTCTAACAGGAAACCTAATCTAGTCTAGTATGTCCAGAAAGACTTTTTCATTTGCAACTTGATGTATGACAGATGAATTGGAGTGAGACCATAACAAGAAAATTTATAGCAGTGATAACAGCATGTGAGTCTTGGGGCCTGTAAGTGACCTGAGTTTCTTCGAATAACGGAAACTTGATCGGTTCACTTGGACATTAGTAAACAATGGGGAGAAAAACTTAGGATGAGTTTGGAAAGTTAGTAAGAGGCCCGTTCATGTTCACCTAATACAGGGATAGAGACCGCTGTTATAAAGGCAAGGGGGAGCCATAGAGAAGTCCTCGGTGGAAATCAGCATGACCAGAATTGGAATGTAGACTGTTAATTCTTACATGAATTATGACAACAGGAAGGTCTTTTGGGTGAGGGGCAGCAGTGATGGTTCTAAGCACTCAACCACCACAACCCCAAAGGTAGCAGTGCAGACAACTGCCTCTAGAGGCATCTTCCCATTTAGTGATTACCTCTGACAAGAAGAAGGAGGTAATCTCATACCTTATTTATAACCACCGAACCACATTCATGGGAAAATGACCAGGCATGTACTATGCCTGATGCAATTTCACTTATATGGCTGAGTCAATTATCTATCATCTATAAATTTGACTTTCCCTGTATGATCTCAGCTTCATTTTCTGAAAGAAGGCCCTTCAAGCTGACCAGCAGTCCTCTCCTGTCTTCATGTTGAAAGCAGTCTTTTCTTCCATACGGCTCCAGAATAATGTCTTGAGTTTTAAAGTTTTTACTAATTGTAATATTCAATAAATTTTATTTTTCTGAAATGTAGACCATATGGAATACATCTTATTTTTAACAGTACATATGCCACACACAAAATATACCCCAGCCTTTCTGACAATATAGAGAGGGCTCTTAGAGGGTACATTTTCCATGTGTATTATGACCTAAGAAACTTTTTTTTAAATATTTTAACACAATGCATTCCCCTCCTGATTGCATCCATCAAATTTTTTCATAGAGATTCTATGTGTATCCTAGAAAATGAGAAGTTAAATGGATGTTAGTGTACACACTTCATCATGATTTATTAATTCCTTCTTTAATGAGACATCCCTAGGTGTTCAGAAAGATATGACGCTTGAGCTAGCACCTGAAAAAACACACATTTTCCTGATATCTTAAAGGATTGTTATTTGCCAGGCAGAGAAAAGAGAGTGCATGAAGACAATGATGCAAAAGAAAATCAAGTTAATAAATGTTAATTATCCAAGTCTATAAAGAAGCACTACTACCAGGACTTAATAGTAAACATAGGAAGACTGATTAATATCAAAGAATTTCAATTAATTATACTAAAGGACAGAGAACTCCGAAAAAGTGCCTCTTTTTCTTTCTTTATCAACCAACCAACCACAAACAGGTTGGGGAGAAAAATTTAGGATGAGTTTGGAAACAGGTATTAATTAACAGGTTGTAGTTTTTTTTTTTTTAATTTTTTTTTTTTAATTTTTATTTATTTATGATAGGCACACAGTGTGAGAGAGAGAGAGAGGCAGAGACACAGGCAGAGGGAGAAGCAGACTCCATGCACCGGGAGCCCGACGTGGGATTCGATCCCGGGTCTCCAGGATCGCGCCCTGGGCCAAAGGCAGGCGCCAAACCGCTGCGCCACCCAGGGATCCCAACAGGTTGTAGTTATACATAGGGCCTTCCTTTGTCCTGCACAGTAATTGCTTTGGGAAGCTTTCCAGACATTTTAATTTTTATTGCTCTAGTAAAAGCAATAAAGAACTAAAAGTATTTTTTTCTTTTTAAAATATTAATGGGACTGAAGGCACAGTTGCTAAGACTGTTCAGACCTTCCCAGTTTCATCAATGCAGAATAAAGTTACCTCTCATTGTATTCTTCTCAAGAATCTATTCAAAGCAAAAAGAATAGGGATCCCTGGGTGGAGCAGCGGTTTGGCGCCTGCCTTTGGCCCAGGGCGTGATCCTGGAGACCCGGGATCGAATCCCACGTCGGGCTCCCGGTGCATGGAGCCTGCTTCTCCCTCTGCCTGTGTCTCTGCCTCTCTCTCTCTCTCTCTCTATCATGAATAAATAAATAAAATCTTTAAAAAAAAAAACAAAGCAAAAAGAATAAATATGAATATAAAGCAACCCAACTTTAATGTCAGTGACATGTGAACAGCATTCAATGAGGATAGAATTCCAAACTCAATGATGGAGGTCAAATATGGAGAGGCAATTTAGAGTCTGTAGTTACAAATTTCAGACCAATTTGGCACAATGTATTTCTTAACTATGAGCTTCAACTCAAGGAGAAAAAACTCTAATAATTGTTTGTCAGAACAACATAAATAGACCATGCAGGCAAAGAGGGAGCTTCATTGAATCTTGTCATCACGGAATAGCAACAGAATCATATATGAGAGAGAACAGCGATAAACACACTACTTTTGGAGTGTGCACTGGGCCACTTAACTGGCTTAATTTCTTCACATAATTGTGATTATTAGACACATAGGTTTATTTCTAATTCATTGTTTGAGTTATTTATAGCATGCTTTTTTTTCCCTTTATGTGTTTTTCTTTCTCTGCTTTTTATTTATCTAATCCCCACATTCTGTGCCTCAGTTGGTTCTTTTAATGGTATCCTAATGAATTGAGTTCATTTTCAAGCTAATATCTATTCATTCAACAACCAGTATTCAGAAATAAAGTATTTTAACTTAAATTCCATTCATCTTTATTCTCCATATTGTTGCTGAAAGCAGCCACTTCCAATATACACATATATTATTCAGTTATTTCTTTAATGATTGATTATTCATTTATTTACCATTTATTTTCTCAGTAGTTTGTTAAATTTCCATTCCTTCCTTGAATTTATTTCCCTCTTAAATCTATCATTGTTAATTCTTTCAGGAGGAACTATTAGCAAATGTTCTCAGTTTGTCTTTCTTAATTTTTCTCCCTACTATTGGATATAGTTGAGCTAGATACAAAACTGCAATGTGACCCTTATTTTATCTCATTTCTTAAAAATATATTCTATTGGTGTTGACTTTTGCTGTTATTAATGAAAAGCCTTTTGTGTTAATGAAAAGCCATTTTCACCATAATATTTTGTCCATTGTAGGTAATCTTTTTTTTCTTTCTTTCTCTCTCTGAATATTTTTAAAATCTTACAATCTCTTTGTCACTAATAACTTCTACTTTCACTATGTATTTGGATGTGTGATTTACTTTTAAGGATTTTTGTTCTTCTCAATATTTAGTTTCAAGGAGTACATTTATCCATACCAAAAAAACTTTACTCACTGTCTACTTAAATATTGTTCCTTCCCATTCTTCCTAATTTTCCCCTGAATCTCCCCAACAAACTTTATTGGGCTTTCTTATCTTATTATCATGTCCCTTAATCTCCGATAAAAAATAAATTCTATTTATAGCTGAGTGATTTCCACAAATATATTTCCAATGACAGTTCCAATCATGTTGAATTAACTCTTTGAGTACTAGTTGAATTTTATTTTTAAGTTAAAAACATCTGGCTATATCATGTTAGATTTTGCTATTTCATATTGAAGTATAATCTGTCACTCATTTTAAACTATGTATATAACATGATTATAAAATTTCAAATCTTATATTTTGGAACCTTTACTCTGTACCTGTTGAAAATTTTTGTTTTTCTCCATATTCTGTGTGTGAAATTAATGTTATAGAGATTGCTTTCTCTTTTCAATTTAACTTATTTATTTTGTCATATATTGGTACACAAAAAAATTCTCAATTGAAATAGATTTAAAGCACTTTTAGTAGGATATGTTCTTCTCATGGTCTTTCTTTCTTTTTTTTTTTTTTTTTTTCTTTTCTCTTATTCTCTCATTCTTTTCACTGCTATGTGTGGCTGGAATTGGCTGCTGAAATAAATACTCAGCCTGGGAATTCTTGATCTTTATGTTTAATATACTATTGGACTCCATGCCAATATGTGATATATGTTTTGGTTAATTCCTAACAAGTTTTTAATGTGTGTGTGTGTGAGAGAGAGAGAGAGACAGAGACAGAGACAGAGACAGAAAAACAGACAGAGAGAGAGTTTTTTTTTTACCTCTGTTACATGCTATGACAAACTTTATCTTTTTAAGGACCTATGATAATTAATTAATTAATTAATTACCTTGTGTTTCTTTGTCAATTAATGCAAAGCTTCCAGAGCCTTGATTTTATACTGTAGTCTTAACACTGACTATTGAGCTTGCCCAGGGCTAAACACAACTCTCCTGACTTCCTGTCTATCTCAAATTCCAATGGCCACTGGTCACTGGTCATTCATATGGAATCTAAGCCATCCCATCCCATCGAATCATGCTCTGCTATCTCTTGATAAAATTGCCTTCTTCACCAAACCAAATTTTGCAATGCACATAATCATTACTTTAGTAATTGATGATCTAGTAGACTAATCTTTTTTGCAGGTTGGTAATGACCATCATTTTGATCAGGCTCTCATGTTTCCAAAATTGGAAGCATTGCTATATATTTTTACTATGTAAATATTTTTTTTAAAAAAATCTAAGATAACTAAACTGTTACCTTGTGCATTAATGTTTGCCATATATGATATTCTTTTGTCTTTTATTTTTCTGTCTATAATTATAAATTGAATTGGAAGTTTCTTTATTAAAAAGTGTATGATACTTTCCAGACAGACTGGTTTATAAGCTCATCACTTTTAAGTTTTTAGCTGAGTCTATATTTAGAATTTGAATATTATGTGTAAATGACAAAAATAATGATTATTGAACTATTTATCAGGTCTGTAAGAATTTAGTCAAGCTTTAAATAATTTATCTTATGTGTGAATGTTACACCAAGTCCTGAATAAGGTAGGATTAAAATTAAGTAAATATAGGAGATTTTAAGAGATAGTCATAAAAAATTGACATATATATTTACAATTTTCCAGTTCTACAAAACTATTAGTTCAGTTACAGAAAACTCAGAGGGAAACCGTTTAACATAAATGCAGTGACGATTTTAGCAAGTTTGAATTTAAATAAAAATTTAAAAAATATATCTCCATCAATATACTTTCTATCAATCTAGATAGCACATGTAAAAATATCTTGAAAATTTGTGATTTTCCAGGGTCTATCTTACTGCAGGGAATTTGGAGAGTGTTTTTTTTTTTTTCTTGAGATTTTCTTGGCATAAAAGATACCAAAGTCATTTTGTTCTTTTCAACAATATTACTCCATTTCTACTTATAGCACAGCACATTAGCTTGTCAGGAAAAATCATCACCTAGCAGATCCAAATATGTTTATAACATTTTTATGGGCTCCTTCTAATGGATGCATGTCATCAAGAAAAACTATTTTGATATAATTTTTATGCAGCACAATGATGTTTCATAGTCTATATGAGATTTTCCATTTATAAGGGTTAGAGAAATTTACATATAAAGTGGGATAGTCCAAAAGTGCCACATCATTAAGTTAAAGCATAGCACAACATACCCATTAGTTTAAGATTCTGTTGCATTTCTTTAGTTAAGCAATTTCTGTGTGCTATCATATTTCCACAGATAAGCATAGGAAAACAAGGAGCCATAAAACTTATTATTTGAGATATACTGGTTTGTTTTTTAAGGTATTGTTTAGTTTTCATTAATGTTCTTAGAAATTTTATTGGCTATCCCTAAAAGCTTCTCTCCTTCCAGTGCTTTCATGTTATATTAGTAATGGGAATAACACCTTATTGGGAACATACAATATTCTGGGAAAGATATATTCTTCTCCAATGTGTGAGTCTTCACCTTGAAAGTTCACTAGAGAATTTTGTGATCTTTTACTTTATCCAGAATATAAAAATGTTCATATGAGAATTGACTTGGGGATGACTTTAGATTATGTCTTCTTATTGATTCAGCACAATAATTAGCCTGGATAACAGGGAACCCATGTGTTCCCTCCCCATTACTCACAAAATATTTGCATCTTGAAATGACCACTTGGAATAATTTACTCAAGCATCTTTTTTTTCACATCACAGTTACTTTAAGAGCTCAAGGGAGCCTGTAGGAAATGTCCATAGTTTTGTATTCAACAATATGGAACTGAAGATTCTCAGTCTGGTCTCCAGAGTGTCACAGTCTCTGCTCCCGAGACCCATCTGATCATGCTCATTCTCAAAAGGAACCGGTTACTGGAGGAAATGTCATTCTATGTAGATGTGCCCTTCAGTTTTCCTGGTTCACTTAAACCATTATTTTCCTAAATTACTATCTTATGTGCTTTAAATTGTTATATTCCTTTGTCTAAAGGTCTTCTACAATGTTTTCCTGACTATTAATGGGCCATTTCTTATTTCTTACCCCCTTGTTCATCATAACTTATTCTTCATCTTCCTTCTCCTCCTCCTCCTGCCTTTTTAACTCTTTCCCTTCTTTCTCTCTCATCCCAAGAGACTTTATTTCATAGAACAGCTACAGTGTCACGGGTGCCCCATATTTTATTTATATATAATCTTTATATTCAATTAGATCCTCAGTATGAAAGTCTTCTGTTTAAATGGCCGGATAGTGAGGGTAGACTCAAACTCAGAATCCCTGAATGATTTATTTACTCTACTAATTGTAATGCATTTTTTCCATATGTAACAAGAGGACTGATGAAAAGTGGTTTAGTTCAACATTCATCTTTTCAAACACAAAGTTCAGTGATAAGAAATTTCTGTTCTAATATCCCTCATTATGTGGCTTTTTTCCTCATGATTTAGTTGAATAGTGCAGTTCTAGATACTGCACCTGTTTTTTGAGACAGGAAGAATTGGGGAGAAGAATTGAGGAGGATAAAACACAAAGTCACACCTGTATCAGGAAAGCAAAAATATTTTTCAGAAATCTCTAGCAGTATTTGGTTTATGATTTATTGTGAAGAATTATGCCATAAAGTCACTGTGGCTGCAAGGAATGAGATGAGACATTAAAAATGGCTCTCTGGAAAATACTCAATGGCTATTGTTGAAAATGAATGCATTGGCATCTAGTACAATAGCCATTGGACTGGTCCCTTAGTAGTATATGGATCATAGCAGGAACATATATAACTGTTAAATCAATATATCATAAATCTTATCATTCTCACATAAATGATCCTATCCTATGTCTTCACTATGTCTGTTCATTCAGAATACGTGGACAATTTAACTTGAAATTTCTCATTCTTCTTTTTCTTAATCATGTTAATCTATTTTTTTTAATTCTGGGCACTGAGAGGGGCACTTGATGGGATGAGCACTGGATGATACCCTATACGTTGGTAAATTAAACTCCAATAAAAAATAAATTAAAAAAATAAATAATCCCCCCAAACAAATTCCCTACTCTGAAATTTAGAGATTGACAACTAGAAGGCAACTAATGAAAGTTTTGTTGACTATGTGAGTGAACGTAAAAAGGAATGGATAAGAGAATAAATAAGTAAACTAATGAAATAGGACACACCTATATCTATATATTAGTTTTTTAGTTACAGCACATCAAATAAATAGTGGATTCCAGCATTGCAATGGAAACCAGTGAAAGACAATATAGTAGGTGAGTGTTACTTGTGGAAAAGCAGAGAATTTTCACTAGATTTCTACAACTGTGCTCTCTAAGAAAAGAAAAACAAGTATGAATTTGGTGCCATTTTTTCCACTCTCCTCCTCCTGGCAGTGTATCTAAATTTAATTACTCTCTCATGCTGCTGATATTGCATGTTTCCCATAATGAATAGTCTACCCTGGTGTTCATATACAACACTCTTCATTTCCCTTTTACACAAGAGAAGACTGAGGAGCCAAAAGCTTACATGACTTGTCTAAGACATCCAGCTAGTAAGTTGTCTAACTGGAATCCAAAGCAGGCTATCTGACTCTGTCTGTTCTCAGACACTACCTTATTTTGTCCACTTCTCTTAACTTTATGTCCTGTGAAATAACAAGACAAGACATAACTATAGGAGAACTATTTCCTTGAAATAGTGGAAAATATATATTTGTACCTAGGAAGGAAGGTAACAGTTCAAGAAACATACTCATGAGCCATCAGAATGTAAGTGTCTGTGAAAATCACTGTAACACAGAAGGATACCGAGAGAATAAACACAAAAGAACATGGAAGAAAAACCAAGGGTAGATAAATGCAGAATAGAGAGCAAGTGAACTAAGAAAGAAGGGAATAGTAAAAGAAGAGAGTAGTACTCCGTATTTCCAAATATCAGTGTTTCAAGTAGAGGGGATGGATATTCAAGGGAAAACTATTAAGGATTAAATAATGATTTTTTTAAATGGTGAATACTACACAGAATAGACAAATATTAAGCAAATCATAGAAAGTAATAATCATGAAAGAAAAGGTGAATTATTAGCACATTATTAGAATGGACAACTTTTCTTGAACAAACATTTCATGAAGACAAGGAACAAGGCACAAACAAAGTATTTGCAGTACAAATATCTGAGTGAAATATCGTATCTAGAATTTTTTACCTCATAACTTAATAAGATACTGAGCAATAACCTAATTTAAATAAAATGAGCAAATGAGGATGTCAAATGGCCTGCAAGAATAAGAAAAAGTTATTCCAGGGCACTACTTATTCAACAAGTACATATCAAACAAAAAGAACAAACATACACATTGGAGTCATAATTAAACAGTGATAACACCATATACTGGATGAAATATGAAGCCACAAGAACTCTTACAATTTTCTTGATAAAAGTGAAAATTAGTATCATAGCTTTTTAAAACACTTTGATACAATCTGTTAAAACTAAATAGATGCCTATTTTATGATCCAGCATTTATGAGCATATGTATGTGCTCAAAAGAATTAGTGCCTCTGTCCATAAAAAAGAGAAATAATTTTCATAGCATCTTATTCTTAACAATCAAAAAGCAAAGACAAACCAAATGTCCCATAGTGATAGAATGTGTCATTAAATTTTGATATATTCATGCAGTGAAATGCCTTACAAAGACAGCAAAACAAAGGAAGAAACAAAAAAAATAAAGTTTTTCATAAACAACATTGAAAAAATAGGCCCAAAATAACATATATTTTATGATATAATTTATAAGAATTTCAAGAATAGTCAAAATTAATTTATGCTGTTAGAATCTACTTTGTTGGGAACTGATTGAGAGAAACTTAAAAGGTGCTGGAAATATCTTGAGCTGAGTGATGGTAAAATAAATGTATATTAATGTAACAAGTCACCTAGCTATATTAATATATGTTATTGTCTCTATCTCTCAAACATTTTAATAAATAGATCATAGATCATTAGTTATGTTTTTCTTCAAATATACTTATCTAAATGATAAAAAACTTATGTTATTTACAGTAAATAGTCCAAAACCAGAAGTTTGTATTGACACTTAAAGTTAACATTCCTAATCAAGGCTACTTACTGTTCTTTTAAGTCCATTTTAAAACAATATTTAATATATTCCTTGCAAAGATATTTATAAAGGTTCAAATTGTAGCTTTTCTTTCCTTGCATCATTAGGTGCATACAGTACACTTGAAGAAATCAGAAAAAATCTTGAAAAATAAATCTATTTTTCAAATACCACATGTTGTTTAATATAGTTAAATATAGCAATGACTGGTGAGTTAACAGTTAAAACCTGGGGGAAAATGGTTTGAAAACAAGTCTATTTGGCAATCATTTTAAATATCAATATCAGTATTTGATTCCGATCTCAGAACACTTGCAATGCATATATTTGAATAAAGTGATACTTTCCACTTTGTGGCAATTTCAATTCCTTTTGAATATATCCATGATCAAAATACTTGAAGAAAAATACATATATCATTTTCTACTCCACAAATATCTAAAATCAACAAATGATCTAACTCTATAGATGTTAATATTTCATAAAGAGAGCATAAGGTCCCAAAAATATGAGTGGAAACCTTTGCATTATATAAGAAGAAATTAGATGAACAAGGATTCTAAGTATGTCAGGACATGTAAAGATGGATCTGCCTAAAAATCTACATAATACTCCCAACTCAAATATTTTTAACACTTTATATTTTGTATAACTGCTTACAGAAGGTCTTTAAATTGTAGATGATACTCAACCATAAGTCAGACTAAAAACATATCCCCAGATAACCACACACTCTTATAATTTATTTTTCTTAACAAATAAAAACAAATGTCTTTACTTGGTTTTATACCTAACAGTCTCTCCATGTCTTTAGCTGGTCTACACCATAAAAATAGTGTGGATGATGGGTAATGGCCAACGCTTAGGGAAGGGCCATTGTCTAAGGATGATCAATAATAAGATATTTGAATATGAGTAAGGAGGTAAGTTTAGAGATAAAATAGACTTTATCTAAATCAAACAATCACTCATCTCAAAACTACACATAGCAGACAGGTTAAAGAGGCGGAATTTTAACTTAAACTGTAAGCTATATTAAACTAGCATTGAGAAATTATTTTCAAAACTGGAAAAGGAAAACAAACCAAGAGAGCAGTCATTTCTGGGTGGTGTAATTATGAGGAATTTTAATTTTTCTTATTTTTAATATATATTTTCAGTTGTTTACACTGAACATAAATGCCCCCAAGACAAACAGCACCATGACCATGTGGGCAAGAACCACAGCAAAAAAATGGCAGCACAAAAATACGTCCCTATGGGACATCCTAAAGTCGCTTTTAAATTCATAAGATTTAGTAGGTAAAATATAACCTAATAGAACAGCAATTATTAAAGCTGTGAGAAACAGGTCTTCAGGTAGATGCTGTTGTTGGTGAAGTCTCTGTAGCATGTTCTGTGCCACTCAGGGGTGTCACTGCCAGCAGCAAGTGGGTCAGAAGTACCTGTGGCTGACTCTATGACACACTTTATTTAGTTCTGAATGCTACACATGAAACATTATTAAGATATTGAGATATGGGTGATGCTGGAGAGCAAGAATATCTTGGTGCCTTCAAGGTCCTTCTAGCAGCCAGACTAAGAATCAAATTGACATGAGACAGATGAACGGGAGAAAAATCTAAATTTATCTTCATGCATATGGGGAATCCACACAGACATGGAAATTCCAAAGACAGTTCAGGCAAAATGATGTATAAATGACATTTTGAACTAAGAGGAAGGGGGTACAGGCCCGGACTTCAAAGGGAAAGAATGCCATTCACAAGAGGATGAAAAAATATTGAAAAACAAATATTTGCTGGGCCACTGAGAAATAACAGGGCCCAGAGGACTTTGTCCAACCGGCCTCACTAGATCCCTCCCTCTCTGCCACACCTCGTTCATAGAATAACATCATTATCAATGCCTATGGCTTTCTTCCTGTAGCAGGCAGTTATTTATTTATTTATTTATTTATTTATTTATTTATTTATTTATTTATCTATTTATCTATTTATTATTTTTTTAGGCGATTGTGAGGAAGCTAAAGAGCTTTTCCTGAATCTGCTGGGGTTTTATTGTGTTCTTTTAACTCAAAATAGTCTTTATGCCAAGGTGGCCCAACTCGGGGTGGCCTGTACTTGGCCTCTTTAGTAATTTACCTTCTATAAGGGATCATTTCGTTTACTTATGTGCTGAAGACATAATAGAGATCTGTACCAGAATATTTGATTCTCTAAAAGAGATTTAAATGGAGATTTTAGAATCTATTAAATGAAATTAAGAGTTCAATATATCATTTTAAGACCAGGCTAGATCTAGCAGAAAACAATATTATTGCTTGGATGCACAGAAACAAAGAGAAATGAGAATGAATAACACAGGGGAAAAAAAGCGTGTGTGAGTCTGTGTGTGTGTGTATCTGTGTGGGTTTGTCTCAACGGTAAAGAGCATGCAAAAAGCTGGGGGTGGGGGACGAGCCTAAAATGCATATAAATTAAGAGAAAATACTTGAAGAATCATGAGCTGAACATTTTCTGAAACTCATGATAGACATTAACCCCCAGAGTCCTGAAGCACAATAAAGCCTTGTAAGAATTGATAAAAAGAAAATTACACCCAAGCACTTCATCATAAAGCTGCTGAAATCGAAAGAAATGAAAAAAAAAAAAATGCTGTGTAGAAGAAACACTTTGTTCTTAGTGGGGACAGAGAAAATGTGAGAATAGAAAGATATAAAATATGTATCAGGCAAATAACAGCCGAACTAAAACCTTGTATATGTACTACTGTGTGACAAAGTAGGCCTTAGGTTAAGAAAAATACGAGTGTTATAGGCTATAGGGGGTTGGAGTATATTTATATTTAATTTTGTAATACAAAGTCTCTACCGTGATGCCAAGCAAGATGTTCAATACCTGCTGTATCTTTGTCTGAGTACAGAAACTGAAGTAAAAATTGTCTAGCTCTGTGGGCCAGCTCACTTCCTTTATTTTATGGAAAGAATAAAGTGTTTTACTGTGAATAGTCACTTACAGTAAGCAAGCAACTGCACTAAGAACACAGATATGCACTTACATAGATACTGAAATAGTATTTATAATTGTCCCCCAAACCAAAGCCCCAGGAACAAAATGACTGCTAATACAGGTTGAAGTAAGTGAATTCTGAAATTTTAATTTAGCTCTACAATGGAGAACTATAAAGCAATGTAAAAGACTGTGGTAGGTCTGCATATACTGATGTTAAAAATGACACGTATATTGGATAAATTAGGCACAGTTGCAGAGAAATATTCAGTGCAAAATCTTGCTTATCTAAATTACATTTGCAATTTTGTATGTATGGGTCTGCATCTATATATAATTTGTGCATGCATATGGAAATATATGCAAAATGTTGCAGTTATACCTCTGAGTAGTTGGACTAGGAAACTGCTTGGGGGTGGTGAAGGAGGAATCTTTATTTTTCTACTATTCCCTTCCAACCTTTGTGTAATTTTGGTCTGCTCTGGGTGCGTGTGTGTGTTCACGTGAATGTGCGTATTTCAAAGAGTATTTTTACTTTCATAGAAAAAATAGAAATGTGTTCACTTTTAAAGGATCACCAATGCACATAGACATACACACAGCGAAACAGGATTGCACAACATTTGCATTACCAAGATTAGTATGATTCTAGAATTACAATGAATTGGTTTATCCATTCTGGATAGAATGCTACACCAAGCATACGTTACCATTTCCTAGAGCATTTTGAAGTTAGGACTGTACTTTGCCAAAAAATGTCAGATGGCCATCATATGCCAGTTGCTCGTAGTGACTATCGTGCCATATTTCAAACTTGGAATGAGGTTGAAATATGGTACAAAATACCACAAATGCCCCAGAGCAGATTGTTAGAAGACACTGGCCACTGTGAATTTCTAGGCACCTTCACCACCTGCATTTCACTGGTGGTTCAAAATAATCATAAAATAATAAAGCAATTCTGTGCCTTGCAAGCAATAAGCCTCATTTATACTGTTCCAATGAAGTGTGTAGAATTGTCCCTTAGATGACATTTGAATTTTCAAAACACTTTGTGGGTGCTTGCGAAATGTGCAGTGATCATTCAAAAGAAAGGTTATTTATTTTATGATTTGAATTTTAGTTCTTATCCTTGAAATTATCATCCCAACTTAAATTTAAAAATTAATGTAAAATCATTTTTAAATGCTCAGCTTCCTACTTCATATGAAATAAACAAATCTTTTGCTTATAAAAATTTAAAAGCTATTTAATGATTCAAATACACAAAAATCTAGGAGAAATGATTTTTCTTAACACCCACCTGCCTCTTCTTAGATATCTAGTCCAAGATATTCTTGTAAGAAAGGGACTTCCTCCCTCCAGATGCCCCTGAATCAGGACATCACTCTTGCTGACCTACATTTTCAACTGTATGTTTTGCATGGTAAGTCATAGGGATGCAAAAATTGCAAAGCATCAACTGAAAACAAAACTCCAAGGTGGCAAAATGCTTTTCCACATCTTACCGCCCTCACCCAATTTGTATCCAGGCTTCTTCCTCTTCTAAAACTCTACTTTCTGAATCCTTAACCACAAAAGTATGCCAGTGAAGTTTTCCTGCTTGTTCCTTATGCTCACGTATCGGTAGTAAGCTTCATCTCTTTTAGATTCTTGATCCTGAAAATTTTGAGTTTACTTAATACCATGGGCTACTTTTGCCATATATTTGCTACATATATTCAAACAGTATAATTTTTCTTAGCCACTTTTCCTGCAAAATGTCAAATGATATTTTAAAAAAATAAAATATAGTTTTAAATAATTAATTCGTTATTATTTTACTTTTCCATTTTCCTCGGTGAAGTACTAAGAATATTTTAAGGAAATTTTCCAAAATAATAAAAGCATGTATGAAGTTATCTTATATTATGTTAAATATTAATATCAGAACTCTATGGGATACCAGGGCGGCTCAGCAGTTGAGCACCTGCCTTTGTCTCAGGTGGTGATCCCGGGATCCGGGATCCGGGATCCGGGATCCAGTCCCACGTCGGGCTCCCTGCATGGAGCCTGCTTCTCCCTCTGCCTGTGTCTCTGCCTCTCTCTCTGTCTGTGTCTCTCATGAATAAATAAATAAATCTTTTAAAAAAGAAAAAAGAACTCTATGGATGTGTCATTAGATTCATAAGACATTTAGCATCAAGGCTTTAAGAAACCTTTCATTTTCTTTTGTTCTAGATTTCTTTCAATCTCATATTTGGTGGTGGTGGTATAGAGGGTAGCTTACGGTCCATCTGCCTTTATTTTACATTTAAAAATTGTATCTTTAAATAAATTCTATTGGCACACCCGGGTGTCATCTGCCTTTGGCTCAGGGCGTGACCCCAGGGTCCTGGGATCGAGTCTCACACCAATCTCCCCACAGGGAGCCTTCTTCTCCCTTTGCCTGTGTCCCTGCCTCTCTCTGTGTCTCTCATGAGTAGATAAATGAAATCTTAAAAAATTAAAACAATATAAATCAATTATATTAATGTTTGATAAAATAAATGTCAATGTCCCTGTAAATTATTTTTTAATTATTTTTCCCTTTTTTTTTTTCCAGTTTCATTGGGAAATAATTGGCATCACTATGTAAGTTTAAGGTATATACAGGGTAACTTGGCCTACATGTGTTGTGAAATGATTACCTAGGTATATGTTTCTTCACTCATATTAGCTAATTTTAAGGAGACTTTATTCATATTTATATTCCAAAATCTCACATAAAACTGATAAATCCAATTTTAGTATCCCCATATTTTGCTAACAATATATGACTAACTTTAAAATATTGTTTAATAACTTCTAAGTTTTGCTCTTTTGTTTGGAGGATAACATCCATTATTATCTAAATCTTTATAAATATAGAAATAGAGAAAAGAGCAGTCTCCTATAGCCTCACCATACAAATAAATCCTTCTCTTCTTATTCTCTCCCTATGCAAGATGATTAAATTTTTTTTGGTGTTAATTCAGTTTTTGACATGATAACACACTAATATCTAAGAACCGTATTTTTAACATTACTCCTAAATGTTTTTTTTAAAGTAAATCAACTGGTTTCAATACTTTTCTATTTTTCTTTTTTACTATCAACATAACTTTAGGCATTTTTCCTAGGAGTTTTATTTTTAAAATTCTGATGTTATGAATTTAAATTAATTGGTATATGTAAATATAAGCCTTTAAAATATTGCCAAATTGCTATACTAAGAAACAAAAGTTATCTTATTTGAATTATTTTTAAACATTCAGAAAAAATACAAATGTAAAAGTATAAAAATAACACTAGGAAAATAAAGATCTTATTAGAATAAAATATGAAATATCATATATGTCATTAAAAGTGATATTTGAAAGTACTAGTTCAGCCTCAAAAATCTGTATTTCAAGCTTCACTCCTCTATTGCCAGGTTGTGAGCATGTTGCTCACTATTCTTTATGCCTTTTTTTCTTCTTATATGAAAAAGAAGAAATAATTTTATATTACTTAAAATATTAATTTAAGAAGTAATAAAATTATTAGTAAAAATTCTGATTATATCGCTGGTTTGTATTTTGTTCTGAAATACTGCATTTTATTTTCAATGATAGTTTGCTAAATGTCATTAAAAGATAAGGTATCATTTTTCAAGTTATAATTTAAAAAAATGATTTCTAAGATCTAGTGTTGAGACTTTGCTTGAAAATGCAAATTCCAGAAATGTTCATTCAGAGAATGTATACCCCTTGTTAATCCGCAACATTGAAAATGAAACTTGCAAAACTAATTTATTTTGTTGGTTGGGATAATTGAATTGTGTGCAGATTTTGGCTAATGGCATGTGGATTTCATCAAAAATTTCAACTATGACCATGCAAGTTGAGTGACCAACAGGCTCTCAAAGAAGTCTATCCAATACCTTCTATAGATTTAAGGTCTATCCTTAAGGCACCTAGAGGACCAAAATCGAATGAGAGATTATGGGCAATGTGTAGATACAAAAGTAAAGCAATTCCCGAAGCTTGTGAAGGTGTGTGAAGGCTTCAGGGAGGAAGGGCAGTCTGCGTTCATTCTGAAAAGAGTCACCATAGAACAATAAAGAATGAACATATCAATAAGTAGCATTATGAAACGTATGGAATGGAAAGAAATTGAAAGAAGTATATACATGAAACCACAAGTTGGTATCTGTTTTGGGATACAAAGACAAGAACAAGAATCAGTGCATAGTAACATGACTGAAATATTAAGAGGCAAAATCAGGAAAAGATTTCCAAATCATATAAAGGAGATTATATATATATATATATATATATATATATATATATATACTGTATTTTAAAAGGAAGCTCTTTGACTTTAAAACAGAAGATACATTTTAATTAATTAGTCTACTTATTTTTTTATTTGTTTTTTAAAGATTTTGTTTATTTACTTGAATGAGAGAGCACACAAAGGGAGAGAAAGAAGCAAACTCCCTGCTGAGCAGAGACCCTACATGGAACTCAATCTTAGGACACTGAGATCATGACCTGAGCTGAAGGCAGATGTTTAAGAGACTGAGCCACCCAAGTATTTTTACAATGATTTTTTTTTTAATAAAGCACTGGAACAGCTGTGTAGATAATTAATTTATGTTGAATGTGATTGAGATCGGGGCACTTTATTTGTATTCCAGGTGGCAAAAAAAGGGTCAACATTTTCGACACTGTTTAATGTTTAAAAAAGTTTTCAGGTTTTTTGATAGGAAGTCAGCATTATGTGTTCTTTTGTAAAAGAAGGTAATTAGGGTCTGGGATGCAGCCATACATAACTAACCAAATTCTTGCTTTAATGATCGGTTGAATTAATGTAAATTAAAGAATGGAGGGAGATAGGATTTGAAAGAAGCAGATTAGTTCACATTTGATCACTATGTATCAAAGTATCTCTACAAGATACTAATGGACAAATGGGGGATGAGCCTAAAACTTGTAGAGGAAGACATAGGTTAGCTCTTGAATCTGTGAACTCTCAACCCTTGAGCATAGCTGAAATCATTAGAGAAGATAAAACTGCAGAGGATAGACAGGAGGATGAGAAGTGCTAAAAACTTGAAGAAATATAGGATTATTTATATATTAAAAGTGCTTAATTGCAATTCAGTCAATTATAACTAATCCAGAGGAACTACAGGAAAGTTGTAGATTTTGCGATTCCATATTAAGATTTTACTTGTTTTTTAAGGCATCCAATACAATGGTATTTATGAAATGTTTAACTTTGGAAATTTAAGTACTGGGAGGCGGCCAGTAGAGGGGCCACATTTCAGTGTAAACCAGAGTCATCAGGCTTTATATAAACATTCACAACTGTTCAACTCTCCCAAAAGTAAGACGAGGTAATGCAGGTTTTACTAAAGCATAACTCATTCCTGCAATGCCCTGTGTGTTACTAAACATTTGGAATCCTGGTTAGTTGAAAAAAAAAAAAAGCCACTTTTTGATTGAAGAAAATATTCAACTTAGAAATCATTCAGCTTTTGATATGGAAGAATTGCAGAGTAAATGCAATTCTTAAGAACAGAAAAGATCAACCCTGTTTGTAACAATCAACTTGTTTTCTGGTCCTTCAATACATTCAGCGTGAGAAAAGTCATGGTGTCAGGTGTTTCAGGGTAGATCCCAGCAGATTGCAAGAAACTCCCAGGACTCTTGTCAATCTCTTCATAATAAATATTTCAAGTCAGTATAAGGTAGAACTTACAGTTTTGGCCTAAAAGGTACATAGTCATCTCCCACAACAAAAGAGAACCAAGTTTATTTTACTGGAAGTAGGTGAGTTCTTCCTTCAGCAAATCCTGAGGGTCTTACCTGTTTGCTCTCAGTCTGGAGTCACACAGGAGAATTGTGTGGCATGAAAATTTGCCCTAAACATTCCTGCTCAATGACATCACATTTTTCTTTTTGGAAAAAAATTTGCAGAACCAGCAAAATTAAGCAAAAGAACAAAAGTAAAGATTAAAGATACAAGACTACTCCTTAAATCTTATTTTCTCTATTATAGTCTCCTCTCATCGATCAGGAGTTTCACATAATGAAATATTTTAAGGAAAAATAGAAACATTGACATATAGTAAGACCAATATTTTTTGAGGTATTAAAACAAATAAAGGAACTTGATATTTTTTCTAAAATATTTGAAGTACCCAAGAGGGAAGAATTAAAGGTACTAGATTCTATCAAAAATACAGATTTCATCGTTGCAGCTCTCATGTACTCTGATCCAGTTGAAGGCAGCGAGAGATTCCTCTGAAACCAAGCTGAAATCCGTCTCCTATAATGTTTATCATCCTTATTCTACTTTTTGAAGCTACTTCATGTCACCCATTCAAATACTTCATTTGCTCCAAATAATAAATTGAGAGTGTTTCTTTTTTTTTATTTATTTTTTTTGAGAGTGTTTCTTTTTAAGCACAGAAAGATTTATTACATCTTCTCAAGCCTAGATGAAGTAATGGTATTATAATGCTCAGACTCATGTACCATTTGTAAATAAGCAAAATTACTATCATTTAGTTGTTTGCCACAAATTGCCTATCTGTTTCTCCTTCAGCAATGTGAATTCCTTTCACTCTGGAATAAGGGCTGTGCCCAAGCAGGGTGGACATGGTTTCCTCTTGGAGAACAATGACATAAAAAATCATTTTGGCTTGTTTTTACTATTTTTGTGTGAGAGTGAAAGTTTATGCTTCTTTTAGAAGGATATTCATTTTCAGAAGGCGAGACTTGAAATAATTAAAATTGGATTTCATTTTGGTATGTTTTGAATATTATACTTTGAGAAAAACCTTCTCAAGTACCGATATATATATAGTATATTATATATATAGTATATATAGTATGTTATTTAATTATATATATTATATACTTATATACTATATATTATATAATATCATATATATGATATTATCGTATATAATATATAATTATATGTAATATACTATATATTATATATAAAAATATATTAGAGAGAACTTTGACTACAGGGCTTGGTTTATTTTTTTTTCTATGTATATAACTGATTTGGGTGTGTTTGTGCATGTTAGATTTTCTAAGTAATTAGTGATAAAGTCCATGCTCTCATTCTACACCCAAAAATAGAAATCATCACTTCTAGCTAGAGATTTGTTAATATTACTATAGCCTATCTATTTAAAAACCATACTTGTTTTTACAGCTCTGGTTACAAAAGGGAAAAGGAGAATGTTTACATAAAGAGCCATCAGATCTAAGAGTTGTTGCTATCTCATAATGTATTTCAATAAAGAGATTTAAAATGTTGAATGGAAATAATTTAGCTGTGTCACAAAAGAGTTTGTGACCTGGTGAGATAAACACACTCACATATTTGAAAAAATGTCCTCCTTCCCTACATACTTTTCATACAGTGAAATGCACATATTTTTCCTTTATGGAGCTTCTTGTGGCTGAGAAATTAAAAATGTATGGTATGTGTTTTTAGTATCTACCTTCTTCCCCTCCTCTTAATGTCTTGAGATTCATAAATGTTATTATGAATATCAGTAGCCTATGCAATTCTTATTCTGCATGTCATTCAAATGTATGAGGATCACTCTGATTACATCTGCTATAAGCGTTCGTTACAGATCTTTTTGTAGGACTATATTTTTATTTCTCCTGGGTAAATATCTAAATGTGTCCTTAATGGGACATGTGTTAACTGAATGGTCATTCATAAATAACAGAATTCTAGTTAGTCCACATCCTCATTTTCATGGGTTTGCTGGCCCTTGGCCATTTGCACATTGTGTGAATGGTTAGAAGCCAAGGCACCAAGGCTGAGACTTGATCTCCAGGGACGTTCTTCTGTGTGTTTCATTCCTTGGCTTCAGATTGTTAGCTCGCACCCATGTTCTGTTCAGTACCCAACCGAACACTCACGTGACCCTTTGTAGATCTCCCTCATTCTCTTTACATGTAGGCCTTTCCTCTCAGCGCCCCATCCCGCACAAATCCCCTTAGACTCCCAGCTTTGGTTCGTGTTAGGGAATCCATAAATCCTACCTGGATTTACTCTCCCAGGGCCAGGATCTGGAAACTCTCTCCAGGCAGTAATTTGGGGTAACTGGAGGGCTAATATTTGTTGGTTGTTTCCAGTCTCTCTCAGGATGTCCAATGTACTGTTTCTTGTTTGTTTGTTTAAAAAATTTCATCTATTTATATGAGACAGAGAGAGAGAGAGAAAGAGCACTGGAGGAGTACAAGTTGGGAGGGAGCATGGAAAGCAGAGGGAGAGGGACAAGCAGACTCCCCGCTGGATGCAGAGCCTGAACTGGGAGTTAGTTCCAGGACTCTGAGATCATGACCTGATCCAAAGTCAGACGCTTATTGGACTGAGCCACCAAGCCCCCCGCCCCCCGCCCCAAAGTACTGTTTTGTATCCTAATTTTTTTTTTAAGATTTTATTTATTCATGAGAGACAGAGACAGAGGCAGAGACATAGGCAGAGGGAGAAGTAGGCTCCCTGCAGGGAGCCTGATAAGGGACTTGATCCCAGGACCCCGGGATCACAACCTGAGCCATGTCTCAACCACTGAGCCACCCAGGTGCCTCTGTATCCTAAAAATTGTTGTTTCATTTATTTCACGTGTTTCATGGGTTGTTACACGGGGGTAAATTTAATCATTGTTACTTCATCTTGTCATGGACTGTTTGAATTTTATTTTTATTTCATTTTAATTAATTTGTACTTAAATTCATCTAGCCGTATAACTAGTGTCAACAGAACTTCACATATAGCCCAGCTCTAGATGCCAAGAGAGGACTCTGTTGTGTACTTCGTCTCACCACACAGCACTTTTTATATTCCTACTAGAAAGCCACAGGGTAGAAATCCTGCAGTCAAGAAGACAGCTTAAATCAGCATTCACCATACTTTCTTTGACTCTAGAAACATTTCATGGTGTGTTAGTTATTGAGAGCTTCCTGTGGAAGTTGTGTTCCACTGAAGAGTTTTGGGAGATGCTGCTGAGAGAAATTATATTTAACACACTTGCCTTCAGCATGAAGAAAGGATTTTCCCCAGTGTAGTAAGACAAGAATTCATAATTTTACTTATTTTGTGTGATTTGGGATTGTTTGGAATCGTCCTCGTTGCAGGAGTAGCTTTCCTGATAGAACTAAAACCGGTAAAGACTCTATCTTTTGGGTGCCTTGAGATCTGTGATGTATATCTTCTGTACTTTATGTATTATGTGATGAAAAAGTGAATAAATATATTATCTTCCCATTACAAATATTTCCTAGATATGTTCACTGAAGGATTGAAAATGTTGCCTAACCTAGGACCAATGGGCTACCCTAGTAGTCATACTATATTCAAATTATAATTTTCCTTAAAGGAACCAGAATAAGCTAAGATATAAATAGTTACAGATCCGTGAAAGTAATTGAGAGCACAAGCATGAAGTATCTTGTTATGCAATCCCACTCTCCTCTTACCCGTCTCTGCATCTTGTGACACCTATGCACAACTTCCAAGTTTCTTTGTAAACTGTGATTTCAAAGTAGTAAAGAAAAATAACTAGTGAAGAAAAAAATAATTGCTCAACCCATTAGCAGTGTTGAATTGTGACAACGGCCCTCAAACATGTATCTTTTGGTATTTTGTATTAGTTATTTTGGCCTTTAGAGCATTAGCAGGCTGCACTTCTGCTCCTTAAGTATCTTATTATTTTTTTCCCATAACTATGCCACCATATTTCTTTCCAAAACCTAAAATTTCTACCTGGATGTTGGTTTGAAAAATAAGAAAAAGCCACAGGCATGTGTATAAATGTAGAATATTTTTATACTAACGTAATTTCCTCAAAGTAGAAGAATTTGCAAGTATCAACACATAAGGCTCAAAAATCTTTATTCTTAATAACTAAATTCATTGAAACAAATACAAAGAGTTGTGCAAATATATTTATAAATCTAATCATATTTTTTTAAGATTTCCTTTTTCATTTATTTGAGAAATAGAGAGTATAAGAGATGGGGAGAAGAGGGAGAAGTAGACTCCCTGGCTGAGCAGGAAGCCCAATGTGGGGCTGGATCCCATGATCTTGGGATCAGGATCTGAGCTGAAGATGGACCCTTAACTGACTGAGCCTCCCAGGGACCCCTCTAATCACGACTAGTAACATGTTCCAAGTAGCATAGAAATCAGACTAAGAACTAGGAAAAAAAAAAACCCACAAAAACTACTGTTCTGATAAGATCATTTAATACACATTTAAATGATTTAGAAAGACTCATGTTTTTACACACTGAACACTGATTTGTAAAAATTTGAGTATAAGATACAGTGGTTAACATTAAAGATAAATTTTGATACTAGTAATATGCACACAAACAACGATAATATAAACTTCCTTATGAGAGATGTCAGGCAGTATATGAAGTACTTAACATGAACTGCCTAATGTCTCAATGACTCTGAAGCATAGACAGTTAAGCCATTTGATTCAAAAAGCTCAATTCATAAAGAACAGAATGACTATTCCCTTTTACTGGATTCATCTTTTTCTTTTCTATTTCATGATTTCTTTTCATAAATGCAAAATATATCTCCATGCTGTGCAAAACCAGAAAAAGCAAAAAAAAAACAACAACAAAAAAAAACCAGCCAGACATGAAAGAAATTTTAAATAATATTATCAGTGATCATTATTCCATTAATGTAGCGATTTTAGTAAAGCTTAGTCATGCATAGGTTACATTGATTTCTTTTTTACAATTTACCATTCAAAACAAATTTATTTTCCTTCATCCATTCTTTTTTGTTTTTCATGAAAACAAAAGTGAAGGAGAGGGAAGGATGAAAGGAAGCAAGGAGAGGAGGAAGAGAAGGGGAAAAGGGAGCAAAGGAATGATGAGAAGAGAGAGGGAAGGAACAGGAGCAGGGGAGAGAGAAAGAAAAAAGAGTGAGAAAAAGGAAGAAGAGGAAAAGTTGAAGAAAGAAGAGGTTACATGAGTGAATCAAATGTATTTAAAACATTAGGAAAGATGTGAAAAATAAATAATAAAAATACAAGCTATGTTAAAGGCTTTAGATTCAAATGGGAACAGATTGTCATTTGTTTCATTATCCATTTTTTAATTTATTTTGTCATGTTGCATTAAAAAAACCTGCCCAGACTTTGTTGATAACTCTTTAATTGGATATTTTCTTTGAGCTATCTTGCCTTACATATGTATCCAACAATCTCGAAAATGTGTATACAAGATTAACCAAAAACTAAGTAATATTTATAAACCATATATATAAATATATCTTATTTAACATTTTTGCTATTTGGTGAGATTTTTAATGCATTTGTCCAATTTACCTGTATGGACAAATAATGTTGAAAGTTTAGGGTTTTTTTTTTTAATGCAACTGCATTTCTCTGGATTTTTTTTTATTTTTGTAATAATGTATAGTTCTATATTTTGATGTTAGTTTATCTGGTGCATATATAATCTTGACTTGTGTATTTTTGTAACTTTCTTCTACTACTTTAATTTACATGAAATGGCTCAAGTAATATTTAATAGGCATGTTCCTAAATTTTGGTATATTAACATTTATTGAGCTTTTCTTTTGTTTCATTTTTTTCTCATTCACATTTGCTTCCCTTTCCTTATAACACACTTTCAGATTCAAAGTTTTGTAGCAAGCAATTCAAAGCTTGATATTTATTTTAAAATTATGGATAAAATTTCTTAAAACTGTATGTCATCCATATATAACACTCTACCATGCAAAGACACACTTTTATTTCATCTACTGCAAGAGAACAAAAGCCCTGCCAGTATATGAAAAAAATTTCTCATTACGGTATTTTTCTCAAACATTGTCTTCTGGCCTCTCACAAGTACCTGTGTTGCATTATTTTTTCCCACGTTTTATTGAGGTATAATTGACAAATAAAAATTATTAAAAAAATAAAAAATAAAAAAATAAAAATTATTGGGACGCCTGGGTGGCTCAGTGGTTGAGCATCTGCCTTCAGCCCAGGGTGTGATCCTGGAGACCTGGAATCGAGTCCCAGGTCAGGCTCCCTCCAGGGAGTCTGCTTCTCCTTCTGCCTGCGTCTCTGACCCTCACTCTCTGAGTCTCTCATGCTCTCATGAACAAATAAATATTTTTTAATTATATATATTTAAGGTCTACAACCTGATGTTTTGATAGAAATATACATTGTGAAGTAATAATCACAAACCGAGATATCCATTACCTCATATAGTTAATGTGTTTTCTTTCCTTTCTTTCTCTCTTTTTTTTTTCTTGTGAGAACACTTAAGATCTACCCACTTAATTAATTTCAAATAAAATACGGTGCCAGTTTCAATGCAGTCTTTTTAACTATAGTGACATTAGTGTTTATTACACCTGTAGACCTTATTCATCTTGCTTAACTGAAGCTTGGAGCCCCTTTGAAACCCATATTCATTTTGCATAACTGGCACTTCATTCCTTTCTCTACTCCTCAGCTCCTGGCAACCAACATTCTAATCTCTGTCTGCAAGGGTGTGACACCGTTAGACTCCACATACAAGTGAGGTCATGCAGTAGTTCTCTTTCTCTGTCCAGCTTATTTCACTTAACATAACATCCTCCTTGTGACCGTCCTCCAGAGGCCCATAAAGTCATCAGTGTTACCAAAAATAGCAAGACTGTATTCATTTTTAAGCCTAGATAATATTCCATTTTAGGAATATACCACATTTTTAATCTACTTGTTCACATGGAGGTTGACCCCGTCTCTTGAGTACTGTGAAAAATGCTCCAATGAACATGAAGTGGAGATACCATTTTGAGATACTGATTTTGTTTCTTCAGATATATACCCAAAAGTTTAATTGCTGAATTATATGAATAGTCCTATGTTTTCAAATTTTGAGGAACCATCATAATGTTTCTAGAACATCTGGGCCAGTTTACATTCCCACAAACAGTACGAAAGGTCACATTTTCTTCATAATCCTTGCCAACACTTGTTCCCTCTTTTTTGTTTTGTTTTTGATAATTTACATTTTAATAGGTGCAAGATGAAATCTTATTGTGGTTTTATATGCATTCCTCTGACGATTGATGCTGTTGACCTCCTTTTAATGTGTTTGTTAGCCACTCGTACGTTTATTTTTCTTACTGATAAATGTTTATTCAGGTCCTTTGCTCATTTTTTTAATTGGGTTATTTAGATTTGCTGTGGAGTTGTACGAGTTCCTTAAATATTTTGGATATTAATTCCTTATCAGATATATGGTTTGCAAATTTTTTTCTTCCATTCCATAGGTTGCCTTTCCACTTGCCGAGTGATTCTTTTGCTCTTCAGAAATTCTTTTTTTTTTTAATTAATTTTTATTGGTGTTCAATTTACCAACATACAGAAAAACACCCAGTGCTCATCCCATCAAGCGTCCCCCTCAGTGCCCGTCACCCATTCCCCTCCAACACCCGCCCTCCTCCCCTTCCACCACCCCTAGTTCGTTTCCCCGAGTTAGGAGTCTTTATGTTCTGTCTCCCTTCCTGATATTTCCCAACATTTCTTTTCCCTTCCTTTATATTCCCTTTCACTATTATTTATATTCCCCAAATGAATGAGAACATACACTGTTTGTCCCTCTCCGATTGACTTATTTCACTCAGCATAATACCCTCCAGTTCCATCCACGTTGAAGCAAATGGTGGGTATTTGTCGTTTCTAATTGCTGAGTAATATTCCATTGTATACATAAACCACATCTTCTTTATCCATCATCTTTCGATGGACACCGAGGCTCCTTCCACAGTTTGGCTATTGTGGCCATTGCTGCTAGAAACATCGGGGTGCAGGTGTCCCGATGTTTCATTGCATCTGAATCTTTGGGGTAAATCCCCAACAGTGCAATTGCTGGGTCGTAGGGCAGGTCTATTTTTAACTCTTTGAGGAACCTCCACACAGTTTTCCAGAGTGGCTGCACCAGTTCCCATTCCCACCAACAGTGTAAGAGGGTTCCCTTTTCTCCGCATCCTCTCCAACATTTGTTGTTTCCTGCCTTGTTAATTTTCCCCATTCTCACTGGTGTGAGGTGGGATCTCATTGTGGTTTTGATTTGTATTTCCCTGATGGCAAGTGATGCAGAGCATTTTCTCATGTGCTTGTTGGCCATGTCCATGTCTTCCTCTGTGAGATTTTGCACAGCAAAGGATACAGTCAATAAAACTAAAAGACAACCTACAGAATGGGAGAAGATATTTGCAAATGACATATCAGATAAAGGGCTAGTTTCCAAAATCTATAAAGAACTTATTAAACTCAACACCAAAGAAACAAACAATCCAATCATGAAATGGGCAAAAGACATGAAGAGAAAGCTCTTCAGAAATTCTTTGGTTTGATGCAATACCACTTGTCTATTCTTGCTTTTGGTCCCTATGCTTTTGGTGTCAGATCCAAAAAAATTAATGACTAGAAACTAATGTCCATGTTTTCTTATAGTAGTTTTACTATTTTATATTTTATGTTTAAGTCTCTAATCCATTTTGTGTTGAATTCTGTATACAATATAAGGGTCCAGTTTCATTCCTCTGCATGTGGATATCCAGTTTTTCCAAAACCACTCAAAGAGGCTATTCTTTCCCTAGTATATGTTCTTGCCAGTTAATCATAGATACATAGATTTATTTCTAGGGCTTCTCTATTCTATTATATTGGTCTATAGGTCTGTTTTTATGTCAGTTTCATACTTTTTTGATCACTATAACCTTGTGATGTATTTTGAAATCAGGAAGTGTGTTGCCTTAAATTTTGTATTCCTTACTTAAATTGGCTGGACTATTTGAGATCTTTTGTAGTTTCAGGTCCATTTTAGGATTGTATTTTCTATTTTTGTAATAAAAATCCATTGGGATTTTGATAGGAATTGCTTGAATTTATTTTTTTAAAGAGTTTGTTTTATTTATTCATGAGAGACAGAGAGAGAGAGAGAGAGGCAGAGTCACAGGCAGAGAGAGAAGCAGGCGCCATGCAGGGAGCCCCATGTGGGACTTGATCCCGGGACTCCAGGATCATGGCCTGAGCCGAAGGCAGGTGCCAAACTGCTGAGTCACCCAGGGATCCCAAGCAATAGCTTGGATTTATAGATGATTTTGGGTAGGATGTATATTTTGATATTAATTCTTTCATGAACACAGGATATCATTTATGTTTATCTTCATTAATTTCTTTTGTCAATGTTTTGTACATTTCAGTGAAGAAGTCTTTCACCTCTATGGTTATTTTTTATTCCTAAATATTTTAATTTTTGTTGTTTGTTTTGAATGGGATTATTTTATATTTTCCTTTTCATAGTTGTTTGCACATAGACAAATGACTGTTTTTTGTACACTGATTTTGTATCATGCAATTTTACTACATTTATTAATATTAGCAGTTATTTTGCTCAGTATTTAGGGTTTTCTGCATATACAATAATGTAACCACAATCAGGTAATTCCACCTCTTCCTTTCCAATTTGGATGCCTTGTATTTCTTTTTCTTGTCCAATTGGTTTGGTTAGAACATTCAGTAGTAGGTTAAATATAAGTAGCAAGAGTGGGCAAGCTTATCATATACTGGCTTTTAGGAAAAAAAGCTTTCAGTTTTTCCACATTATGACATTAACCATGGGCTTTTCATATTTGGACTTATTGTTCTAAGATACGTTCCTTCTATACCTAGGATGTTGAGAATTTATTTATTTATTTATTGCTAATGAATGGATGTTGAATTTTATCAGTGCATTTTCTGCACCTATTCAGATGAATAAGTGTTTTTTTTTCTTTTATTCTGTTAACATGGTATCTGTGACTCATCATTTCCTTTTAAAAATTTTATTTATTTATTTAACAGAGAAAGAGCACAAGCAGGGGGAACAACAGGCAGAGGGAGAAGGAGAAGCAAGGCTCTCTAGTGAGTAGAGAGGACCCTGGGATCATGACCCAAGCCGAAGGAAGACACTTAACCGACTGAGTCACCCAGGCTTCCCAACACATCATTCCTTAAAATAGTGCTCCAGTATTGTTATAAACATTTTCCTCTACTCTTGACAACCCTTCCCCAAGTGTTCATGCTGATGATAATATTGTGAAACAAAAATTAAACAAAAATTTACTAAAATGTAAATGGAATCATTGATGCACATATTTCAATTGAGGTGAGGGAATAGAAATAGCTTACAGCTATTTCATAGATATTTAGATAATATCAACAAGAATATCTCAACCTGCCCATCAGTGATCATTAAATTTGGCTTGGTTTGGGAAGTGCTACAATGAAAAAAAAAATAAATGTCTTAAAATAGATAAAACATAGAACATGAAGCACATCAGTAAATGAATAACCTCTATGCATACCAATTGTACACACAAGGTTAATGTTTTTTTTGTGTATGTTAGCCCATATACTGGCTGGATCCACTTGGTATTTTCTATCATTGTTAAGCAGACTTCTTTTAAATTTAAGCAATATAATTTCAAAACCATGATGTGAGCTTCTTTTCTTTCTCTCTCTGTCTCTCAAAAAGTCATAACAATAGTATTGGAATAGATGCTATGGTGTGCTTCCCAGATCCCCCAACAAGACTTAGAGCCCCATTCCTCCAGTTCCTGGGAATGTTGATGGATGACAATTTTGCTTTAAATCCTTCTTCAGGAACTGTCCTCAGGTCCCTCATGAGGGCAGCCCGCGGCCCATAAGTGCTTGAGCATAATGTTTGTTTACCACGAAATTTAAAGCACAATTTATCTTCTCCCATCCATATCAGATGAATTTTAAAACTGATAATAGCCAAGAACAAAATAACCCTTGAAACGGTAGAGCCAGAAATCCATATGAGATACACAAGCCAAACTCGGATTCAATTATACCACTGGGGAGACATAAAAATACCCATTTTAGAAATGGCATATACAGAAGAACAGATGTTTTGATAATAGTTATCAAACAGACTTCATGTTTATAGTACACAAAAGTGCTAGTTGCTACTGCATTAAAAAAAAAGACAAAATATGCCATGGCACTTGCATAAAAATAAATACAGACACATTTATTGTCTTTTAACCTTAGAATCTGAATGTTACATGCTGTCTGCTCTAATGGATTACAAATAACTCGAGTCTAGAATCTGTTGACAGAGTTATTCAGAACTTTCACCTCCACGTCAAAGAACTATGAGAATTTGTAAAATTTAACCACAGGACATTTTCTATTCAAAGTCGGAAGTAATACACAAATATAAAGTTATCATACTTACTAAAACTTACTGGGTTTATAATGATAATATAAAGACATTTTAGTAACAAAAATCACATCATTTACTTCCTCATTTTTATAATTATTTATCGATAGCATTATTTCCTAGGGATGATTGAGAAGTATATGTATGTTTCAAAGATCATATTAAAATATTATCTTAATTTTATAGAGGGAAACACAGAGTTCCACATCACTTTAAATAACTTTAACCTATTTACCTTTTTATTCTTTATAGCCTGAAGCCACTGTTTGTTTTATTCCCTATAGAGTTCAGGTATTTAACAGTATTTAATAGCTTTATTTCCCTGATTTTCCCCAAACCAGTTTACCTATCAGCTTTTGGGGAATTAATATGAAATTAAATATAAACTATGTTTATTAATGAGGTAAATGATCAGCTTCAGGGGTTAATTAACAATGAATGCTTCAGTAGTGCTCCAAATTTGTACATTAAATGAAGTATAATAAAACCGCTTCAGTTAACTATCGCTGCATAAAGCTACCAAACACCCTGTGGCTTGTAACAATACTTATTTATTATTAGTAACGCATCTGCTTGTAACTGAGACTTGTTGTTCTAGGAGAATGTTGGCTGGGCAGCTCAGTTGTGATAGTTCTGCTGCCTAAGACTCTTCTTCTCTTTCTGGGTCCATGATTCTCTCATGGTGATGTCAAAAGTGCAAGCAAGCCACTGAAAAAACCTGATAATTTTTCAGGCCTCAGCTTGGATTAATAACTGCATTTATGGACCATTGTCCTTAGCAAGTCTTCTGGCCAAGCCCAAGGTCAAGAACCTCTGTCCCCAGTGAGGCATGGCAAAGTTATAGACATGCAGAGGGGGGTAAAGAATCAGAGTCACGAATTTAACCCACCATACATACACACCAACCACCTCCATCAACAGAACAAACTCTCCTTTCCCGCTATTATGGTTTTTGTTTGCTTGTTTGTTTTTGTTTAGTTCTATGAAGAATAGAAAGGGTTTTTCTTGTTGTTTTTTTTTTTTTTAATTTTTATTTATTTATTTATGATAGTCACAGACAGAGAGAGAGAGAGGCAGAGACACAGGCAGAGGGAGAAGCAGGCCCCATGCACCAGGAGCCAAATGTGGGACTTGATCCCGGGTCTCCAGGATCGCGCCCCCGGCCAAAGGCAGGCGCCAAACCGCTGCACCACCCAGGGATCCCTAGAAAGGGCTTTTACCGGACTGGTGTTAGTTATATATTTTCTGAACTTAGGGGTGTAAATCTCTTACTGAACTCGTCCCTTCTTTTCCCTAAGCCTATGGGGCACTTGAAAACTAGATAATAGACATTTATTTATGATGGCCAAAGGAGAGATTGCCAACTATTTTATCACATAAAAATGTTCTAGAGTTCATTATCACTTCAATAAAAATTACTGGAATTTCTTATGTGATCACTTACTGGAATGGGGGAATGCAAAGGCTTACAGGGTAGAAGTTCATATGGCATAAGAGATATGGAGAGTTCAGATAGAGGCTAAGGACAACTATACCATACTGTAGGCATGAAGTCGAAAAGATAAGCCAAGTATTTATCATATTCTGGTTTAAGAAATAGAATATTCCAATATTTCTATTATTTCAATATAAATCTAAAGGAAGATAGACAATATGAGTGCCTACAATAAGCAAGGTGAGAGTTGAATATGATGTGTTTTACAGCAATAATGTTGGAAAAAGAGAGAAATGTACAGTTTGAGGATCATATAAGAGGCAGAACCAACATGAGTTTGTAACTGATTAGGAAAGAAGAATACGTCGGAGGAATAAATATACATAAATATAAAGCACATATATAAATATATAAATATTAATATATAGCATATATATTGATACATAAATATATCATGATAGATAGATAGATAGATGATAGATAGATAGATAGATAGATAGATAGATAGATGATAGATAGATAGATAGATAGATAGATAGATAGATACATATTTTTAATCTTCTTTCGCCCGTATCATTTTTTTTATATATTCACTGCTGGCAGACACTTAGGTTATTGCCATATCTTAGCTATTGTGAACAATGCTGCAATATTCAGTACAGATATATCTGCAAGGTACTGATTTCATCTTCTTCAGATGTGTTTCTGGGAAGTGTAGTCGCTAGATCATATTTTTAAGACTTTTAAGAACCTCCAGACTATTTTCCAATGGCTGGACCAATATACATGCCCACTGACAATGTATAAGAATTCCCTTTTATCTACATCCTTGTCAGCACTCGTTTTTTTGTTGTGTTTTTGATGAAAGCCCTCCTAATAGGTCTAAGGTAGTATCTTATATTTTTTATTTATATTTGTATTAGTAATGTTGAGTGCTTTTTCATGTGCCTGTTGGCCATTTATTTGTCTTCTTTCAAGAAGAATCTATTCAAGTCTTTTGCCCACTTTTTAATTGAGTTCTTTATTTCTTTTGGTATTGAATTATATGTTTCTTACATATTCTGGATATTAACTTCTCATCAGATATATGTTTTTCAAATATTTACTGTCTTCCCATAAGTCACCTTTCACTCCATCAATTGTTTCTTTCACTATGCAAAAGCTTTGTAGTTTAATGTAGTCTACTTGTTTAGTTTTGCAAACTCCTGTGCTTTTGATGCCATATTCAAAATCATCATTGAAAGGTCAATATCAAGATTTTCCTTGTGTTTTCTTCTAAGAACCTATGGTTTCAGGTCTTATGTTTAAGTCTTCAAGTCACTTTGAATTAATTTTTGTGAGTAGTATAGACAGCAGCCCAACTACATTTTTTTTCATGTGAATATCAGTTTTCCCAACACTATTGAAAAGACTATCTGTTGTCTATTGTTTGTTTGTGGCACTCTCATCATGGATTAGTTGACTGTATTTGTGTGAATTTATTTCCAGTTTCCCTATTTATGGACTTGAGGATTTAACATATTGTTAAAATGTTCATAAAACCCAAAGTGATCTGCAGATTCCCTGCAATCCCAAAAACACAATAGCATTTTCACAGAAACAGAAAAAACCATCTTATACTTTGCACACAGAAATTATCCCAAATTTCTGCACAAAAGATTCCAAATAGCCAAAATAATCTAGACAAAGAACAAAGCTTTTCTTATTTCAAAATATATTACAATGATCAAGGTAAATTCGAAGATTCAAAAGACAATGGGTTATCACAGGAAGTGTGGAAGACTAGAAAATAAAAAAAATAATTACTATAGAAGTCACATATCTCTAAATTCTTCCTGTTTTTATTTCTATTAGCCATCTAGTTATATTTAGGGTATGCTCTAATGATTCTAGATAAATTCCATGTAATATTTCAGTCTGGTGAATAATGGGGTTTGTTTGGGACATTCACCTTCATCTCAGTCTGAACACATCCTGTAATAATGTCTTTACATCCAAGAGCTCAACTAGCTTATACTAAACTCTAATACAGAGGGTGCATCTGTATCTATTGACTAGTCCTTCATCATAGGGGGAATAATTAGCTTAAATGTGTCCAAGACCAGTGTAACTACTTAGCAACAAATTGTCTTTGGTTTTGTAAAAGGATAATATAGTAACAATATTTCTTTCAAATATGTGAATTTGTTTTATGGTCGAATCTAATAGGTTTCCTAACTGATTTTGATTGTTGATGGCTGTACCCAGTTTTTCTTCCCTTTATTGCCACAGTTCATCTCTGCCTACTGGAGTCTCATGGTCAAGTCTAGAAAAAAAGGAATATATTAAATATCAGTACTTTCTAGTTCCAAATTCAAGTTACCATCCATATTGTGCTACCAGCCCAGGGAGCTCTGTCCAGGTCTGATTTCATGCCTACTTTTCCACACACTCAACAACCCAATCACACAGAATGGGAGCCTGCTTATTAAAGTGCTGCAAGCAAAAACACTTCAAAACTTCATTTCTCCTTGCCATGTTTTTTTTTTTCTAATTTTTTTTAATTTTTATTTATTTATGATAGTCACAGAGAGATAGAGAGGCAGAGACACAGGCAGAGGGAGAAGCAGGCTCCATGCACCCGGAGCCCGACGTGGGATTCGATCCCGGGTCTCCAGGATCGCGCCCTGGGCCAAAGGCAGGCGCCAAACCGCTGCGCCACCCAGGGATCCCTTTTTTTAATTTTTTTTTTTAATTTTTATTTATTTATTTTTTTTTTCTAACTACGTGGTTGTGCTTTTAATTTTTAATTTCATATTATATAAACTTTCCTTTATTTCACTAGTATGCCTGATGCATCAACTTGGTATTAGAGGAAATTTTTCAAAGCTCCTTCCAACCATCTTCCCAAGGGAGGAAGCTGTATCTTGCTTCTTATTCACAGAACTAATAGAAAGAAATATTATCTGGTCTGTTGCAGATTTCAATCATTACCTGAATTTCCTAATAGTAAGTAATAGTGAGAGCTTTCTATTTTTCGGGTACCATTCTTATTATTTTACGTGAACAATATAATTAAATTCACACAATAGCTCTATATATTTGCTACTGTCTTTTCCCCAATTTTATAGAAGTACCTGAGGCACATAAAGTTAAATCACTTGCTAAATGTAATGAAGTTAATAGTCAGTGGAGCCAGAATTTGAAATAGATTTCACCACCATAAATAATATGTAATGGTGGCTCTTCCTCTATTTAAACAAAAATATTTTTGGCATCAAGTGCTTCAAGAGCTTAAAAAAAATTACACTCCTTGGACTATGGACCACTGTCTCCTCTTTGTCATTTTAAATTGGGTGACTTCTCAGTTTTAATTCATATACTCTATACCCCTTTTATGTTTTTGAATTTTTACCAAATAATTGAGATATATTTTTGATATTTTTCCAATTTTATCAAGTTAATTGCATCCTAGCAAATTTTTCAGATAGAGGTCACCAAGCCTTTTAATCAATTCAGGATTGTGCCGCATGCACAGAATACATTCAACTCTATAAAATATTAAACGAATGTCAGATAAATATCACTTTTGCATTTATAATTTAATTAATGCAAAAACTACCGTTGCATCTTTATCAGTGATGTTGACAAGATGTTTTTAAAAATCACGTGAAAAAAAAAAAACAGCCATGAGGAAATATTATTGATGCTCTTAAGATGACTAACAGAAATGTCAGAGAAATTATTTTACATTGCTAGGGAGTAATTTACTCAATTTACCAAATAGGAGTTAAATGCTTACTCTGACTGACACTGTGTTTCAGGGGCAAGCAGGGAGTAATGACATCATCACATGGTCTACTGTGCTAATAATCAAGGTGCCATTATACTTTGTTCCTACGGGAGGAGCCAATTTACCACAAACTATGTTTGCCAAATGTGGTAATACTGCTTTGAACTTGTTTTCTTCTTAACTTATAAGAAAGTCAGAAGGGATAAATATATAAAGCTTCAAGGGCAAAAGTTCATTTTCAGTTCAAATATGTTTCCTTATTAAAGTGCACTGCATTTTCTTATCTTATTTTCGAGGTTTCTAATGCCATTATGAATGATTTCTCCTAGTTATATATCCCCATTGTTATTTTCCAATGTTTTGAAAGCAACATGACCTATTTTGTAAAAAAAAAAAAAAAAAAAAGACAAAATTGAACAAATAGAGAATTGTATGATTATGAGGAAGTATTTAAACCAGTAACTTAACATGGGTACAGAGGATAGAGGGAGAGAATGAGGGTAAGAAAAGGAGAAACGAGAATACAGAGGAAATAAGCAGGAAATGTCCAAGTTGTACTAAAATAAAATTGGCATGTTGATTATGATCCCATTTATTTAATAAACTATTAAACGTATATGCACATATATATATATATATAAATTTTCTCTATGTATAAACGTTTTGAAAATTCAAATGTATTTGATATTATACGTGCCTATCTATAGCTACACTTCCAAAGAATATTCCAGAGAAATGTAAGGGTTGCATTTAAAAAATAATAACAGGGAAGCCTGGGTGGCTCAGCAGTTTAGTGCCTGCCTTTGGCCCAGGGCCTAATCCTGGATACCTGGGGTTGACTCCCACGTCAGGATCCCTGCATGGAGCCTGCATCTCCCTCTGCCTGTGTCTCTGCCTCTCTCTCTCTCTCTCTCTCTCTCTCTGTGTGTGTGTGTCTCTCTCATGAATAAATAAAAATCTTAAAAAAATAAAAAAATAATAACAAAAAAGGATATTTTAAAGACCATAGAAGAATAAAATACATAAACGTTGGCTCTGTCATCTACACTCTCTTGAAAGGTACTAACTTGTGTAACTTCTAGATTCTATAGTCATTTTTCAGAACTTGGAATTTATATTTTGAAATATTTACTAAATAGCTATATCCCTTTTGGTAAGTCAGCTCATAGAAAATTAGTGTAAGTACTTTCCCTCCTTTGGATAAATAAAAGAAGTGATCAATATTGGATAATTTTGGTTGGTACGTAGCAACTCATTAATGTCTTTTGGCGAATACAAAGGTTGTCACAGAAATAGCTGCCCTTCAGCTAAAACAACAGTAGCAACAACAAACAAACAAAACACCTCCAACTGAACTCAAAGATAAGGAAGCAAAGCCCTTTCTGAGAAACCTACTGATAAACGCAGTGCTCTGTCTAAAGATGCCATTGTGGAACTTGCGCTCCCCTGAACTCTCAGCATTGTCTGCAAGGATCTATAAAGTAACACAACAGAAACACACATTGCTTGAAACTAGGTGATAATAGATTATTAGACACTGAATACATTTTCCTGATGCAAAGAAGTGATCACACCTGTACCAATGAGGAGAGGGGGAAAAAAAAAGAGAACCAAGAATCAAAACAAAAAAAGAAACCAGGTGGAGGAAGACCAAAATCTTTCATCCATTTGATCACTGGGGTACATTAAATATTAGTGGGAATAAAACTTGAGGATTGAATATCAGAAGATTATGGTTCATTTTTTAATTGGTTTTCTGTTTTTATAATCACATTTATTTTGTTTCACTTTAAAATCAGTAGAAGTGTGGGATGCCTGGGTGGCTCAGTGGTTGAGCATCTGACTTAGGCTCAGGGCTGATCCCAGGGTCCTGGGGTCGAGGCCCGCATCGGGCTCCCTGCATGGAGCCTGCTTCTCCCTCTGCCTGTGTCTCTGCCTCTCTCTCTCTCTCTCTGTGTCTGTCATGAATAAATAAATAACGTATTTTTAAAAATCAGTAATAGTGTACTTTTTAAAATGTTTTTGATTAGAGAAAATATTTGACTCAGTTATAAAATATGAAAATTATTAAGATAATGGGTTGACACCTATTTACTAAGATCCACATTAAACAAAATATGTTTTTCTGGAGTTGAGGCATATAACAGCTTCATTTACAACTTTTTTTTTTCTAAAATTCTGCTATGAGTAAACATTGATTAGCACAATTCAAATATTTAGCTTAGAAAATAAGAAAATGATGCAGTTGACACATAACATTTGTTAGTTTCAGGTGGACAATGTAGTGATTCAATATTTATATACATTAGGCAGCTATCAGCAGGATAAATCTAGATTCCCTACGTTACCATACAAAGTCGTTACACGCTCTTAACTATATTTCCTATATTGCACATTGTATCCTTGTGTCCTATTCATCTATTAATTTTATGAGTGGAAGTTTGTACCTTCATCCCTAGTTCATTCATCAAATGCTCGCCTCTGGCAACTACCAGATGGTTCTCTATCTCTATGATTCTGTTTTGTTTTATTTGTTCATTTGTTAAGTTTTTTTTTTTTTTTTAGTTTTTGTTTAGTTTTTCACTCATATCTGAAATTGTACAGTATTTGTCTTTTTTCACTTAACCTAATATTCTCTTGGCCCACCTTGTTGTCACAAATGGCAAGGTCCCTTTCTTTTTTTATGGCTGAGTAATATTCCATGGATTCATCCTCTGTATTCATTCATCTATTGATGCTTCCATATCTCGACTATTGTAAATAGTGCTGCAGTGAACATAAGGGTACACATAGCTTTTCAAATTAGTGTCTTTGATTTTTGTTTGTTTTGTTTTTCGTGTAAACATTCAGTGGAATTGCTACATTGTATGGCAGTTCTTTTTTCTTTTTTTTTTTTTTTTTTTTTTTAGAGAGATTGAGAGTGCATGCACGTGCTGGTGGGGAAGAGCAGAGGAAGAGGGAAGGGAGGGAGAATTCTTAAACAGCCTCCACACTCAGCATGGAGCCCAATGGGGGACTCTGTCTCTCAACCCCAAGATCATGACCTGAGTCAAAATCAAGAATCAGGCCTTTATAACCAACTGAACCACCCAGGGGCCCTTGACTATATCGTGGCTCTATTTTTAATTTTTTCTGAAACATCTCCATATGGTCATCCATAGTGGCTGCAACATTTTGCATCCCTACCAGCAGACCCACAGGGCAGGAGAGCAGAAAATAGATCGTAGTATTGAAACATCTGTCATGAAAAATATCTCATAAGCTATTTTTAATATAACTTTTCTTACACATAAGGTGTTCTCAAACATTTATTTTCTCCAAATCACAGGTTTATCTAGCATTTGTAAGAATTATTCCTTCAATTTTAATTATTTTTTCCTATCATCAAGACCTATATGGCTATTGATACATTTTTGACTGCTTCAATACATATTATCATTTTTAATTACAGGGAAATTTAGGAAAGGTGACAGCTTCACTTTCTCATCAAAAGTAAAATATTCCAAAGCTTTTAATATTACCATCACGTTATTTATATATATAATTATTATATATAATATATAATTAAAATTATATATTACATATAATTATATATTATATACTATGACTAATTATAATATAATTAGTATATACTGATATATATTTGCTAAAATATATTTACTTATATATATTTACTAATATATATAATATAATATATTTACTTGTATATATATACATATAATATATATAATATATATATAATATACATATAATTATATATATAATATATATATTTACTTGTATATATATTTACTAATATATATATATATTTACTAATGAAGCTCATTTCATGCCATAGTGATGTTTATATACTTAATATTAAATCCTTTAATCTTTAATGTCAACAAATATCACAGTGTATTTTGTATTAAGTCAAATCATGAGGCAGCTTCTTTTAGCTGAGGACAATTGCTGGAGAGAATTCAGCTTAATCATTAGCAACTCACAGCTGGGAAACAGCGCCTCCTCTTGAAAGAGGGTCTGAATAATCCACCAAAGTTTTCACTACAGTCCACTTTGAGCACTTCTTTGATGCTCTGGCTCCATAGAATCAGTTCACACCACCTGTGAATCACTGCTTCAGGAATTTGGAGGTCTCCTTTTTCTGGGGAAACTTATAAAGTGAAAGGTTAAAAAACCAACCCCAACCCCTATGGTGAGGTTTGTCTTGAGCCTCAACCAGTACATGAGTATCACTATCTCCCTCTTCCTTTTTTTTTTTTTTTTGTCTCCCACTTCCACCGCCCCTTCTGGATCCCCTCATTTTCAGTTAGTACCTTTACTGATCTAGGTGACTTATTCCACAGAAGGACCCAGACTCCTAATTCCGCGAGGTCTGCTCTCCTGGTCACCATGCCCCTCTTGCCTGTGACTGGCAAAACAGGCTACAGGAGTATCAAGAGACCTCCTAATAGACCAATTTGTGCCAAACATATTCTACTTTTCCCTCTTTGTTTTAATGGTGGCCTTACCTCCTTCTGTTATCAACACCTACTCATGCTAAAATGTTCCATTTTCTGAGATTTTCAATATACTTTTCCAGCATCTGTCATGGCAGTCTGGCATGTAAACATCACCTACGATGGCCACCTGATTTCCACGTTCTCAAGATCCACGGTGGCAATGTATTGCTGCCATCTCCTAGGATCTTTCTAATGGTGTTAAATTCTAGATCACGACATCAACTCTATTTTATATGATATTATGTTTTTGTCCCCTCAAGTCTGCTCTTAAAAGATCCATCCTATATATCCCCTACTGGATCTCATAAATATTGGTTAGATCTTGAAGAATCTTCTTTTAAGAAAGCAAGAACTTCTGTAAAATGTTAAGATATGACATATGTCATTAGTTTCATGGCCTGAAGAAAAGGTAGGAGGAGGTTCTGAAGGCAGCACATATTTCCTTGGAAGGCAGAAGCCTCTTCACTGTCTTCAAGCTGAGGATTAAGCTAGAGTTTAACCAAGAGGAGTGGGCTAAGTCTATAGGTTTATAGGGTTCTTGGCAATATAGAGATTTTAGATTTTCAAGGTACTGAACCTGGATGTCTCTATTCCAAGCACCGATTTCTCAGTCCTTTCAAATCCAGGTCCCATCCTTGAGGTAACAGACTTACTAGTGTTGAGAATTTAAATTTCTTTTGAACTTTACTAACTTTATAACTAAGTACTGGGTCTGATTAAGTACTTTTCTCCCTCTGGTTGTAGAAGGTGAAATATCTTTTTAACAAGTGACCAAAGAAGACCACCGTCTTCATGCTTTTTTTTTTTTAATTGGTAATTAATCATCCATAGCCTTTCTTCTTTCTCCGATGCACTGATGATCCACAGAAGGATTGATCCATCAATATCATAATCCTTATAGCTACCATTACCTGAACCTATCAAATTCTGGTAACATTACACCTGTTGGGAACTTTCTTACAACGTTATGCCACCCCAACTCACCACCAGTGAAAATTGTAAGAATGACCCCTGTATGAGCTTCCAGGATAGGAGTGGTCTATCTTCGTAGGGCAACCGATGGAATACACCATTGTCAGCCAGTTGGTTGTCAGCTTTAGAAACTTATTTTGGAATCTTCTTCCTTTTTAAATTAATCAATTTATTTATTTATTTATTTATTTATTTATTTATTTATTTGAATCTTCTTCCTATGATAACTGCTGGCACCAATCATATTTGGTCAGGTTCCCTAGGAAACAGACTTTATGATGGTGATTTTTATGGAGATGGTTTAACAGACCAACTCATGTTAGGGATAAGAAAACTAGGATTAAGCAAGGAAGAAGTTGAACTGCAATGAAGGTTGGCAAGATTCTCCACCAGATCCCACAGGATCCTTGGGACTAGGATGGCCCTGGTCCCTTTACACTACCATCACAGTAAGATATGGCTGGGGACTTCCTGCTTGGAAACAGTATATCCATGTTTTACAGCTCACTTTAGCTGAGGGCAATGCCCCCAAAAGAAAGCAACTGTCATCTCTCAGTATCCAACGTTTGGGGCATCTGAGGACTGAGTGCCACAGAGTATCACAATCCTGAAGGAAGAATCTGCAAAAGTACCATATTGTTGCAGGTAGGCTTGATCCAGAGACCCAGAGGATGCCCCACAGGACCTTCTAAGAGGGTCCTTGGCTCCCTGCAGGATAGAAACCAAATGTGAGCTGAGAGGAAAGGAGAGCAGACTTTATTGAAGACACACAGAGAGAGTATAAATATAGACAGAGCATCTGGGAGACTCAAGTAAGTCTAGTCTTTGCACAGGGTCTGAGCTTTTTATTGAGGATGGTGGTCTGGTGCATGAGACTTCTCATTAATCCAGGTGTGTAGGTGTTTTCTAGAAATCACTCACATCCTGCAGCCGGGGGTCTTGATGAATCAGTGGTTTTGGAATAACATTCATGATGACACAGCCCAGTCACCCCGAGATGCTATCTATTGTGTTGGAAGACTCCAAAGAAATCATTAAATCCTTGACCTTTACTAGGAAGACATATGCTATCTGTTCTACAAAGTGTGTGTAAGATTGGGGTGCAGGTCCTAACAGAAATAGAAGCAGGAGAAGGAATGAAAAAAGTTTTTCATGGAATTCCCTTAGTTTTCCTGTCTCAGTATCAGCCAGGAAAATATTATGGAGCAAATTACATGTCTCTGAGACCTAATGTGAGCTATCCTAAATGAAACAATAAAAATCCCATTAATAACTTCAGAATTTAAATAATTGTGCTGTTGCAGATTTTAACACTCATTTTCCTGAAATGATTCTTTTTCTTTTCTTTTCCAGTCATACATATACATATCTACTCCATATCACCATAGCTTCTTGCATTTTACTTCTTTTTTTTTTAATGCATTTTAGTTCTATCTCCATGAACATCATAAAAATACCTTTTTTTTTTCGGGAAAATTTTGCAAACAGTACTTTCTTGTCATTTCATGTGTTTTTTACTTGCTATTTCTATTGCTGTTTTAAAATAGTAGTCTTTATTTTCTCCCTCAGCTCTTCTGTGATTCCCAAGAGCCCTACAGCAAGGGCTTCACACCCCAGTCTCCTGGTCTCTTAAGGTCTTTCATATTTCCTGGCTTTTCCTCCCTGTGCTGCCTTCTGTGCAATTCTAGTCACAGTGAGTTGTGTTCTCATAAGGTTTTAATGGCACATTTAATTTTTGCTCACATTTGGTGGGCTTTTTCTATGATAATCTCTTCTAACCTGAGACTAGAGAATCACTAACCAAGAATAAACTTTATATTTAAAACTTTTTTGGGTGGAGGAGAGCAGATGTTTTCACACATTGTGAATCATGTAAATTCAAACCCCCAAACACCATGAGTTCCAGTGTTTTGAAATGATTTGGAGACCCAGAGCCTAGGAAGAAGATGATAGTTGGTTGTCCCTGTGATATCTTATCCCTGTGGTAGTAAAGTTTTTCTAGCTTAGCATGTCAAAAGAGGTATAGCTCAAGAGGGAATATTTAAAGATTAACTTGATCGATTTTTCATATAATTATTGCTAAATCAATATTAATATACCCTTAGATAAAGTTAATAAAATATTATTAGAACTTTATCTTACCCTGCATACATTTGTACCAGTATAAGACTACACCTTGAAATAAAATCTTGCTTTTTGATTAACATTTTTAAAAGATTTTTTTAATTTACTTATTCATGAGTGACAGAGAGAGAGAGAGAGAGAGAGAGAGAGAGGCAGAGACACAGGCAGAGGGAGAAGCAGGCTCCATGCAGGGAGCCTGATGTGGGACTTGATCCGGGGACTTCAGGATCACACCCTGGGCTTCAAGCAGGTGCTAAACCGCTGAGCCACCCAGGGATCCCCCTAAAGTCTTGCTTTTTGAAAGTTGAAAATATTATAAAGTTAATGTATATAATCAATTCAAAAAAGTGTTCTTGTTATTGAGAGATTAAGCTATCATGTTTTTTCTTTTAAGAATTTAATGATTGCTTATGCTTTGTAGAACTATATCCTTATTGAGTTTACAGTAATAGCTTTTTTTTTAAAGATTTTATTTATTTATTTATTTGACAGAGAGAGAGAGAGAGAGCACAAGTAGGGGGAGCAGCAGGTAGAGGGAGAGGGAGAAACAGGCTCCATCCCAGGACCCTGGGTTATGACCTGAACCGAAGGCAGACACCTAACCGACTGAGCCACCTGGGCATCCCAATAATAACGTTTTCAAAATGCTTTTTAAATTTGTTTTATGAAGAAATGAAATTTCTCAAATCAAGTTCAGGTGATAATAATTTGTGTGTGCATTACTGCACTATGTGACCATGCTAGAGAATTAATACACTAAGAGTGGTTGTGGGGTCTGTCCAAATACTAATAATTTTCATATAACTGATATATTGAAAAGTTACTGTGTTTTGGGAACCATGCATTACACTGAAGTTACAGATGTAAGAAAGCCAAAGTCAGCCCCTGAATTCATAAAAAAATTCATTTTAGGTTTCTGTTTTTACTTTTAATACAGCATGAATACCATTTCCCCAAAATCAAGGTGAGACTACTACTGTTTCTCAAATAATATGTGTAACCCTTTCAGAAGGTATACATTCTTTCTAAAGTTTTGATCTACAAGTTACTGAGAAACTGTGCTCAAGATAGCTAAATTTCCTCTGTCTGATGCAACAAGAATGCTATTTGAAATCAGATGTCATTCTTGAAATGTCAAGAAAATTGAAATTTTACAAGTTTGCCTTTCTGACCCCTCTTTAGAGGACTTGAAGGAGGGTATTGACTTTGTATTCATACTCTTTCTTTATTCATTTTTGATGCTGTGAAAGAGAGGAAGAAAGAGTGGAAAGGGAAATAAAAAGAAAGAAACAAGGCAGAAAGGAAGGAGGGAGAAGCCCACTACTCAATGGCTTAGCAACATCCTCAAAATAAAGTAACTAATCCAGTTTGTTGAATAGAGCAAATGAAGAAAGGCTTGAGTTGTCTAGAAAAATAATATGGAATATAGGAATAAACTAGCAAAGAGTCTGAGAAAAGGGTTTGGTTCTCGATTTCTTTCTCCTTATGTATATACAAAACCTTGTTTCACGACTCATAGTCCCAGAGAAAAATCTAGTTAGCAACCACAGCATATTAATTTTCAAAACTCTCATTAAAGCAATAGCATATGGCCCAGGTAACCTCAATGATGCACTTTTGAAGCATGAAGGGAGTTGCTACAAGCACATTACTCACTGCACTGTTTCCAGGGCATTCGAAGCAACCATCTTCTACTGTGATATTTCCAGCATACAGCAGAGGGCTCTAGTAGCATTGGTCATAGACTCGGATCCTTATGAGTAACGTGAACGGAATATAGAAACAGACATTTATTAAACACAATATTGGAAAATCAAAATAAAATGAGAAAGGACAATGGTAGTCATCATTTGAATTGCTGAGTTTGTCCCAATGCAGTTCAGTGTTTTGCTTTGTTTTCTCCTTTTTCTTTTTTTTAAGAATTACATTAAATCTGCTCAGATTTCCTTCTTTGCCAGTGTTATTATATGAACATTATATGGATCTTCAAAGTAATCATGAGAGAGGCTATTGCTTCCTTCATAAATCATTTTGGCAATAAGACCATTAGAGCATCATTATTATCATAAAAATAATAAACAATCTTGCTTTTAAAGCAGATGGGATTATGGTTCATAAATAAAACACCATTGTTGAAAAATTGATGTGTAGAAGGCACTGGGCTACCCACTGAAGTGAGACAATTGTGAATAAACCACAGTGTCTTCTCTCATGGAGGGTAAGTTACGTAAAAAGATAAATAAGTATATAAGACAGGATAGAGCAAGTGTCATGAAGGAGGGAAACCTAAAGAACTGCTGGAGCAGTTCAAACAAGAGTCATGACAATTGTTTACTTGGGTGGATGGTTGGAGAGAATGAGGGTGAGGAGCTTCGTAGGCAGCGCTTAAAACTCTACGAGCCACACCATTAGGGCAGACACGGAGACTATCCAGGGAGCTACAGATGCTCAGTCTAACACAAGAGTAGGGTTTACCAAGGGGCTTAAGAAAGAGAGAGGTTTTGTGAGTTGGAATGGGCTGATGTCATTAACATCCTATAAATGCCTTACCGAATAGTTTCACTTAAAATCAGGTGGGCTTCAGTATGGCCCCTGCTAAAACCAGAAGAAAACTCAAAATTCCATATAAGCCAACTATGTTAAAGTCTTCAGGTGGATGCACGGATTCAAATATCCACATACCTAATGAAGCTCGATAACTATTGAAGCATTACAGTGTAAGAATCTCTGCTGGAATGTACGGAAATCATTTGTATTGGATTTAATAAAATTTTACAATTTTAAAAATAGTTTTGTTTTGCTGCAGCATCGTAGTTTTAAATCATAAACCTCATGTACATTCCAGAAGCTTCCATTATGTTTTTCCCTGAAACACATAATAGATTTCTGTTAGAGAAAACAAACAAGTAGCCTCCTATATCTAGCATTGGACAAGAAAAATAAGGTAAGATTTGACAAGAAAATTCCATGGAAGCTTTCGTCCATTTAAATTTATTATGATTACAAATGTATTTTATAAAGTTAATTGCGCTGTAGAAACAAAGCAAAAACAAACCAAAAAAAAAAAAAAAAAAGCAAAAAACAAAAAATAATTGCTCTGTGCTTTCAGCCAATCAAGTTCATTTACTATTACTTGAGATGGGTTTTTCTTTTTTTTTTTCTTTTTTTTTTTAATTTTTATTTATGATAGTCACAGAGAGAGAGAGAGGCAGAGACACAGGCAGAGGGAGAAGCAGGCTCCATGCACCGGGAGCCCGACGTGGGATTCGATCCCGGGTCTCCAGGATCGCGCCCTGGGCCAAAGGCAGGCGCCAAACCGCTGCGCCACCCAGGGATCCCGAGATGGGTTTTTCAAATTAGTCTCCCAAAATACCCATGGGACAGAACATTTTATATATTTTAATTAAAGGCACACTTCCCAACAAGACTTGTCTTTTTGTTTGTTCATTTGTTTTATAGCTTAGCCCTATCGTAGGGCTTTTATGAATGAACTGCCTCTCCCTACCCCAACCTTGGCTTCTCAGACTCCTGTTCAGTTTATAAGATTCCATAGTGATTTAAAAAAAAAAAAAGATTTCATAGTGATATAAATCTTTAATATTCCTTCCTGAGTGAGAATAAAGGCCTCTTCCAGTGTTATCCTTAAAGATTAAGGTGTCCTCTTAAGCTCACAAGCAAAGTCCCATCTACTCAGTCATGGCGCAATCGTTTACAAATTCTTAGAAAAGAATTTTATCCAGGAACAGCACTTTGGGTAGATTTAGTAGGCCAAATATAGCTCCTCAATTTGAGAACTAATTTTGGGGCCAGTGTTGATCCAACCTGAATGTTTCTCCATTATTAAGTACAGCATCTTTACATGGTAGGATCACCAAAGTTGGGGTTCTCTATGAACACCCGTGTTGGCTGTTCCGTGAAACATTTAATAGGGCCCATTCTCTGATAAAGGCAGCGGGGCCTGAGCATTCTTCCCATTAGTGGCTATTCTTCCCATTCTTCCCATTAGGGGACTTCACATTAGTGGAGCATTCTTCCCATTAGGGGACTTCCCATTAGTGGCTTATATGACCATCAGAGGATCATGGTCAATGATATGTGGTCACTTTATCATCGATATGCTCATCTCTTCGAAGTGATCCACATCCCATTATCTCTTGTCTTAAAGGCATCATGGCCACATTCAGATTTAATAGACGTGAAAGAGTGAAGCTGTGACAAACTAGGCAGGTAGCTAAAGTGCCTCTCCTCATATAAAGTCATCTTGGCGGTGTGTCATTCAATCCACAGAGACAGAGAGGGCAGATGCTCAGCTATCCAACTGCCTCTGCCCTGTGTGATTCCAAGGTAATATGTCTCTCTAGGTACCTAAAAAGGAAAATACAGCTATAAAGCCAGGAACCAACTATTGTAGCTCCAACAAGACGATGGTGAGCTATGAGGTGGTGCTTAACACCTCAAATCCACACTATCCAGGTCAAGTCTATAGGGGGACACTGGGCGTAAACAATGGTCCAATTTTCCTATTCTGGAAAAAGGAATTTAGGGTTTTGTTTTGTTTTGTTTTTTAAGCATCAGCCGTTTGTCAGCACCAAACCTGACAAAAATGCACTCAGAGAATTGGTCTCTTTCCCTGTCAAAGTCTTGTAAGCCTTCTTCCCATTTGCCACAATCTCCATCAGGTCAGTGTAGTGCATTATTTGACCTATCTCGGGTGAACCACCCCATTTGGCAGTACTGCTCACCCAGGGAACAAGTGGTGATGACAACACTGACGTGTTCCCTCCTTCACCTCCTCCCCTGGAAGATGTCATAGGATTTGACAAGTAAAAGATTACGCTACATCCTTCCACTTGCTAATGTAGTCATAAATAACTCCATTTTAACTACAGGGGAGGACATTATGATCCATCCAAGCCTTTAGTCAGGAATGTGCAAGCCAGATTTAATGGTATGGATTCACATCTTTTGCAGTGACATTTTCTCCCACTGGCCCAGGACAGCCGCTACCCTTAGACAATCCAGTAAGTCAAAACAAAATACAAAATGTTGAGACCATTAAAGACAACAAAATTGCATGATCATATCATTCCCTAATCTATTTCTACACTCCGATACTTGGAATTTGTTCAGTACTGTCTCCCCCTTCTGTCCTTCCGTCTTCAGTGGGAGAGTGCATTTGCATAGCCATTGTCAAGACTTTCCTCCCTTCTGAATTAAACAACTTATGTTTTTTTTTTAATATTTTTTTAAAATTTATTTATTCATAGAGCACACAGAGAGAATGAGAGGCAGAGGGAGAAGCAGGCTCCATGCAGAGAGCCTGACACGGGACTTGATCCAGGGTCTCCAGGATCACGCCCTGGGCTGCAGGCGGCGCTAAACCGCTGAGCCACCAGGGCTGCCCAACAACTTTTGTTTTAACTGCATACTAAAGCTTCATGGTACCAGAGCATTGAGTGTGACACTGTGTCCATGTAATATGTTTCTTAGTCCATGTTGTATGTTGGTAATGTAACGTGTGTAGAGTGATAGGAAGAAATGTATTCAAGGGGGCCAAACTGGGAGACTATTCTCTGTGTTGACAGTTTGTTCTCCTATGGGATAAGCAAACCTAGAATAGAATAATTGTGAATTGAAACACACTCATGGGTACAGCTCTAGAACTATTGATACTCCCCTAGAACTATGGGATAAGAAAAGCCTAGAATGAATATTCATTAATTTCCAGCATACCCATAGGTACTGCCCCTAGAACTCCTTTTGCACTATCTTTGCACTGAGAATACCTCTGAGTTATTCTAAGTTTCTCAGAAATATTGAAATCTTATACATTTAATAAAAGTACTGGATATATTGATTAGTAATTTAATTTTTCTGTTTTACTGAGAGATAATTGATATATAGCATTATGTTAGTTTTAGATGTACAACATAATGATTTACTATTTGTACGTATTATTAAATGATCCCCACAGTAAGTCTAGTTATATGCTACTTATTTTAAAAAATAATTCACTGCAATAAGTTTTTTTCTGGATTATAGACAGAGTGCCATTCGAATGACCCACAATGGCCAAAATGACCATATGATGAGTTGTTATCCCATAAGGTTAATCATTCCTGTCTATAACTATGTGATCTAAGTATATTGTTTTATATCAAATTTTAAACTAACAATTTTTTAAACCAATAACAAATCAGTGATAAGGCTTTTTTTAAAAAAGATTTTTGTTTGTTTGTTTATTCATGAGACACAGAGAGAGTGAGGCAGAGACACAGGCAGAGAGAGAAGCAGGCCCCCCGGCCTCTGGATCACACCCTGAGCCAAAGGCAGATGCTCAACCATTGAGCCACCAGGTGTCCCGTGATTAGGCTTCCTTTAGCATGTTATACGTGTTACGCGGTCTTCTCAGCCACCTCTGAGCTGGATCGCATTACTCTACCCATTTTGAAAATGAGGAAACAAAGACACAGAGAGGCATCTCAGTCATGGTCACAAAATTGGAAATTTGTAGAGTTACATCTAAATGTAGGTACCCTAGCTCAATTACCTGCTGGAATTGTACAGTATGTCATTTTTGGTTTACTTACGTAGAACAAGCTAGCAGCACTGTTCGACCATATGTGAGCTGATTTTCCCAATACTCCATTTTCATCCTTCTCACATCACTTACAATGTTTTTAATACAAATATTTTAATTAATATTTCTCAAATTATTATTTATATCTCTAAACTACGCTATTGACAAAGAGAATAATTGCAGAAGAACATGGTAGTTGACAACACAATATTTTTGATACTATCTTCTTAGGAAAACCAAAATAAGACAAAAATGACCCAAGCCACTTCTAACCTGAGACTTGATGAACTAAATATGAAGTTTTGCTGATGATTACTTAAGGTTCAAGATTAGAGTCACAGTGACAAACACACTAACATTTTAATAGTTTGATTGGATTGGATTTTCCAATCTGAAATATTTGAGATGTGCAGGGAAAAGAAAGGGAGATAAACAAAGAGCCAGCCTTGGAATTTTCCATGCTTATTTCTTTGTTCCACTTTTAAAATGATTTAGAAGCAACTGTGCAAGGATTTGTGGTCTGTGAATATACTTTATGACAGATGAATAAGCATAGATTTTGTAGTTGGCATGACTGCTACTTTAATAAGCTTTCTCAGTGACAGGGTTTTATAACCTTGGGTGAAGTAATACATTGCGAGTCACTGTCTTATAAAGTGCATTAAAACCTATAATAAGGCTCTATCATTAGGGAAGGTGATACTGATTGATGAAATACAGTACAATCAATTTGTAGTGGCCATGAAAATTTGCCACTTTGGTCTTCACGCAACTGATGGATGGCTCCAGCTGTTGGCTCTGTAGATCCCCACTATGCCCTGCGCACTCCTCCGAAGATGCTACCAGGGGGAAATATATATTCTTATAGGGATTCTTGGAATCAAGAGTTATAAACAATAGGACAGATTTACATGATAGCAATAAAATTAGAAAATTATGAATAAAAAAGGAGCAGATTCTTAAAAGTTACTGTTGTCTCCAAAAGGATAGACTTTGCTTGGATTCAAAAAACTTTTTTTTTAAGACTACACATTCATTTTTTTATAAAATTGGGTGATTTCTTTATTGAGGGTGAACTAATAAAACATCTCCTAGTTGCACTGGTAAGAGCTCTAAAATAAAATGAAAAAAGGTACTCCTTATACAAAAGTACTTAAAATTACCAGTGAATAGAGGTAGACACAATTATTACAAATTAACACTTTTCCTTATGTTCTTCAAAATAAACAATACCCAGGCACTTTTATAATTCAACTATGTACTACACGATGTTAGGATGACTGTCTTTTCACATATCGTTGCACAGAAATCCTCCCATCTTTGGCCTCCTTTTCATCTGGTGATCAAGTGAGGAGAGAGGTCTCAACCTCCCAAAATATTAGAGCATGAAAAGAAGGAAATATCATCTATGATCGTTACAGATGAACTTAGTACACTAATCTTAGTTTCATTCTTTGGGATAAAAATGAAACAAAATAAAAAGTTCACCTTTAGAATTTAATCATCCTAATGCCACAAATAACTACGTTTAATTTTATTTGGTTTGTTTTGAATCTGTAACCCCATGATATATGTTAAACATCAAATCAGTTGCAATGTGTACTTTGAAAGCTCTTCATTTATTTTGTTCCCATTCACTCCATTGTCCAATATTGCTTTACAAAAACCCAATGCCTTTATTTAGTATTAAAGTTTTTTTTTTAATTTGGCTATAACCAAGCATAAATACACACACTTATTTTTATATGTAATTACCTACATTTTGATTATAAGAAGTAATAAAAAATATTACAGAGTGTATGGTGTCCTAGCTGGCATCCCCCAGAGAGCATGCAGCCACAGTGTGATTGAGAGAGTTTAAAGGAGAGAGTGGGGAGTAGAGGAGGAATAGTCATGTCCCCCGGAGAAACAGAACCAATAGGTATACACAGATGATATATAGGTGGAGGCTTATTGTGGGGATTGGCTTCCATGGTTATGGAGGCCAAGGAGTCCTGTGGTCCATGCTCTGCACACTGGAGAACCAAACCAGGAAAGCATGCTGTGTAACTCGGTTCGAGTTGGAAGTCCTGAGAAGGAGGTTGAGGGTGCCAGTGGTGTTAGCCTGGTCTCAGTTCAAGAGCCAAGAGCTCCAATATCTGAGGGCAGGAGAAGAGGGATGTCTCAGCTCAAGCAGGAGACAGAGAGACAGAGAGAGAGAATTTGCCCTCTCTCTGCCTTTTTGTCCTATTTAGGCCCTGAATGGTTCAAAGGATGCCTTTCCATATTAATGAGGATAGACAGTCACTCGGTGTACAGTTTCAAATGCTATTTCTTTCCAAAATGCCCTCACAGGGATCCCTGGGTGGCGCGGCGGTTTGGCGCCTGCGTTTGGCCCAGGGCGTGATCCTGGAGACCCGGGATCGAATCCCACGTTGGGCTCCCGGTGCATGGAGCCTGCTTCTCCCTCTGCCTGTGTCTCTGCTTCTCTCTCTCTCTCTCTCTCTCTCTCTGTGACTATCATAAAATTAAAAAACAAACAAACAAACAAAAAACAAAAAACAAAATGCCCTCACAGACATACCCAGGAATAATACTTCACCAGCTATCTGGGCATCCATTATTCCAGGCAGATTGACACACAGAATTAAGCATCACACAGGGATTGACAGGGTTAAGGGGAACTGTGGGGATGGAAAAGTAAGAAACATTGGCATGTTGTGACCACTGTTGAGTCTCAGGAGATAAGAGGAGAGAGCAAGTTCTGGAACCCCAGCGCAGGAACTTTAGTGGTTGGTAGGAGCCCAGGCACTGGGAAACATGGAGCCAGAAGACAAACCGTCAGGATAACACGTATGTCTCCTTATATACCTTCCCACTGTCCAATATTCCTCATGTACCTCCAAGGAGATAGACCCAGAGAGAAGCCAGAGGAGAAAGGACCCCATATAGCTTCCATTCTCCTGAAAACACACTTGTAAGGTTTTGTCATCAGCCAGCCTTTCATAGCATGCATTTCATGGTACATATTTCAGTGTATAGACCAGCAGAGATGGTAAGATCTGGAGACAGAAAAAAAACCTGGTTCAACTCTCAGCTCTCCCACTTAGAAATTGTGTGATTTGGAGCAGGTCACTTTCTCTCTGACTTTTGACATTCTCTATTGAAAATGAGATGTATCTACGCTACGGTTGCTTTAATGAAAATGTTAGTTGTAGCTCAAATATTAGCTTGGAACATGTAAGTTGCAAGAAACACCTAGAAGACTACAAAAATGACCCTTTCTCTGTGGGTGTGCATACACACGTGTATCTATGTGCATGTACACGGACGTATCTTCACATGCTACACGTGCCACAAGAAGTTAAGAGGTACAACTGGCTTACTTGCTGATACGGGTTTTGCCCTTTGATCATAGGGCCTACTTAATATCTTGGTGATCCCCTTGGCCTTTCCTTCAGGGTCCCGAGGTGGCTGACACAATTCTAGCTGTCACAGCTGCACTTAGGGAAAAGAAGGAAGGGGAAAACGGGTGATGACAGCAGGTTCTGTTTCTACCTCATTGTCTGGAACCGCATCAGGAGGGCTCTCCTGCTGTCTAGGAGTTCTCGGATAAAGCAGTAATCCAGCTGCTTTCGGGGGTGTCTCTAGTTGAGGCCGAGAAGGTAGTTAGTAGAAATTCACACATGGACCTTGGGTGAGCAAAACTGGAGTGTATATTTAAACATAAAATTCAATAACTAGTGTATAATCTATGTCTGAGCATGGAATTTGCCAGCTAATACTATTATCACTATTATCCTGCCTGGGTATTTCATAAATATTTTAGTGACACTCTATTCTTGACATTTGGTCTTTTTAAATTAGAAAAATATGTACATTGTAAATGCTTCTGTTTAATTCACTGGGACAGAGTCTTACAAGTAAAAAGTAAAAAAAAAAATCTCAATGTAGAGATCTATAGATATACAAGCAGATAGCTAGGGGCACACGCTTAGATACCTGTTTATACGCGTGTGTGTGTATAAAGCAGATTCAGGAACCTCAGCATTTGGTAGGCACCAGGCACCAGGAAACATGAGCCCAGAAGAGAAGGAATCAAGAATATATATACTTTAACTTTATCCTACTGCTGAATTTATATACATGAATATTTATCTCCTGGAAATATCATCAATTATATACTATATAAAAATAATAAAAATAAAAAATAATATACTCTATATGTCAATAAATATATTATTTCCTGTCATTAAGGAACATTTATTTCTGCCATCTGATTTTGTTTTAGTCCAAGTTATTCCAACTTCTTCTATTGATTTCTTTGATTTCTTCAGTGTGTTTTTGTTTTATTCTAAGTTTTTTCAATTTCGATTTTAATTCTATGCAAATCTTCCCCTTCCACCCAATTGCTGTGAATAAGTGCATGTATTTGATAGAAGATTAAAACATCTTAACCGGAGGCTTTACAGTAATACAAATGTATGTAATAATTCTTTACCTCTTCCTACCCATCTCTAGGGGTAGGGGAAACTTAAATAAGTTCTACCTAATGTTATAAATATATGCAAAGTCATCAACTTGATTGGATTAATGTTCAAAAACTAAAGCCTATGTCACCCCAAATGAAACACAGGAAAATTCAATTTTTAATTAGATTCAAGAGAAGTTCCAGTTTGAAGCAAAATTTTCCATTGGTGAACCCAACTTCTTCCTGAGAATAATAATTTCATCTTTGGGAGAGGAAAAGTTTGAGTTTTTTTCGCTATCTTAGCATTGGCTAAGATTGGCTAAGGAATATATTTTTATGTATCCAAATTTTGTGTCAGATATTGGTGTCTATGATCTATGATCTCTTCTCTACTTGTTCTCTTCTCTACTTTTTTTTTTTTTATTCTGAAATGTATAAAAATTCTGAATACATAACAGGATATTTTGGAACTAATTTGCGGGATGTGGGAGCATCCATATGCAGTTTGGTGAAATTCACTTTTTTGCACTACCTATTATGGAAGCAAAAATAAAATACAGTATTTTTTTTTTAATTTTTATTTATTTATGATAGTCACAGAGAGAGAGAGAGGCAGAGACACAGGCGGAGGGAGAAGCAGGCTCCATGCACCGGGAGCCTGATGTGGGATTCGATCCCGGGTCTCCAGGATCGCGCCCTGGGCCAAAGGCAGGCGCCAAACCGCTGCGCCACCCAGGGATCCCCTAAAATACAGTATTAATGGATCTACTAAGTATTACATATGAGTAAGATTTAAATGATTATTGAAACAGCTTGCTTCCACTGACACACATTTTTTCGTACCAGCTTTTATGCTGAAAATGGCAGCATGTAATTTTGACCATGAATTTTAATAATAGTTTCTTCAAATTTTACAGATAGACACAACCATGTCATTTTTACATAAGTAAATTAAAAATGTCAAATCTGTTCTTTAACCACCTTTTCAAAATTTACAACAGAGAAAATTAAAAGACTTAATACCTTCACTTTCTTTCTATGAACGACCATAGTATTTCAATTTCCATGAACTTCTAAATGAATTTGGATCCATTCAATGCAGTCATTAAATCCATTTTTATTAATATAAGAAATTTCAAAATAATTAGAAGCCCCAATGTTCAGCACACCTGTCTTGGCAGAGTAGCAATGCTTGGAAGTTTGTTTGAATAAAATTAAAAGAGACTTCAGCTAGAAAAAGACAGGACTTCTGCCTGAAACTGAACCAGCAAGGAGACCCTACCAGTGGCCATATTTCTTGGACAACATGTCATTCTCCCCAGCTCCTGGAACATAAACCCATCTGTTAACTCTGGGGGTCATTTGTCTAAAATACTCTTGAAATAAATATTCTAGGGCTAGAAGTTTCTTTGGCTGTAGGCAGTGTATGTTGACAAAGCCCTGCGTGCCAAATGCACACAAGCTCACATGCTTTCTAATTTCTGGGCTCATGAGACACAGTGTCAGCCCGTATTCTGATGGTGCCAAGACCAGGGATCCTCCACAAGGCTGCTTATACACCAAAAACAACAATACCTAGAGAATGCCTGTTACTCCAGAGCCTGAAGCCTCTCTGAGATACCTTGGATTTGTAGTCCATGCAACATATTGTCATGTCAGTAAAAATCATAGTAGTTTCTTATTGAAAAATTGAATAACTGTGAATAGTTTGAAGAGAGAAAATAGCACACTCCTTAAAAAGTGTACCTCTTGCCTGCAACAGTTATGTTTGAAAATAAGTTTCTTTAATATCCATACAAATTACTATGAACTAGGCATTTTTATTAACTCTGTTTTACAAAGTTTACAGAAAACTTAAGGTGCTTGCCCCAGAAAACAGAGTTAGAAACCATCTCGGGCACTACGCTCATGGAGTCTAAACTCTACTATCCCTTTATTTTAACCAAAAAGCAAAGAAAGACAATCTGTGTAAGGGGAGCTGAAGGAATCCAGATACTCCACAATGACAGCTAGAAGGGGAAATATATACAACATATTTCTGGCTCTAATCACAGCCCAATCCCACCCTGAGTGTCATAAGCAGTGTCCGTAGCAGAAAATACTCAACAACTGGCTTCATTTTCCTTAAAAACACTTTTCATCATGCTCTCAGCTTCCCTTGCCATTAGTCTGCCTTTCCCAAATCTTTGTCATCCTAGAGCCAAACCAGGCTGCCCCTTTCCTAATGTCAACTGGTAGTCTAGTTATGACACTTTTTCTTTCTTTTTTTTTTTTTAGATTTTATTTATATATTTATGAGACACAGGGAGAGAGAGAGAGAGAGAGAGAGAGAGAGAGAGAGAGAGAGAGAGGAGAGAGGCAGAGACACAGGCAGAGGGAGAAGCAGGCTCCCTCCAGGGAGCCCTATGTGGGACTAGATCCTAGGACCCTGGGATCATGCCCTGAGCCAAAGGCAGATGCTCAGCTGCTAAGCCATCCAGGGATCCCGAATTATGACACTTTCTATCAAATTATGTCTGTAAATCCTGACCCAACCCTTTAAGTACCTACACTGTGTATCCCCCACAAAGAATCAAACTGAAGAGAGACTGAATGAGTCACTAGCAAGGAGTTCTTTATCTCTCGAGGTGCAGGTCTACAGCTGATTTTCCGTGGCCATATATTAATGACTTACTGCATGATCCATCTGCAGTTTTTCCTTCATTCTTCATTATTATTGGGAGTTTAGTGATTTAGTTCAAAAAGTTTTAAAGTTGACAAGTTAAGTAAATGATATATTAAATGAAACTTTCTTATAGCTCAAATGATCTGCTAAATGTGCAAACACACAGTGTTTCCTACACTAGGTATTAATCCTACTTAATCTATCAAAATTACATGTTTAGCATTCTGTTCTGATTTACTGTCTCTCTTCTAACAAGGAGATTAAAGATTCTTCTTATGCTATCTATTGAATAATGTCATAGTAATAAATGGGAAGAACATCCCTGCCTTCTGGATTCTTATTTCACTTGCAAGATAACATCAGAAAGATAAAAATATATTGATTATCTAAGAAACTTCCCTCAAAAATGTAAACAGATATATGAGTGGATGTAATTATTCCTTAATTTTAAATCTCAAAATTAAAAGCAAACAAAAGAAGATTCCTCACTAATGAGATGTTTACAAAATGATGTCAGGAATTAAACAAAAACTTAAATTCAAATTTCAGAGATACAGTGTAAAGGTAATGTTATTATGAGATATCACCAAACATCTCATCCAATTACCTAATAAAGATGTATCCCTTACTTATCAGTTTCTGTATTCTCTCTAGGAAACAGTCAAAAAATCAAACTGTTGATGAAAAAAATGGGTATTCTCACCTTCATTAGCATGAAATAGCAATCACTATGAACAGAAAGCAAATTTATCATTCTAATGCGAAGTCAACAATCTAGAAAATATAGAGTGAGCACAGCAGATGTATTATGTGAGAACTAAGTGAGGTTTTTATTTTTTTTTTAATTGTGGTAAGAACACAGAACAGATCTGCCTCCTAACATTTTTCAATGCACAACACAGTATAGTTAACCATAGGCACAATGTCGTACAGCAGATCCCTAGAACTTTTTTGACTTGCACAACTGAAACATTATAGACCCTTCGAATGACAATTCCCCACTTGCCCCTCACGTCGGCCTTGGCAACCACCATTTTTGTCTCTTTCTATGTGCTTGACTCTCTTAAGTGCCAAAATGGTGGAATCGTGTACTATTTGCCCTTGACTAACTTCTTTTACTTAACCTAATGCCTTCCAGGTTCAATCCAAGTTGTCACATATAGCAGGACAATATACATATACATATATCACAGGATTCCCTTTTTCAAGTCTGAATAATATTTCATTGTATATTTTAAAAGAGACTTATGAAATCGAGCTACAATGGACTGTAGAAGTGCTGCCTTGCTGTAGAAATACTTCCTATCTTGTTTCTATCATAAGTATTTTGTTTACATATGGCCTATTTTCAGACAAATGGATGAGACACTTAGTGTCCTCACTAAACAGGATGAGGAGCCCTCCCCCTGTGGCCTGGACCTGTATTCACCTTAGAGTGGGCTGCACCCGTGTGGGTGCTACTGTGTTTTCTCCAGCCACTTTCTGCTCCTTGGATGCTAGGAAAAAGGTCGTATTGAATCAAGATTAAGGCTTTTTCAAGAAAGAGTAAAGAACAAGTAAGGAGCATGAGAGTTGATGGACTATTAAAGGTGGGGATCCTATGTTTTCCACGATATTTGATCTCAAAAGAATAGAAGTCACTGCATAAGGGACAGATGGTAAAAAGGAGTTGAAAGCCAGAGAGCAGAACGATTGCAATCCACTGACAAACCAAAGGGGAGCTTTATGTTGGCAAATCAAACTTCAATAAAAACAAATGAAAACATAAAAAATAAATAAAGAAAAAATGACATTAAAAAAGCAAAACAAAGGGGAAGTCTCTATAGGAGACTGAAAGTCATTCCCAGGAATCTTTATTCAGCCCTCCAATTTATTTTTCTCTATAACATTTATCAGTTTAATGTAGTAAATACTACTTGTTTTTCATAAACTCTCCAATCCCCTCATTCTCGAGAAATATGAGATTTGCATCCTCCTGCAATGTTTGAGTTCCAAGAACATAATACTGTAGTATAATCACTACACCTGTCATGATATCAGCCCATAGAAGCGATGGTTACGTTGGGCCTCTAAAACCTAAGAATTAGCAACAAGCAGAGAAGCTATGATTAGAAATGTTTACTTTATTAAACTGAGAATAGAATGTAAATTCATTTTCCCGAACCCCTGAGAGGCAGGCATTTCTTCAGAGTGATGGCAAAGGGTGAAGCTGAAAGCTCAAAAGGGGCAACTGAGACCGGCTGTAAAGACCCAGGAGACGGTGAAATTCCTTCGGAAATCAGGAAATGAATGTTTTTATCATTGGAGATATTTCCTAATTATATTTACAAATAATGCATGCACCCTCTTTGTTCTTGCACTTCTGTCGAAGGCTCCTTCCAGAGGAGAAATACCCCTGAGTAAGAACAGGAAAATAATGGATATAATTATTTTCCTGAGCATTTATTCTTCGTTTTATTATCTTGCCTTTATTTTCATTTAGTTGGAGTCAAATTATTACCTCATAAAACAGGACAATGATACTATTACTGCTCCTATTTTATAGAGTTTGCAGACAGAGTCTATGTAATCAGACTCTGAATTTCAGTCTTTGTAAAGTCTGGAACACATATTTTTAAATTGAAGGGTGGTTTTGGAAGAACAAATGTTTCACATCACCTTGACTTCATTATATTTTAATGGGAAAGTAAACAGCTCAAACTTGGATTACTACGATTAGTTCTGGATGTTCAAAACGGTGCAAATATAATTCAATAATCAGATTCACACTACACTATCAGAAGAGTGAATGCCAAGGAATCTCTTGGCATTCAGGGTGCCATTACCTTAAAGCTAAAATTGTGAATACCATTCATCACAAAACTATTTTTTTTTCTTGCACTGCCCTATTTGTAGGCATTAATAGCTGAGGCACAGATATCTGGATATTATGTGATTCTTTCAAAGCGAATCTGGATTAAAATTCATTAAATTCATGACACACATAGAGTTTCCTGAAGTATTATTTCATACTTCTGGAATTTCCAAATGACTATATATTCAGTAATGTACATGTGTAGCCATTAAATTCCTAGAATTTTTGCATCATATTGTGGATGTATTGGCAAAGGAATTTAATGAAATATGCACAGCCACACTCAAATTATCTTAAGCACAAGTAAATGTTAAATCTTCAAATCTTTCTCATAAGTGTTTTATGAACATATGCAAATAGTGTAGAAAACTATTTTAATATGTGAATTATTTACTAGAATAGCAATCACTTAGGTAGTTAAAGAGTGTCTATTAGCAGCTCCTATGGATTTATTGTGATTTACAGTGGAAGCCCGCAGACAGCATTTGAGAGATGTTTTTACGTGGTTTATTTTCCTTCCACATTTCAATTTAAAAGCTTCAATAATGTTTGCATAATTTTGTACTGTTTCTTCATGTATGTGGTTGTTAAAAGGCCCATGCTGTTATCACCAACTAGCCTAGATGATAGATATACTTAAGACAGAGAATAACATAAATGCCTGCCTTAGTCATCTTGGGTTGCCATAGCAAGATGTCACAGCCTGGGTGGCTTAAGCAGCAGAAATGTATTTTCTCATAATTCTGGGAGGTGGAAATCTGCAATCAGGGTGCCAGGATGGTCAATTTCTGTTGAGAGCTCTCTTTCTGGTGTGCAGAAGGCTGCCTTCTTGCTATTTCATCACATGGCCTTTCCCTGAAGAGGGTAAGCTTTCTGGTATCCCTTCTTATTAGGGCACTGATCCTATCAAATCAGGCCCCTTCTTTTTTTTCTTTCTTTTTTTTTTTTTTTTAAATCAGGCACCTTCTTATGGTAAACCATAATTATAAACCATATTAAACCATAATTACTTCCATAGGAATCCCACCACAAATACACTACACTGGCAAGTAGGGCTTCAACACATGAATTTGTGGGGACTAAGGGGACACATTCAGGCCATAACGATGCTGAGAATATCATTTTCATTATGATATTAAGTGCACAGGAGTCATTTGGAAAAACTCAGGTCACCTGTGGACTCACAGAGTATATATTATACTAAGGATTTCTTTGGCAATTTCAGGAAAATTTTAACTATGATAATGAATTGTCATCATGCAGTTTATCTAATGCATCATTGTATATTATATCTAATATCTATTATGATTGACTCAATTTTCTATTTGGATTATTGCCACAGCCACTGGAAATATATTTATTACATTTAAGTGGTATTGTTGTATAATCCTCCTACAGCATTAAAAATAAGTAAAATCATATTTATCATTATATGATTATAATTAACTCCAAAATTAAAAGATTTTCTTTTTACATAAAAATTTCAAATCACGTCAAAGCTTGCTGACTTATAAAAGTACATATGTCTATAATCATTTGTATTTTCTTGCTTTCATTTCATTACTGAACAGTGTTAGGTAAGGTATTAATACCAGTCTTCTGTGCTTCTCTGCAGTTACCTTCAAGTCACAATGGTTTCCAAACTATTAGCTCTCTTTTTGCTCCTGACTTCTGTCTGGAGAGAATTAATATCTATGTCTATCTCCTTTTCCTTCTTCATCTCAAGACTCTCAATACTGTTTTCTAGGAATTTGGTGACTACCTATGAATATTCTAGTAGATGTTATTGATGCTCTCACTTTGATACAATTGTGTTTGCTAAAAATGTGCATATTATGCATATTGGCTAGTTAAGATAGAGATATGCTGCAATCATGATGGAGAAGTGTTTTAAAAAGAAATTCATATGTAGGAAAGAAGGAATCCCTGTCTGAAGGATTATTCATGATTGGATTGCTCAAGAAGTAGGTGAAGATGATTAACATGAATTTACAGAAATAAATCAGTCATTAATTTCTTTCAATATCCACCATTTCTCCAATGGAAAATGGGGGAAAACTGACCCCAACCCCCCAAAAGAACAGAAACTGTGGATTTAAGTAAATTTAAGTAAAACAGAAAATAATTGTGATTTTTATTTTGGGAGGAGTTTAGATAGATGTGTAAACACTGTTGATAGGAGGCATAGGAAGTAAGACAGTTCTTGTCACCTGAAAGAAGACAAATTGGCTAAAGAAAAGTTCAACAATTTCTTTAGTAAACACACAAGAGAGATTACCTTAGGGGAAGATTATTTTACTTATTTATTTTAGCAAAATCTAGCTGTTTTCTGCACCTATTGTTATTTTCAATAAAAACCTTACTGTAGAAAATAACTAATTTAAAGTATTTTTGCATTTTATTTCTTGTTGAATTTTCCATTCTCACAGTTTTTCCTTGACTGCTTCCTTTATTAACAAAAATATTTTCTGAATACATCATATATGCCAGAAACTTTGACAAATACATAAAAAACCTGAAATGAAATATACTAGGAAATACACGAGCATTCTGTATCTTCGTGCAAGAAATAGTAAACTGGAGAGAATAAAAAGATTTGAATGTAGAGATAGAGAAATGAGACATTGTAAGTGAAAAATAATGCCAGCGAGCAGTCGATGTATATTAATCATCATCTTTGTTGCAAACAGCAGATCCAACTAATTTAATCAGGAACATAATCCATTGGAAAAATATATTTAAAGAAAATCCAGTTTCTAAGGAAATGACAGAAAACAGGATCCTTGATGGCAAGAAGATAAAGAGGGGACCTGAAACAGGCACCAGTAGGCTGCGGACCAGCGTTGGTCCCACCTCCACCCTCGGGTGCCATCTCTGCTCTCTCAGCCCCACCCCTGCCCTTGTCTATATGCCCCTGCTTCATTCCCACAGGACACAAAACAATAATTTCCAGCCTTCACTACCCTTCTTCTAGCTTCAGGGATGCAGAGAAAGATTTTTTCTAATATTGGGTAACAAAAATAAGGTAATTTTCTTCTTCAGGATGTAATTATCATTATTGTTGCTAAAAAAATACTAACTCTATGAGTAACATCTTTTTTTTTAGAATATAGAAGAAAAAGAAGGATATGTTAAAAAAAATGTTATGGATATGCAAAGAGATTCAGAGGGTTAAATCCAAATCAGATATGGAAGATTTTGGAAATTGAAACTGAAAAAGAGTTTCAGTTAGAGTAAAAGAAGCAATAAGTAAAGAAACAGTGAAATAATTTCTCAATTGTACAAAGACCTGACTCAGTCATATTTAAAAATAATCACTTTTATTTGAAAAAAATATCAAATATAAAATAAGGAAAAGATATTTTTCATCAAGGCAACAAAAAATAGTTTGATATTACTTTTACTGCGAATCTCATTGCCTTACCCCCAAAATAAATGAAACCTTTTTTTGTTTGTTTGTTTTTAAATATTTTATTTATTTATTTATGGCAGACACAGAGAGAGAGAGAGAGACAGAGACACGGGCAGAGGGAGGAGCAGGCTCCATGCAGGGAGCAGAATGTGGGACTCGATCCTGGGACCCCAGGATCACACCCCCGGGCTGAAGGCCACACTAAACCACTGGGATACGGGGCTGCCCCAAATGTAACAGTTTTAAGAGGAACCATGAATTATTTAACAATGCCAATAAAACTGTAGCCAAAAATAAAATATTTTCAGGTATAAAAATAAAGTTAAATATGTCCTTTATCTGAAAACTATTTTGAAAATGAATTATAACACAAATTAAGAAAATTTTAAAGAAAAAACAATGAGGATGAGAAATTAATCTTTAAACATTGAAATAAATTGTGAATTTTAAATGATCCCTGTAAATGTAATCACAACACTGAATGAAAAAAAGATAATACTTTAGAAGTAATTATTATATCTTAAAGTAATTTAATCAGGTTATAGACCTATTTATTATAAAAAATCATTTGATTTAGAGTAGTTAAATATAAAGTATATTTATTTCCTTAGCAAAGGCTTAGGACTAAAAATTAAGTTCTTAGTCATGGATGCCTCATGTTTTTGATTATAAAAACTACCACTAGCAACATGAAATACATGTTTTTTCTCTACCGAATTAGACTAGTTTATTTTATTTTATTTTTAAGGATTTTATTTATTCATGAGAATACACAGAGAGGAGACAGAGAGATAGAGGCAGAGACAGAGGCAGAGGGAGAAGCAGGCTCCATGCAGGGAGCCCGACGTGGGACTAGATCCCAGGTCTCCAGGATCAGGCCCTGGGCTGAAGGCCAGCGCTAAACCATTGAGACACCTGGGCTGCCCAGTCTAGAAGTTTAGAATAAGGGATAGTACATACAGAAAAATTAAGAATAGTAATTAAAATTATTTTTAAATGTATTAAGAAAAAAACAATTAAGAGCAAATAATACACAAATGGGAATAATAATCTGAACATTGTACCCATAACATTGGCTGACTGCTCACTTCACAAACAGAGAAAAGAATGAATTATGTATATATAGTACATATTGATCTAACACAGTTCCTGAGACATAGTAAAAAATCAGTGATTTTTTTAAATGCTATTATTTTTATATATGCGAATTTTTCCATGAATATTCTCTTCTTTTTTTTTTTTTTTTTGTAATATAAATACTGAGCTCTTGCAAGAACATTTCTCAGCTTAGTTTGTAAACAGACATGGCTTTATGGCCAACTATGGTCAATGTGCAGCGTAGAGAAACTATATCCATAGATCATAGGTCACTTCCTTAGAAAGAGGATTGCCTTTTACTTTCTCCATCCTGCAGGCTAGAGGGCGGTGAGCCCCTTGGCAATGCAAACTCCCTCACACCTTAGGGGGTTGTAACACCTTACAAAACAAAGATATCCCAAGAACCCAGACATGCTTGTGGAGCAGAGCTTCCTACCAACTCTGGGCCATCAAATAGCCTCTGCACTGTTACATAAGAAGGAAGAAATATCCATCTTGGGTTGGATTCTGTTCGAGAGGCTTAATCTACTCTCCATGGAAACGTAAAATTGATACTTGGAAGTATAACACTGTCATTAAAACACCTAGACTCCATGACGTTGGCTCAGGGGCCGGCATGCGGACAAGAACACGTAACGCAGGATAGAAAGTTTGTCTCTGTCTTGACAATACAGGTGGTAATATGAGCACCCGTGATTGTTTAGAAGACGGGGCGTGTGCTCATTGAACTTGTAGCTCTATAAAAGTGATCGGAAAAACTGAAATTATTAGTGCTTCTTGATGCTTCTGGCATCAAGCAAGCGAGCAATTCATGCAAAAATCAGTTAATTTGCAAATAGAAATGGAAGGGAATTTCAGCTCTGCTGTAGGGAAATTTCTATGCATATGGCCCACAATTTAAATTGATTGAAATTTTGGTAATGTTGGTCCTCAGAGTTGGAAAAGCCAAAGGCTCTCGAAGGCCAAGCAGCAGGAGATAGGATTGTCATTCAGTCTCTTTTTTCAAGAGACTCTAGTTAAATGCCAGCTAGTGGAAGCCAGCTCAGCTGCAAAGAAGAGATTAATGGCACTGCTGTCCCAGCTCACCCCAAGCCTGCTGTTTCAGCTGGCCTCTCTAGAATTGTGACCAGATGTGATCTGCGGCTGCTGAAATCATGGGAAGCAAATAAACCGAAGCCTCTGAGGGGGATCTATGTCCCCAAAGATAACATAAACCTGCAATCACTAGGTTTAAAAGGCTCTTCGGGCTGTAGACACCAATGCCCACTTTAAATGGGGCCAAAGAGAATAATCAGCGAGAAAGATCCTTCGACAGGGGAAAGCCAGGGCCCGCAGAGGATAATGAAAAGGAGGATTCCTAAAGGATAGAACTGACGTTGCCAGACCAGTAATCATGAAAATTTCTTCATGCAGAGCAGATGGTTTTCACACTTTCTACCAACAGAGGTTGAAACCTTCTATCAATTACTGGCTGAATATGCTTTCCACTCAGCTCCCTTCTCCTACTGTTTTTTTTTTTTTTTTTTCCATATCTTGCTCCTTCTTCACCAACATTTATATCTGATGGAGTAGATCATTTGTCTTTTAGTGTATCAGTCACCAGGAAATGAAGAGCCGTGTTTTGATTGGCTACAAACACAATGTCTCACAAAGAACTTGGATGATGGCTACACTCAGTAACTGTAAGTCTTTTGGAAAGTCATGGACACTGACATGCATAGAAATTTGAGTATACTGAAGCGTTTTTTTTTTTTTTCTGACTTTTTTTTTTTTTTTTTTAATTAATAGAATCCCCAAGTCAAGAATGAGCAGATGGCAACACAGGACTGGTCCAGTCCTAGTCTCCTTTATCTCTATTGACTGAATAGTAATATTCTGGTCACTAAGGGTACAGAAATGAGAAATGCAACTTGCTTGGTTCATATTCATCTGAGACAGCTGCTTGCCATCTATTTTCTCATTCCTTCCTCTTACAAGCTGCACGGTGACATATTATGAATGATTCAGCTTTGACCATGTAAATGAACAAAATACCTTCAAGGCACCACAGAGCAAGATTGAAGAGACTTCATAGAATAGAGCTAGCTCTTCACTCTCGTCTGTCCATTTATCTACTAGGTTTAGGCGGGTCCATAGCTCAGGGGTTAGAGCACTGGTCTTGTATCTACTAGGTTTATTCTTAGAATTTTGTAAATATGGACCCTTTCTTTCTTTCTTCCTTCCTTCCTTCCTTCCTTCCTTTTTCTTTCTCTCTTTCTTTCTTTCTTTCTTTCTTTCTTTCTTTCTTTCTTTCTTTCTTCTTTCTTCTTTCTTCCTTTCTTTCTCTTTCTTCTTTCTTTCTTTCTCTTTCTTTCTTTCTTTCTTTCTTTCTTTCTTTCTTTCTTTCTTTCTTTCTTTCTTTCTTTCTTTCTTCCAATGACAGTTTGAAAAATTCTCACATGATTTTCTTATTTTAATCATAATATACTACTTCAACTCATGACAAATTCTTTTTATTTTGAAGTGCGAGAAATTTATAAAGTCATGCTTAGGGGTTAACGATTCTGTATTACATCTTCCTGCAATGCGGTACAGAATTTCAATCTACAGATTCATTTTTTTCTTGAATTTCTAAATGTATTATTATTCTAGTATATATGTATGTGTTCACTAGCCAATATTCCAATATTCTTAAAAACATGTTGTTTTTTTCATGGTATATTGGTTTTCTGTTGCTGTCAGATAAATTTGCATGAAGTTAGTGGGCTAAAACAACACAGAAATGTTCTCTAGTAGATAATAAGTAGGGTCAGAAATCCACCATGGGTCACACTGGGCTAAAATCAAGGTGTTGGCAAGGCTGCAGTGCTTTCTGGAATATCTAGAGAACAATCAGTCCCCTTACCTTTTACAGATTCTAGAAGATCCCACAATCTTAACTAACTCATGAATCTGTCTCCATTTTCAAAGCCAGTAATTCTCACATCTCTGATCTTTCCTGTCCTCACATTTCTCTCTCTAGACACAGACTGGAAAGACCCTTTGCATTTAAGGATTCTAGATTAGATTAGGCGATCCTAGTAACAGATTTTTCCATCACAAGGTCCATCCTTAACACATCCACAGGGACTCCTGTGATTCAGTGGTTGAGTGTCTGCCTTTGGTTCATTCAGGGTGTGATCCCAAGATCCTGAGATGGAGTCCCACACTGGGCTCCTTGCAGGGAGCCTGCTTCTCTCTCTGCCTGTGTTTCTTATGAATAAATAAATAAAATCTAAAAAACAAAACAAAACAAAACCAAACCCACATCTACAAAGTCCCTTTGCCATGTAACATATATTTTCATAAGTTCTGAGGATTAGGACATGGCTCCCTTTGCAGGGATACTATTATGTCTAACACACAGGGTTTATTATTTCCTTTTATTTGTTTTAAACATTTAAGGAGGAAATAAAAACAATTCTACTCAAGCTCTTTCTGAAAATAGCAGGAACATTAACACTTTCTAATTTTATTCTTCCAGAATTACCTGAATACCAAATGAAGACAAAAATATTGCAGAAGCAAATTACAAAAGCCAGTATTTCTCAAACACAGATGCAAAACTCCTTAGGATACCCAAACTCCTTTGTATTGTCCAATCGTGTCTCCTAAAAGGCCTAAACCAGGTTTGGGTTTTTAACGTATATTTAGCATATTTAGCATGTAACGTATATTTAGCATATAAAATACTACTGGGAGGGAACTTTATTCAGAGAGTGTGGACATGTGTAATTTTTTGTGTGCCTACATTGTTTTTCTTTGTTGAGTATACAAAAATATTTGGTTCCTGTGATCAAAAGCAAGCAAAATCTCCGTTATCTGTTGTACCTTATAAATATCAATGAGTGTTTAAAATAATCTGTGTTTCTTTGTCACGGCTTTATAGTTAAGATTCATTTTTTAATTTTTTTCTACTGTAGCTTTTTTTCCCTTTTTCTTTTCTATTACTACTTCCATCATTAATTTTCTCCTCCTAAACCAACAGTGACCTGAAGCACACCAAAATTAAACCCTAAGTACGATCTTTACTCCTTAGTTAGAAGGAAATACTTTATTCCTCTCTCACCTCTTCCTATATACATGAAAACCTGTCTTGCTAAATTTGCTCATTTTTTATTATCTCAGAGCCAATATATATATTGTATAAATATATATATATATATATATATATATATATATATATACACATATATTTCTGCCTATACTCAGATTTGCAGCATTAAATTCAAGAAATCAGTCTGACTTAGATAGATACTTTTTGGAGAGTGGGAGGGGAAAATCAATTTTTTTTTTTACTTTTGGTTGTTTTACTTAATAATATATGTCAAATAAGATGTAGTTTACATTTAAGTCACACTTGCTGATTTGCCTGCTTCCTGGCTAGATAACAGTGTTTAAACATCTACGATAGGTATTACAATGATTGTATGCCCATAGTTCCAAAAGAAAAAGCCATTAACCACAGATGGCAGGGACATGGTTGTGTGTCACGGCTGCAGGGGATACTATCAGCTATTAATAAAACCTCCTACAGGTATACTAATAATGAAATTAAGAAGATCTCAGAAAATAGTTTTAGTTTCACAATATACTTCCTTCTCTTCAAAAGAAATTATACATTTCCTTAAGAGTGGTCATAAGAGAAAAATTCTAAGAAAATAGAAAATTAAAAAGAGGGAAAGAGTTTGGGACACCTGGGTGGCTCAATTGATTATGCATCTGACTCTTGATTTCCACTCAGGTCATGATCTTGGAGTTACGATATCAGGCCCTGCGTTGGGTTCCGTGCTGAGCATGGAGACTGTTTAGGACTTTCTCTTTTTTCTCTCTGTGCCCTCTGTATTAAAAAAAAAAAAAAAAGCAGGAGAGAGTTTTAAACATCTGGATAATAATCAATTGCTAAGCAATAAACAGCAAAAGAAAATAATAAATCATAAAACACTAATATAATTGTCTCTTTTATATAATTCTAATATTAGATGTTGATTTTAGTACACTCACTAACTATACTGTTGAATTTTTCCTATATACTTCAGTTTGAACATTCATGATCACTTCCATACAGATAAAACACTAGTTTAGCTGTTACACATAATTAATCACTATCAATGTACTATACTCATATATGTTAGGATACACCTAAGTTATCTAATATTGAGGGCGGCAATGACTGTTATGTAACAAGTTAGGATTTTTCCATGACACTAGAAAACAATTCTGACTAATGAAGTTTAATGGGATTTGAGGCAAAAATACTAATTTATTGATAGGTGCCTCTTTTTAAGTTAATAATTCTGATGAAAATACCTGTTCTTGGAACATATGCCCACTCATATTGTGTAGAGGGTAGAATTTATTGGTAGAGAAAGTTATGGCGGACACAAAACTGTCAAACAAACGTTATAATAATTATGTAATGAAATACAAAGGATGATAAAATCCCAGAAGTAAAAAAAAAAAATAAACAAATGTAAAGTTTAATAAAAGAAAATACTATCTTTTAAAAAAAAGGTAAAAAGAGGGTTATTCAAAACTGTGCAACAGTTTTGACCTCAACCTGCTTGAATAACTCTTTCAATGGGTCCCATGACACTATATTCACCTGGTTTTCCTCCTACCTTTTTGGAAAGTTCATCTGAATAGTTTAATGTCTCATTTTCCTCATCCTGGTTTGAGGAGAGGAGGTCTTTTTAATTCTTAATTCTAGGCTCTCAAGCTGTCATCTCTAAAAATGTTTTCAAACCCTTGTCTTGATGCTTCTAAGTTCATAGTAACCAATTCAAACTTTTCATAAGAACTACATTTCCATACCTATCTAATAAAATATCTACTTGAGTAGTTTAAAGTCATCCCCTATAAAAAACTTTTGATTGATACTTGGACTACTTTTTTTTTTTCTTTTTCTTTTCTTTTTTTTTTTTTTTATCCAATGTCTAGATTATTTCTGTCACCCAAGTTGGGATCTTATTTTTAAAATGATAGATGTTTTTCCCAGAAGCAAAATGGCAGAAAATAATTTTTCCATATGGAAACAATATGTACATTCTATGACAAAGCCAGGTGTTGACAAGAATTGATTTGATCTATACATAAAAATCAAAAGCCCCAATGAGTATATTTTCATTTTACCCTTTTACATAATATCCATGTTTCTACTAAATATATACATATATATTTTATTTGATTGTTTTATATAATGTGTATACACGCATACACACACACACAATCACACCCCTATTTAAGTAGACTCTACACCTGACATGGTGCCCAACATTGGGCTTGAACTCACAACCTGGAGATCAAGACCTGAGCTGAGATTAAGTGCCAGATCCTTAACCAATTGAGCCATCCATATGCCCCTCTACTAAATTTCTTTTATATAAACATGTTTACTTTTCCACTATTTATTAGCACTGTTTCCCAATTTTGTTTGTGTGTTGTTATGTGACTTCATGTCAGATATTACATGTAAAGGAACAGCAGAAGCTAAGGTAAACAATATTTATACCCAGAAGTAGGCATGTCCCTTCTTCCGGGGTTGACTCAATCTGGTCTGAAGGTGTGCTGGAACTGGGCTTTGACTCCTCATCCCCCTTCACATACTAAAGCTTTCAGATTTCTCTGTTGCTTTCACTCTCATTTTTTGATTTTGAGGAGTAGAGTCCTGGAGGACTTCGCCCTAATCTCAGATTTTGCACAGCAGGTGTTGCATACCAGTGCGGCACAGAATTTCTCATTCCACACTGCTCCTCCCACAACACTAGACTGTCCAGTCTCAAGTTAGGACATTCATAGAATTCTTGCCCTTTGAATAAGTGACATCTTCTTCCTCCTACTTCCACCTTCTTCCTCCTTCCAGTGACTGAAGGTCCCCACCTTGTATAAGATGCTTCTGGTCTAGAACAGATGGCCTCTTCCTTCTGCTAGGGGAGAATGCAGGCCAGGTTTTCACCTGCCCCTCCTCAGCTGGAGTCCAACCTGTACCTAGTATTAGTGCAGAGTTCATTTTCTTTTGTTTTTGTATGAATCTACATTAAACGTATCCAATCCTCATCCATTGTCACCTTGCTGCTGTTCCTTCAATCTTTGTGTGAAGAAAATTGATCTTCGATATGAGTGGTTTTCAATCATTCCCATGAGTTAGAATAACCTGGAGGTTTTGTGACTCATATTAATAAGCACTTCCTCTAAAGTTTTGAATTCAGTAAGTTTGACAGAGAATGTGAACCTGTGTTTCTGTTGTTTCTAGGTGTTATAGATGGTTGCTGATCTGGAGATCACACACTGAAAAATCGCTGCTCTAGCTCAAAATCAGCAACCTATGTATCCAAATTCCACAGGCCTCCTATTTTAGGAAATAAAGATTTATTGGAACAGAGCCATGATCATGCATTGACCAATTTTCTACAGCTGCTTTCATGTTTGAACACAGAACTGAGTAGTGGAGATAAAGGTCATGCCATCTGCAAAACCTAAAATACGTACTACCTTCTCTTTACCATACAAAACCAGAAAACCCCAAAGCCTTTGTTCTAGATGATACCTCAGAATTTCAGAAAGACATTTTCTCTGAGTTTTTGAATATATAGGCTATTTATCTATTACATCAATAGTTGAAGAAAATAATTTCAGATACAAATTCTTTGACCGAGGCTGTCTTTTCTGGTTTCTTAATACCATTAATGTTGTCTCACATTATTTTGTTGTAACTGATATTCCAACCTCAATAAGTAACTTGATATTCTGACCTGAAATCTCAGGAGTTTTTTGTTTGTTTGTTTGTTTTACTTACAATCTAATAAATTTACCAGAATATACATCAGAGCTAAACATTTAGGATACGTATCCCCTCAGATCTATCTATAGATTCCAAGCAAACCCAATCAATATCTAACAAGATATTTGTGTAATTTGTGGGAATTAACAGGCTGATTCTAATATTTATACAGAGGTGGATGTAATCTAGAATACTAAAAAAGGTTTTAAAGGGAAAGATGTTGCAATATTTATACCTCCTTATTTAAAAAATTAACCTAAAGCTATGGTAATTAAAAGAGTGTGGTATTGTCAAACAAATACCTTAAAGTATTGAATACAAAATAAAATAAAACATGGAAATAGATCATCACTTACATGCTCAGTAGTTGGTTTTTCTTTTCTTTCTTCCTATATTTTTCTTTTTGCAATAATGGTGGCACAAGTTTATGGGGAAAGGATATTCTTTCAAAAAATGATAAGAAGACATCTTAGTGTTTATATTACAAATAAAAAGAATAGCAAGAATATTAATCAGTTTCTCGTAGCATGTACTAAAATTTATTTGAATTGGACCACAGACTTTAAAGACAGAATCTAAAACTGTAAAATTCCTAGATGAAAATATTAATGGCTTTGAGGTTGACATGGTTTTCATAGATAAGACAGCATCAGCTAAGTGATAAAAATCATACATACTATATGATTTAATGTATATGAAATTCTGGAAAAGACAAAATTATAGTGACAGGAAGCAGGAAAAGGTTTGTAATGGGCCAGGAGTTGAGGGTAAGACTGCAGAGGGGCATGAGGAAACATTTTAAAATAACAGACCGTTCTCATATCTTATTTGTGGCAAAGGCAACACGACTGTCCAAAAATGAACAAAACTTATTAAATGGTACATCTAAAGTGAGTGAATTTAATGTATGAATATTATTTCTTAATAAAGCTAGTGAGAGAGAGGCACATATTCTGTGAAAGCAGAACTTCATCTGTATAAAATTAAATATATATATATATATACACACACACACAAATATATACACATATTCTATGATCTAGAAATGTCACTCCTAAATATACACCAAAGAGAAATGAAAATACATGACTGTAAGTAGATTTCAAAGATGTCTATAGTATTTTTAGTCACAAAAGACAAAAACTAGAAAAAAAAAGAATTTCTAAAAAAAGGTAAATCATGGACATCTCTCAAAAATATTTTGGTCAGCAAAATAATTGAGGCTTTAAATAGCATACAGTATCTTCCGAACTACATGGATTTCTAAATCTGTAAATTAGAGAAAGCCAGCCTATCAAGACAAATCAGAACAGTATCCGCCCTTAGGAAGATTGACTGGGAAGGCATAAAGTATTTCTGGAGTGAGAAATACTCTAGAGTTTGACAGTGTTGTGTCAAGCATACACATTGTCAAAACTCGTAGTACTGTACAATTGAGATTTGTACCTTTGCTATATGTAAATTATATCTCAATAAAACACCTGCAAGTTATCCACAAGTAAAAATAAGAATTACATTTAGGATTATAAATCATTAGTTTGCATTTCAAATACTTGTAGGAGTATTTTTGGTTTTTTAAAGCATTTTATTTGACATTTGTTATTACCAGAATTTCATAATTCACATAGCATACTAACCACAACACACTAAAAATTATATCTGGAGGGATATACAGAATATCTCTTCACATTACTATTTTTTAAATAGATGAAAGTCTTTCTAAACATTGCATTCAAAATATGTTACTAAATATAACAGCTGCTTGCAAAAGTAATAATATTCCATTTTTATTTTTTCTTTCTATACTCTAATGTTTCATTCACCTTTTCTTTATATCTCATTTGTGTTGTTTGAGCTAAAGACCACATATGAATCTTAACTCCTTAATTTGGATTTTAACATCCGTATTTTGTATTCACTAGCCAATTCTTAGACCTCTAAGATTGTTTTTATGGCAAGACAAAAGATACATTACTGATTGAGTACCCAAGGATTAAAAGCAGGGGCGCCTGGGTGCCTCAGTTGGGTAAGCATCGGCCTGTGCTCAGGTGATGATCCTAGAGTTTCCAAGATGAGCCCCATGTCTGGCTCCCTGCTTAGTGGGGAGTCTGCTTCTCCCTCTCCCTCTGCTCCTCCTCTCTGTTCGTGCTGGTTCTTGCTCTCTCTCGCTCTCTCTCTCAAATAAATAAAATCTTAAAAAAAATTGTAAAAAAGGATGCATTAACTTTCTTCTTGAATAAAAATTTCTATATAAAACATATGCGTGTGTATAATATACTTCATTGATTACCTTCAATCAATTTATCTTTGCAATTGTTAGTATAACATCAAAAAAGACATAGAGAATATTAAAGCAGATGTTTGTATCACAACACCCTCAATAACTCAACAATCCACATAAGTCCTAAACAATGGGAAAATCTTTAAAAAATTCTGTATGGATCGAGCAAGCTGGGGTGCAAGATTAATGACCTACAAAAACTTTTGTTGCGCCTTCCTTAAACATAGATTAAAAGCAGATTTCATTGGACACCTTATGTTGGAGGCCAAATTAGTGATTTTAAAAAGGTAAAAGAAAGAACAAAGAGAATGAAACTATTCACCCCATGAAACCTTTTATTTGATTCATTCAAAACTATTTTTTTTTAATTGCATTCCTGAAAACTTTGTGTCAAAATTTTTTCATTAAAATACTTCGCAATGATTTTTTTTAGAAATACCAAAATCAAATCCATATTATTTCAGAATGAACCATCATGTTTTATGAGAAATGGGGGATTGGTGGAAAATCTTGGGCTAATACTTCATTCAACATTAAACTATTCAGTAGCAAAGAAGGAAGAGAAAAGTGCTATGAAGTAATATTCAATTGACTAATAAATAGCAAATCAATAAATAAACCATTTTTACTATTATAACCGTATATAAACCCCATCTCTGGTATGTGTTTACTATAACATCCTCAAACCAATTTAAGTTCTGAAAAAGAAAATATTATCTATTAAAAATGAAAACCATGTTCATTCTTGCTTTACAAAAATCCAAGTGTGAAAATAAAATTGAATGGTAAGGTTCACTGAAAATCTATTACAAGCCATGTGATCTCTCTCCTGGCATGTTTTCTACACAAATGTGGAATCATTCAGTCATAATTTTGAAGTACTGAGTTTACCTTTGTATCTATTTGAAAGCCATAAAGTAAACTGTTAAGTATATTCTCGTTAAAAAAATACATTTAAAATATCAGAGGACAAGTAGTTACCAGAGTATTTTACTTTAAAGGAAAACAGTAGAGCCCTCATTATTTTTTGCAGCATCTAAAAACATTCTTAAGCACTTTACATGGTAATAAGTTGGCTGTTTGAATAGGAGTGTATGGTGTTTATAGGAAATATATCAATTTTTTTTGGAAATATATCAAATTTTACAGCATTTTTTGTCTGCCTTCAGAGTAACATATATTGGTTCCTTAGAATTAGGCTCTGTCCATTGGTGCCATTCATGTCAGGACCTTTCCATTGTGACTTATTGCCATATTGGATTTGGACACCAATGGAAGTATTAAGTAATCACATAGTAGATATTTTTCCATAGGATGATTAAATGTGATCGATGTCTTAAACACATGCAAAGAGAACAAGTGATTTGTATAACCTATATTTAAATTTTAAAATGTGTGGCAAAAGAAAAAGCCAACATCAATTACTCTGAATACTCAAGTCATACCCTCACTTGTATGGTAGTTACAATTCTATTTTCTCTTGCTTTCTAGAGCCTGGTACCTGAGTACCAGAAGAGGATGATTTTGTTTTCTACTGCTGCCATAGCAAAAATAAATAAATAAGTAAATAAATCAATCAATCAATAAATAAATCAATCAAACAAAAACCAAACAACAACAACAAAAAACAAACAACTCAGTGGTTTAAACAACACAAATTTAGTATCTCATAGTCTTGTAAGTGAGAAGTTCTAGTTGGCTCTGCTGATTTCTCTGCTCTGGATTTTATGAAGCCAAAGTCAGGTGTCAGCCAACTGGACTCTTCTCAGGAGACTCCGGAAAAAGTTGCTTCCAAGTTTATTCAGATTGTTGGCAGAATTTAAATCCTTACCGTCACAGGACTGAGATTCCATTTCCTGCTGCCTGTCATCTGGCTGATGCCCCTAGCTCCTGGAGGTTTTCTTCTGGTCCCTGCAAGTGGGACTCTATATCCCAAAGCCAGCAAGGAATCCTGCGCATGCTTAGAGTTTTCTGACTCCCCTTCTGATACATCTCTTTTGCCAGAGAAAATTCTGTATGTTTAAGGGTTCATGGCATCAGATATTTTCATCCAGATAATCTAAAATAATCTCCCTGTTTTAAGGCCTGTGGCTTCAATTTCCTGTGAAAATACATTTATGCCACATAATGTAACATATTCACACTTTCTGGGGATTAGGGCAATGGCAACCTTGGTGGGGGGTATTATTATTATTCTCCTGGCCACAAAACCATTTCAATACCCTAAAGGTGAGAAGTTCTAGATTCAGAATTTAAGTGCAGGGCTAGTTCAACTACACCCACACTGAATGCCTCGTTTTCCTCAGCTCTCATGTTGTAAAACAAAGCTTGCACGTTTCAAGTAGACACAAAGGCATTCAACCACACAATCTAGTGTGATTGGAAAGCTAGAATTCTAATTCATATTGGAAAAGAGATTTACTAAAGCTATGTTAATGGAACAAGTATCAAATCAGTATATATTTAAATGTCTCTCTCTGTGTATACACAGATATGGTTGTATATCTGAGCAGGATTTTGGAAAAAAGGTGGGTAGTGAGGTATAGATTCATATCATCTACAGTGTGTATATGTCTGTGTGTGTGTGTGTGTGTGTGTGTGTCTGTTGGATTATATCTGAGAAAAGAGTAAAGGTTTGAGGTGGTTAACCGGAGATAGATTCTGTGAAAAACAAAAGGCAGTCAGATTAGCATGGTAAATCCTTCTTGCCTCGCTCTTCCTTGCTCTTTTTGATAAGTCACGAGGTAGGTACATTAATTTGTTCTTGATAGCTCTGCTTCAGTGCACACGCTATATATCTTTTCCTGAAGGCCAAAATGTAGTAAAGATATGGAATGTGTGAAAAACACAATTACAATTTTGATCTATTCCCACTATTAGGGAAAATACATTTGTCATGAGCATAAAGGGGTTGGATTACATGCAGAAAATGATTTAAGTACAAGGCAAAAACACGTATCCATGTATTTCATTTATAGTAGAAGATCGGGGTTATTTTTAACACAATTCCATTATTTTTTCAATTAAATCTTGAAAGCATTATGCTAAGTGAAATAAGCCAGACACAATAAGACAAATATTCCGCTTATATGAGGTTCCTAGATTAGACAAATTCATAGAGAAAAAAGGTGGAACAGAGATTGGCCAGGGGCTGCAGGAAGGGTGGAGGTTTATTAATTTAATAGGCACAGAGATCTGGTGAGATTGATGAAAAAGTTCTGGAAATAGGGATATTAGCTGGATAACATTTTGAATGTACTTACTGCCACTGAATTGGTCCTTTAAAAATGTTTAAAATGATAACTTTTATGTCATGCACATTTAACCATAATAAAAAATGCTTTAAAAATTACACCAGACCTTGGAAATCACATACACACAAACCTTCACTATTTTATGGTTCAAAGAAAAATTAAACAAATACATGATCCTAATAACTGTAAAAAGACCACATCTGAAAATGTTTACCTGTCATCAAATCTGTAACTATGGGTGAGTTTTCACACAAATATTTTATAAATTTAAAAAAAAAAACAGGGCTATAAGGTTATAAAGTTTTGGGGGAAAATAACAAAATGTAACCAAATAAGGTAGGAAGAAAGAGAACTATACAAGGACACAAATACATGAAATAGAGTGTGTTTGTTGGCAAACCTAAAAATTGATTAGTTGAAAGGGTAATAATAAAGATAATTCCTTAGTAAGACTATAAAGGAAAGGATTGAAGTTACAAATAAGTAATAAAAATAATAAAGAGGAGAAATTATGTGTCTACTTTTTGTCTGCAATTCTCACTAACACATACTGTCTTGGTATGTAGAGATTTTCCTCTGTTTTACTTACGGTTTATGACTGGAAAAATAATGGTTCCCCAAAATGTTCATTTCCTAATCCAAGGAAAGGTAACAGTTGTTTCCTTATTTGGAAAAGGGACTTTGCAAATGTGATAAGGATTTCGGGATACAGAGAGCCCCCAGGGTTACCCAAGTGAGTCTGGTGAAATCAGATCTGTCTAAGTGAAGGAGGAATGAAGGTCAGCATCGGAAAAGATTTGAAGACTTTCTGCTGCTAGCTTTGAAGATGGAGAAAGGGATGTCAAGACAAGGTGGCCTCTAGACGCTTGTCAAGATAAAGGAATGGAGGCTCCATTAGAGGTCCCAGAAGACTCTTTGATTTTAGATCAATGAACCTCATTTTGGACTTCTAACATTCAGCACCGTAAGATAGATTTGTCTTGTTTTAAACCATTTTGTTTTTGATAATTTGCTATCGCAGCGATAGATAACTAATGCACTGCTATATTCTCCGCATGCAGGATAGTCCCTGGCACAAATTAGCCAACTAACAAGTAATTCTTGTTGTTAAACAAATGAATGGGAGCAGAAAATATTAAACATGGAGATACACAGATCTCCATGTATAGTATTTAGGTATATATCCCCCCACCCCATAAGGTGGATCATAGTTACATGGTTTTCTGGTATTAACCTTTAACTTTTTTTTGTTCTTAAATATTTTAATTATATAAAAAATTCCCCCACACTTAAATATTTATTTCCCCCATGTGAATTCTATCCTTGCACAACTCAATATAGGAGTTGCAGATTTGTCTAGTTTAATACAGAATAAAATTAAAATTATATTAAACCTCAAAATCTTGACTTGGGAGGAACCCTAAATGAAGAACAGTTTTTAATCTCACTAGTTTCCACTTAATAGCAGGAATATCCACACATATATGCCATGTAAGCTACATGAGGGCTTACACAGTCTATAGCAGTCATAAAGGATTCTTTAAAATATTAATGATTATTTTGAGTGTTTAACAAACTTGAATGGGAATCAGTTTTACATATCCTTATCCTGAGGAAGATATCACTGACTGCTATCTAATTTGGGAAAGAGCAGAGAATAACACTAATTAAAATGTGATATTACTATAAAATGGTATAATGGACCATATGGTGAACCAATAGCATTAAGATTATGCTGCTTTTCATATCCCCTAAACTAAGAAATTGAATGAGCATTTTAATGATCAATAACGTTTTGAGCCATTGTGATGCATGTACAAATCTAAACTTTTCTTTATAAAATAGAGGATAATTTTATATCACAAAAGTGCAAGTTGTTTTAAAGAGCTAAGTAATGACATCAGTTAGTCTCATTTTGAAATCTAGAACCACAGAAGTACCACAAATCTAAGTGTATGACCCATACTCCAGGAATAGAAAGGCATGTAAACAAGATTTTGGGAAATAGAGAAACTTGAAATTTGAAATGAAATACTGCTTTTTGGTATTAGGAGATATAGTGTTTCTTTATTACTTCACTTATTAGAATATAGGGGGAGGGGAAATTCACGGTACTGTGTGTTTGTCCTTAGGTATGAAACCCTTAAATTTGCTACAGGGTTCTTTGCAGAAAGCTTACCGAATGGTATATTGAAAAGTCCACATATCACTCCAAGATCATTGGCATTTCATACTGATTATAACCGAATGTTTAAATCTACTGTATTAATGTTCGTATATAAACAGTATCTCTGTCTCAGCTGAGCATTGGACACTGGAATGCATAACTAAATAGAGGACAGAAAGTCAGAACTGGAAATGTTAAGTGTCTTAGATCACAGATTTCACAGATATATAATAGGATTGGGTTGGGTAATTTCTAAATTCCTTTTCAAGCATGACATTACTGTAACAAAAGGTCGAGAAAAAATTAATTTGTCATGGGTGGCATTTTCAGCATTATTACCTGTTTCACAAGAAAAGTTCCTCAAATTAAAACTTATAAATCAATGTAAGAAATAGAATTATTTCTTACAGAGCCTAAAGACAATCAGCAATAGGAGATTTTCAGGAATGTAACAAAATGAAACAAAAACCCATCCAGTGGCTTTTGATATGACTAAATATTTTACAAGACTCTTTTTGTTTGGCAACAGCTACGTAGGTTTCAGCATTTTAAGACTTCATGGGATGCTATGATCTATGTCACTCATTTCTTCATTGATTAATCAATTAAATCATTAATCCATCAGATATTAATTGAATACATAAAATGGGTCAACTAGTGTTCGAATTCTATAGAAAAATAAAATCCATTCTTGCAAATGGATGGCATAAGCCATCAGTGCTGAGATCGTTAGAATGGACCTCACCTACGAAGATCTAAGTCCATTACAATTTCATTTGATTGACTAAATCCTGGCAAAGTCATCAGATAATCTAGAAGACCTATGTCACTTCAATTTCAATTGGTCACAGAAAGGTTATCACTATGATAACAGCCACTAAATCTTTTGGAAGGTTCTAAGATTTTTTTAAAAAAACATAATATGAAGTAAGAATACTTTATTAAACATACTTCTCAAAGATAAATTTACAGGTTTTATAACAAGAAGGCACTTATACTGAAAATTTGGTTTACTCCTTAAAGGCTACATGGTTATTAAAAGCTATTAAAAGGTAAGACAATTCCTCACCCCGTCCACATTTCTTTACTTCAGATATTTCCTTAAGAATTTAAGACAGTCCAACTGTCAGAGCATGAACTATCAAATAACCCTGAAAAAAAAATCTACTTAAAATAAGAGACCTGGTTTTCTGAGAAACATTTAAATCTTTATACCTCAGCCAATGCAAAATGAAAAGTGACTTGACATAATGCCTTGCTGTGAAAGTCATTTTATGATCCCATCAAAAGATTAACTATAAAGGAACAAAGATATGTTTCATGTAAAAATCTTAGTTTTAAGGAAGGATAGAAGATGATATGTAAGCATATTTTTGCTAAACATAATAATGTTCAAAGTTTCTGATTAGATGTCAACATTTCTTGAAAAAGTAAGCAGATTAGTATTTGTAGACTAAACTTCAATTCAGCTCTTTGCTGCCTTTTATTAGGTGAACATTCTAAACTACAATTTCTGCTTATGCCTGCAGTTGACCTCATTGTATTAAAAAGATGATTGTTCATACATATTTTCTTATGAAGTTTTCTCGTTAAATTTGATCTCAAGTTTTAAGTCCTATTTTCCTGTACATCACCCAACCCCACATTGAACTACGTGTTGTGCTCTATCAGGAGCAAAAATGACAACAGAGGAAGCAGGAAGCAGCCATAGAGATAACAGTCTAGTGGTGAGATAAATTTTCTAACACACCACAAAATTATTTTAAAATGTCAAATAATACTGCTATAGGTTTCTGATTAGCACTCACATTTTAATGCCAGCTTGGATACTCTGGAACCACTTTTCTAGGAATTCCCTTCTCTGCATGGTTCCCATTTACACTTTAAAAATGAAAGTTGAGTGAAACTTGGAGGGCCGAAGTAAAGCACCCTACTTTAGTTTCTGAAGGTCACTGTGATTAGATGAGCCGAGAGAAAAATTCAGAGGTACTGTTGGGTTTCCACTTGTCTCTGCTCTGTTCTTGTGTAAGAGCTAACAAATAAAAACCAACAGGCTCCTGTTTGCTGTTCTCACTCTGCATCCAGTTCTTTCTCCCAATTGCTCACTGGGTGAATTACCAATTACCTGATGCCTACTACCAAGCATAGAAGCCAAGTCATCGTACTTTCCTGTTCAACCTTGACTGAAACAGTTACTGATGCCAGCAATAATTCTAGAGGAACTTAAAATTAAAGATGAGAATCTTGGGACGCCAGGGTGGCTCAGCAGTTGAGCGTTTGCCTTTGGCTCAGGTCGTGATCCCGGAATCCCGGGGATCGAGTCCCACATCAGGCTTCCCTAGAGGAGCCTCCTTCTCCTTCTGCCTAGATCTCTGCCTCTCTCCTGTGTCTCTCATGAATAAACAAATAAAATCTTAAAAAGAAAATAGATGAGAACCTCTCAGTTGTACTCATGTTTGATTTGACTTAAATGTCCTTATGCCCTACTGACAGTGTTAAACATCAGAAGGCCACGTCATTGGAGAATACTTAAATTATCACCTGTAGACATCTGTAAGCAAGTGCATATTGAAAGTATAGTTTTAATTTATCAAGTAAATTCTAGCATATTTGAATATATCATTGAAAATAAGGAGTATAAGGAAGTTGGGAGGGTGTTTCTATGTATACTGAGAAATTGGGGAAAGAAATTTATCAGATCAGGGCAAATTTTCAGGTCAAGGCCCATATGAGAAACCAGAAAACTACTATGAAAGAAACCTTCTTTTTTTTATTGACCACAGTGCTTGAAATTTCTAAAACCAATCCCCAAAATTAAAATGTGCCTGAATACAATGCAAATTGAATTTATAAGGATGAATATCTACAATGTTAAGTTTAAGAATGATTAGGAAGCTGTGGAACCTTGAAAATTGGGGAGGATTCTTATGAACAGATTAAGATGGCCCTTTAGATCATGAAATGCATCTTCCTTTTAAATGATATGCATGTATAGTGTGACTGATTTATCAACTTTTTAGATTGGTTTCTTTTTTTGTTTTGTTTTGTTTGTTTGTTGTTGTTTTAGATCGGTTTCAAACAAATACTCATAACAGGAAGCGTAGAATGTTCTTTGGTCCTGGTAAATGCATTGAAACCCACAGTTAAAATCAAGATACACTTAAAACCTCATACTCAATGAAAACAACTATCAGTTAAATCCCAACAGCTTTTCCCAGGGCTTAAAATGCCTCACAGTAATCTGACATTCTACACCATGCCTTCTGTTATCCATGTAAAATTTTTGACGATGGAATTTCAAAGCTTATGCCCCAAAATGTGTCTTTTCTTTGCTTATTGGGGGTAGAATTCAAACTATCACTCATAGAAATTGGATTGTTTGCAAGGGCTCTGAAATTCCATTTCCCAGTTGGGTATCAAATTGGGCAAGAGACTCGTTGAAATAAATCCCTCCCTCACTATGCAAAGAAGCAGTGGACTCTAAGGACTTGGCCAAGTCAAGTGAAGATTTAAAAAATACTAAGTGAGCTGGAGCTGTATTTGCCCCAGTTTGTCAACAATGCATGGACTTCCTTTTGGTCAGGTGGTCAATATAAGGCTAAACCAGAGCCAACCATAAGGATCATATTCAAAAGGACTAAAAATAATTGTTTTGTGGAGCAACACCATTCTTCATGGTGTCAGTCAGAAGTTAACAGAAATTCAGAGGATAAAAAAGGTCAAGCTTGGTCCACGAAACTATAAAGAGAAAAAATATCATGGGGTCTTCAGAAAATTTACTGATTTGACATTGGAGGTCTGCTACACAGAGATAACAAAGGGAGGTGAATAGGACATTGTAGAATAATCTTGATGGAAGAAGAAGAGCGGAGATCAGCTACATCAAATACAAGTTTTGATCTGGGCTTTGAAAACCATAGAGATAGAGTGGGCTGGAATTAACCTAATTTGAACCCCAATAAGTCATGCCAATTTATAATCTCCTTATCTTGAGTGTGAATGGATAGAATGAATTGCTTCTAGGAAATAGAATATGGAAAAAGTAAAGATGTTGCAGATATAAATTTAATTGCCAACCCAGTTGATTTAGGGTTGATACAAGAAGAAATTATCTAGGGTGGGTTTAACTTAAATGAAAACCCTTAAAAGAGGGAATTCAGGGATTAGAGACTCTTTTCTCTCCTACTGGCCCTGATGAAGCATGAAGAAACAATTAAATAGTAGCAAGGAAATTAATTCTACAACAACCATGTGAACTTGGAAGAGGACCTGGGCCTCTGATGATACCCCAGCCTTTCGGACACCTTGATTACAGGTGGGTGAGATACTGAGCAGGGGACCCAGTTAAGTTATGTGCCTGAACTCCCGACCTAAAACTATGAGATCATAATAGGCTTTGCACTGGCTGCTATTTTGTGGTAATGTGTTCTGCAGCAGTTGAAAACTAATTCAGTGTGTGTGTTTTTTTTTTTTTTTCAATCCATGCAATCATCTTAAAAAACTAGGCAAAGCACCTAGGAAAGCAGCAGAAAAAAAATAACAGCTGCATTCCTGCATTCCTGCAGCTGTTTTGTTTTTTTTTTTTTCAGACAAAAAAAAAAAAAAATCCTGACAAGGAGTCACAGCTGCACAATCTATGACTAGCACAAGTGGTGTAGGTTCAGTAGCCGTGTTGTAGGACCAACAGGAAGGCAAAGAAGAGCTGTAAGAAAAATCTAGCTGGTCGGTAACTCAGAAGTCACCAAAATAGGCATTCTCATGATCTCCATTAACCTCCGTTCTAATCAGCAACACAGAAAGCACCAAAAAATCAAAAGAGAAACAAACAAAAAAGTATGCATCCTCTTCCTCTGTACTTAGTCACACTTTTTGAGTGAAAATCCCTTAGAGAGGAATTAAGAACATTTAATATTGGGAAAAATCCTCACAGGCTCTCAACTGTAGATCAATGCTCAGATAAAATGTCTCTTTTTAAAAAAAGAAAACAAAAATCATGGAGAGATGCATTTACAAAATATGGGAGAATCAAAGAGGGCTGGGAAAACAGGAAATTATTTGGAAAATGAAAATATTGCAACCATATCACACAGAATGGACAAGAATAGATTCCAGAGGGATCAGACACCTGAATATAAAAAAATAAAACCATAAAAGTGCTGGGGAAAATGTGAAGAAACTGCACTTTAGGAATGTAAGATGATCACCTTATAGACATGATTCAAAATATGGAAACAATTAATAAAAAGATGTTAAATTAGACTACATGAAAAATATTTTCTGCCAAACAACACCCCAAAGAAAAAAAATACAACTTACATAATGAGCAAATATAATAAATATAATTCAACAATAATTCAACACTATAATGATAAATGATGCAAATTAAAAATGGGCAAATTATTTGAATAGACATTTTACGAAAAAGATACACAAATGGCCAATAAGCAGAGGGAAAGATATTCAACATCATTAGTCATTAGAGAGATACAATTCAAAACTACAGGGATGAATGAAATCATGGCACTAAAATGGAAAAAATAAAAAGATAACAAATGTAGTGATGTGGAGAAATTAGAATCTCATATGTTGCCTATAGAAAAGTAAAGTATATATATCACCTAATTCTATTATAGTGTTTAGCAATTTTCCTTTTCCACTGAAGAGAGCTGATTTTTTTTTTATGAAATGGCTATATGTTATTTTACAACCTCATAAAAACAGGTGAAGATTTATAGAATTTTAGAGACAAGGGCTCTTTTTCTAAGATTAACCCACAATCAGGAATCTTTAAAGAAAATATTAATAAATCTTGCTACTTAAAAATTAAAGTCTTCCAGACAGGAATAAAAAGGAATCATCAACTGTCAAATACAAACAAAACTTCAAATTGGGAACTCATAGAAAATAACTCCTCAAAGAATGAATATTAACGTCGTACAGCTCTTAAAAAAATGTTAAAATTCTCATAACAAAATCAGACGGTATAGAATCTAGATTATGAGACTCCATATACTACTGGTATAAATTTCAAAAGAAAGCATAACTAATTTTAGCCTCACAAAAATTAACTACACAATGAAGTTAAAACAAAAATAATTTCACCTAACATATTGGCAGAGATGAATTAACAATACTTGTAGTTTGTGACAGTTTGTATAAATATCACTGATGGTAGCCTAAATTGGAACAACATCTCTGGATATCACTTTCGTGACTACTTATTAAAAACCTTAAAATACATGTTCCTATCATTTTGAGATCCTACTTTTGGGGTTTATGTCAAATAAGGAGGCTGATATGCAGTGATATTAAGCATTACAAACGCCTGATTTATAATAGTGACAATGCACCTAACACAGAGGCATGTTTAATTAGATTAAACAGAAATAAAAACATGCTATTAATATTGATAAATGTGTAAGCTTGTTTTGAAAGTTATTATTTTACAGTAAGTTTTCGATAAAAAGCATAATGTAGCATATTTTAGTGCACACGGAGGTATGACTGTTTCTGCCCCAAATTACAGAAGTCAGAGCACTAGATATTGGGCACCACTGATTGTCACACTTTCCAGGTGTTTTGTTCTTCATCCTCTCTTGGTTATTTTCTCCCCCCACTGCTGGTTGGGGTCTACATTATTAGCAGTGATACCTGTTTTCTAAGCAAGATACTCCCATGATGTGCTCTCCCCCTTGACAATCAGTAAAGATGGAATCAATTTCTTCAGATATTAACATTTAATTGGACCAGTCATATCAAAACTTAAGGGCTTTCTGGGATTCCTCATTACATAGAATATCCAAATTATAGAAACATGGTTTGAACTCAACAAAAATACTGAAGTTCATTTACTGTCTTTTTGAATTTGCCAAATATGTGATTAAGTGCCAGTGCAGAGCTTTTTTTTACATTAATTTGCAACAAAAACCCAAGGGAGCTGTTTTTGTTTAACTGCAGAAAATATTCTCCGAACAACATTCTGATCGCTGAAATGGCACAGGTCAAGATTATCCATGTTTACAAAGGATAAAGGCATATTCCTTTGCTTTAAGGTGAAAATTAACTGGAAGGGAAATGTCAATAAACTGAAAACCGGTCATAGAAGAGTTCAGCCTATGAAGTGGCACTGAGATTTAAAAACCAGACTTTTCTCAATACACATAAAAATAATAAATTGTGCCCAACCAAACCATGATGCACTTGAACTGTTTTAACGCTCATTCATTCAAATCCATATAGTCTAAGCTAAGAGCAAACCAAACAATAATTTCACATGGATTTAAAAGTTTTAGGAAGACTACTAATATTTCCAGTAACTCCTTACGAATTCTGACCAATCTCTGCCGAGACCATCATATGACTAACTCCAGTCTCTGAAATCTTTAAGAATCGCCTCTAATTTCTACTTTTGGAGATAATACATGCGTGCCTTGGTGTTTTCTCACTTGCTGAAGCAAGTTAAGAAGAAGAAATCTAAGCTTGTTTGAACACAGTATGTTCCTGGTGGTCTTTTGGCACTGAGATTCAACTAAGTAAATGGAAATAAGAAGGAATAGGAGTTTCTGTTAGGTAATTGTACTCGATTATTAGAAAATTTTACCAAATATATGCCAAAAATCAATAAGGATTTGTTGTCAAAAGTATAATTGATGTTCTGTTCACTGACAACTCACTTAGATTCCTTTTACCTTTTTTTAAAAGATTTTATTTACTTATCCATGAGAGACACAGAGAGAGACAGAGACATAGGGAGAAGGAGAAGCAGGCTCCATGCAGGGAGCCCGATGCAGGACTCGATCCCAGAACCCTGAGATCATGACCTGAGCCAAAGGCAGACACTCAACCGCTGAACCACACAAGTGCCCCAGAATCCTTTTACTTCTTAACAGAGAACTATAAATCAATAGGCATAAAAAAGGATATATATATATACATATATATATTATGTAGCCATTTACTTTTTCAATTCAGATGCCAGGAAGTTTTTATTTGGGCATAGGTATGGGATGTAGCATCACAAGTGCGGGACAAATTAGAGATTTCTTTGTGAAGATAGAAAAAAAAGTCATTAACATAGGGATGGGAAGCACATAGAATCTGCCTGTTTTTCTGGGAGCAGGCGTGTTTTCAGACTGTGTACAGATGGAAGTTGTGAACTGAAAATAAATATGTTTTAAACTATCTTTGCACTTAGAATTGCATATATCACAGTTTGAAGATTCTCCAGCACTAGATGACCAGAATCAGATAGTAACTGTAATACTAAGACTCTTGAAGTAGAGTAGTGTACCCTAGACAGAACTTGGTGATTAATTTAACACAGTCTGTCGTTGTAATCCTATGTTCCCCCTTTGTCCTTTTTTTAGACAAGATCCTTTCATTTGTGTTTATGTACTACCAGAATTTTTAAAACTCAGAGTTCATATCATCCTCAGATATCTTCACAAATATCAATTTTTAAATAAATGACAGTGTTGAACTAATGAAAGAAAAAGTTACTTGGAAAAAATCAGGAAAGAGAAATAAAAAAGCCTACTAAAAAATGTACAACAAAAGATAAGGATTTTCGATAAAATAACTAAGACAATGATAAATTAAAATCATGGTTTAAGGATAATAACTAAAACCTTACTTCATTTCTCCAGGGCCCCCTGGATCCAAGAAAAAGGATTATTGGTAGAAAATGAAACTACCAGTGATAATGAGACTAAAGTGACTTGAGATGGAAGGAACATAAAAGAAATGGAGAGATGATGGCATAATTAAGCCTCCCAGCCAAAGCTCAATGAAACACACATGACACGATCTGAGGCTAACTGTGATAATTATTTTATATGTGTCTTGGAAACATATGGCGCCCTGAAATGATGTGTCCACATATGTTGTTGTGTAATGAGTTTTCTTACTGAGCTTATGCAGATTAGTTATTCAAGTGTAGTACAGAGCATGATACCACCTGTCATTTTTCTAGCTGTGACACAGACTGTAAAATTAGTGTACGGCACATGCAACGCAGGGAAGGTGGTGATTACTAACACAGAACATTTTACACTGGGAATGATACCCTATTAACTCATGCATAATCAACTCTCACGTATCGGTAGTTCTGGAATAGCATACAATATCAAAAAAAAAAAAAGTGTGTGTATGTGTGTGTGTTTGAGATGAAAGTGAGAAGAAAACACTTAGCATCTGAATAGAACATTGATACAAGAGGATCTGGAAAAATGGTTTGTTATTGCTCTCTTTGCTTCTTAATAACTTGATGCAATAATTCTTGTTTGAAACTTATAATTTCCTATTGACCTACAACAAGTTGAATTTTTCTCTACTGATATTCCTGTGAAGCAAAGTTGCAAAGCTTGATCTAGAGTACACAGCAATTATTAAAATCTAAAGTCTGAAGTCTTACTTAGGAGCATCTGGGTGGCGCAGTTGGTTAAGCTCAGGTCATGATCCCAAGGTCCTGGGCTCCCTGCCTCGGGCTCCCTGCTCAGTGGGGAGACTGACTCTCCCTCTCCCTCCACCTGCTGCATCCCCTGCTTGTTTTTCTCTCTCTCTCTCTCCAGTGAATAAATAAAATCTTAAAATAAAAAAAACTTAGGTATAACAAACGATCTTAATATCAATGTATGGCTGAAAAAAAAACAATGCATGACTGTATTTAAATCACTATATTTCCATTAATATTTTAAATGAAATTCTAGACGAGAATTAGTTGACTCTATTCTCTATGAGGAAAGGGATAATTCTGTTTTCTACTTTGTAGTTCCAGTAGACCTTATTAAGGGTGATTGTATGTTACACATGAACGTTAGAGCAGAACGAAAGCTTTTCTGGATGGAGGACAGATTATTATTTCAAAAGGTGTGAGTTATTGGTTATTATTTTTACTAAAGAATCAAAAACTTTGTTTTAAAAATCAAATAAATGAGAACTCTCAACTACTCATAATAATGGAAATTTCTTTTGAAAACGATCTTCTAGTCTCTCTTTCAAAATATTGATGTGCAATCTATTAAGTTTGTCATAATTTTCCAAGGCTTTGTATCTCTCTCACACACACACACAGACACACACACACAGTGCAAACAAATGACTTCATAATTCATTTTTTACCTAATTGGGATCATCCCATTTATAGGACTTCCTTAGTCCTAATTAAATAGTGTTACTATTATTTTTATTCAACTGTCTTACTTTATCAGATGTCTCCTTATTTTTGGTGTGGTCTATAGAACAATGTTCAACTTCCATGGAAAAGAGTATGAGGTTTACCCACGGGATATAGATCGCAGTGCTTTGACAAGAATATCTTGGAAACGTGAGGGAAGTGGGGCTTAGTACAGAAAGAAGTTGAATGGTGATGCTACCACAACAGAGAACTCAGTTCCTGTCTTTCCAGTTTGATGCAACAGGGAAATGGCTTTACACCTCAAGCATTACCCAGCCATTGTGTCCAGGCTGTTCCTGGGAATGAGCTATGCTCTTGAGTGAAGGGACTCTCTTTCGGTGAAAGCAATTATCAGAGATAAACTTAGCTGAGACTCTTTATTCCCAGAAACAAGAGGAATGAGTGTCTCAGCCCTCTGGAAGGTCTGAACACCGCACTATGGAATCCACTACAATCCACTGCTTTCCATTCTTCATACTGCTTAGAACCACCTATTTTGTAAGATACACATAGCTAAGGCCGATAATCCCCTTCGATTTTGATCTGTTTTCCAGAAGAAACTGATATGACTAAGGTACTGGGACAATTACTAGTCTACAACTAATGTTATATTAGGGTTTTCCAGAGGGAAAAAAAAAAAACAAAACAATATTTATATTTACATAAATGTATTTATATGTAGAAATTATATATCTAGCTCATATTTATACATATCATATAAGAATTTATAGCCCTATATTATATATTATCCTCATAATATGTTACACATATATTAATGAAACTATTTATTGTGAAGAATTGGCTCATGTGTTTTTGGAGGCTGAGGTGTTCCAGAGTCTACCTCCTGTAAGCTGCAGACCCAGGATAGCCAGTGGTAAAATTCAGTCTGAGTCCAAAGGCTTGAGAAACAAGGAAGCTGGTGGTGTAAATCCCAGTCCAAAGAGAGAAGAAGATAAAATGAGGTGTCCAGGTCAGTTGGTGACACAGAAAAGGGGGATACAGTAAGCCTCCCTGCACCTCTAGTTAGATTCAGGCCCTCATTGAATTGGATGATGCCCAATCATGACACATTGGGGAGAATTATCTACTTTACTAGATTCAACAATTCAGATGCTAATCTCATCTGGAGAGGCCCTCATAGACACATTCATAAGCGATGCTTAATCTGGGCACCCTGTGGCCAGTCAAAGCGACACACGTAAGACGAATCATCACAGATACTCAACAGAGTCCTTTCTTTCCCCTCATCCTCATGTAGCACCTCTGCTCATTTCTAGGGCTTCTCTAACAGAATCAATGACCCCCTCATCTCTAAGGCACAAGTCACTTAACTTCCCAGGCCTGGCTTCTGCATTTGTCTTCTCACTATCAGGACTAGGAAGAGGATTCAGAAGCAATATTTCAGTGGATCACCTGGATACGAAGAGTATTGGTCTCTGACCCTACTGTGTAACACCAGTCCTATCTGTTGCTGCTGGTCAGTTTTAGTTACACATCCGCAGCCCCCCCCTCCCCCGGCCAGGACAATATCACAGATTTTATTTAAATAAAAATAGCCATAGCTGTGTATCTAGACACCCATGCTTTTTCTGAAATTTGGCAATTTCCTATCAAGAAGCGGAGTCTACTCTACTTCCAGATGAACCCGCAGGCTTATGCCTGCTTTACCCCAGAGGATAGGGTAGACAAGATGATGTGTGACTGCTGATGTTAGGTTTTCCTCTTTGGAGGATGCTTGCAGCTCTGGGGAAAATAGTCACCATGTTTCGATGGAATCATAAATAACTGTGATTCATACATGGAAAAGTCCACATAGAGAAAACCTGAGAACCATCCCCCCCCCCAGATTTTTGCCAGTACCCATCACCAGACATGAAAGCAAACCTTCAAATGTTTCTAGTCTTAAATTTTAGTCTTCCTGCTGAGATTTCTGGTATCATAAAGAAGCTACTCCCACTATCCTTTTCTAATTTTCTGACCTATAGAATCCATGATCATAATAAATATCTGTTTCATGCTTTGAAGTTGTGGGGCAAGTAGTTACATAGCAAAAACAACAACAACAACAACAACAACAACAAAAACAGAAAGATAACTCCTTTACAGCTAATGTCTTGCCACATGTGGCTCAAAGTGACAGAGCAGCAAACATAAAGTCAAATGGAACTTTCCTTGGTGCTCCTGAGGTGAGCATCTCCATTCTGGAAGCCAACATTTGTAGATCCACAGAGCCTTGATTTGACAGAAAGTCTGTATTCCTAAGTAGGTTACTCAGTAAGACCACACTTACTTCCACCCTTGGTTTCCCTCACCACACATGCTGCCTATTTGGGACAAAGTCTCATAAGTGGTTTACACAGTATCCTAGGAGATGGAGTCCCATTTCTGAGATCATCATCTTCAAGCTATTATGTCAACTGTGCCTTCAAAGTCCTCTCTATCCTTCTGAGATGGATGGTTTCTGAGTGATATGACCTATGATATGGTCAATGGATATCACTGTTATATGGCTGCCACCAAAATTGCTTTCTGTAAGGCAAGTGCTTCGATTGAATGTGATGTTATGCAAAATCTTACATCAATATATCAAACATCACGATGCCTGGGTGGCCCAGCAGTTAAGCATCTGCCTTTGGCAAAGGGCGTGATCCCCAGATCCTGGGATGGGGTCACACATCCGGCTCCCTGCAGGGAGCCTGCTTCTTCCTCTGCCTATGTCTCTGACTCTCTCTATGTGTCTCTCATGAATAAATACGTACAATCCTTTAAAAAAAATACATCAAATGTTATGTAAGTTTTCAGCTAGTCTGGCTGAGCCTCTTTGGTCAGAAAGTCAAACCCATACACAGAATATATGTCAATTTCAGTGAAAGCAAGCCATGTTCCTTTCTCACTGGGAGACAATTAATAAAATCATAAATAAATAAATAAATAAATAAATAAATAAATAAATAAATAAAATTTCCTTATTACTAAGTGGTCAGTTGTTCTTCTCAAGAGATCTTGGCATCTTAGTATTTGTCTCAGTTGCTAGTAGGTTATACATTTGACATCCCCATGGGCTAATACACCTTTGATGAGTTAAGCGGTCATCCTGGTAGGTCCATGCTTAAACTGATTCTTGCCATCCTAGGTACAACACTCATAACCCTGGTATGCACATATGTAGGTGGTCATAATATGGACTAGCTGATACCCACCAGCTGACATCAGTTGGCCCAGTTGGCTCTGTCATTTTGTCCAATTTGTTGTTTAGTTATTTTTCCATGGTGAATATTCTCTAAAGTGTGTTAACATGGGATACAAATAATCTCATATTTCTTGAACACTTTCATAGATCTGTTTCTATGTTCCTCTCTCCTGAATATACTTCCCTGAAATTAATCATGCTTCTTTTACCGGGCTGACCAGACAGCTAAGGCATTTGCAACGGCCCATCTAACGTAAGCCTTCTAAGCACAAGTCACATCTCTTTGGACACAAAGTGTATCAACAGATGCACTTGAAACACTTGCTTATTTGGGAGAATAGTTGCTCGGCTCTGTCTTTTAGGACCATCCCTAAACGGAGCTGTATTGCAGTCACACACGATTTCCAACTTGTACTCATTCTATGTTGACCCATCCATGGCCACGAGTCAAGCTTGGCCTTCTTCAACCTTTAGCAGATTGTTATAGCCAACTCCTCTACAGTCATAGTTGTGAGGTGAGGGAGAGGCAATGGCCCCATAATGGTGGGTTTCATAGACTGAAGCGCTGGCTTGTGTGACTCTCTTGTATCCTCTGGCCAATCTATGGTATATATATGGCTCATGTACAATTTATGATATATCAATGTTATATCTGAATTGATTTCTAATGGTTCTGCCCTATGTTATGACTCTTTTAGCCCAATAGAACCCATCTTTGGCACATGGTCACTTCATCATCTAATCTTCCTTCAGAATTAACTCCAGAGGCACACTAGAAGCTATATTTTCATATAATCTATAATTCTGTGGGTGGAAACATGATCTTTTTCTGGAAGCCACTCTGGCTTCTATTTTTCCAGCTTTTAATGAAGCTCGCCATACACTTCTCTTATATTCATGGAATTTTTTCCTACCAGACAGATTTCTAAGTCTATAGGGTTTTTTCACTCACATAGTTCAAAGAATAGATAGGACTCCTTAGACAGAATATGTGCTTGCTTCAGACACTGTTCTTACGGTAGACCCTACTCAAGCCTGGGACACTTACTTCTCGTGTTGTAAATGCATTGGTATAACATTTCAAAGTATCGAATATGATGTTTCCATAATTTAAAGAGAGTGATGATATATATGCGTTTCTGGTGGTGATAGGTGCAAAAGGCAATGATAATGTTTTTTTTTTTTTTCTTTTTTTCTTTGGAGGACTTTTTCATTTCAGGGTCAATTCCTGTAGACCACTGATCATTTCAGTGATGTGTTGGGTCCCTCAGTCATTGCTTATGTATCTCCAAATACTGGTATTTTTTTCAAATACGATCTTCAATATGCTCCTTATCTGGGTATTCTTTTCAATTTTGCCAGCAGTGGTGTGGATGATAGCTGCAAGAGAGGTCAGGAACACCCTCTTAGATTTGTACATTGGGTTGTAGAAATTTGGGAGACATAATTTGGTCTGAATATAAACAAACCAAATGTTTAACAGAATTCATTATTGAGAGGCAACACTGTAGGTGAATTTTAATATTTTCCATTTAATATTTAAATATTTTCATTTGATATTTTCCTATCTTTTTCAAGTTATGTTTTCTAAAGTATACATTTTTTCAATAAGAAAAAAATAACTAATGCTACAAGAAACAATAAAAGGTGATGTGTAAAATTAAATACATTTTTATGACTTGTAATTATACACGGAAACCCTTGGGAGTAACTCTCCTTGGAGTTAACACAGAGGTAACATAATCATTGTCAGAATGTTTTTACAATATGATGCTTTGCATCTTGTGTGAACCTAAAATTACAAGCCCTATTGGGCTTTGCAAATATAACACCAATAATATCTACCTTACAGGTATTATAATGTTAATTTTCTCATTAAAAATGGTGAAAAGTCATGTAAGTGAGATGCTGTTCTCTTAAAAGATTCTTTTTTTGTTGTTTTAGTTTAGTTGGAAACAAAATTAAGTGGAACTCACTTGACTTGAGCAAATAAAATGGCTTTTCGAAAATTAATCAAGTGAAGTGCTCTCCGGGGTTGGTAATCATAATATGGAGTGGCACATTAGGGAGTGCTGACCATGAAGTAAAGAATGAAGGGAATCATTATCAATTAAAAAATAGTTTACAATTATTTTAAAACATTAATGAAATACTCCCAAAGAAATATGGTAATCAGAAAAATGCAAACTACTGATTACACTTCAGTTAGCAGTGAATTTGCAGCATATGGTGCAATTAAATCTTTATGGATCAATGAAAACTTAACGAAGGTGCTTTCCAAAGTCAGTGTTGAGATCACTCATGAAGTTAGAGAAACATGAAGGTCTTTCAAGTTACAGGAACTTTACAAATCCTTTGAAAAGCAACTCTTTTTTTTTTTAAAGAAGACATAATTTAATTCCTCTATTAAATTTGTTATGAATCATTTTTAATTCATAAATTCACAGAATCTAAAACATAGAGTAGTGATTAAGTTTCTGAAAAAAATCATAACTTGAAGAAAAATGTAACTTATTTGAAAACTTCCCAAGCCACAATAGTTTCCTTTTATAGGTCAGTTCATTCTATATTATGTAATTTACCAGAAAATAACATTATACGCAAATCTAAACAAGGAGAACCAAGTGAAAAAAAAAAAGTAAATTACTAAGATGTTATTTATACCCAACTAGCGCATTTGTTAGTTCTCTGAGAACTGTGTGCCTTGAGAAACTATGCCTTTATTACATTTTGTTTTTATAAGTTTTTCAGTTTATTAACAACTGAGACATAAGGAATATTTTGAAACTAAACAGTACAGCTGATAGCATTATAAATATAGCCAATTCTAGTAAATAATTTCCTCAAATAAATGTTCATATTAACTGAATTTTAGAAAGAGCATAAACTGGAAATATTATATTTCATTTTACTATTACTAATATATACAAAGGAAAATAAATATTTCCCCTGTGCAGTTAATATCACTACAATATAAAGATACTAGATCAATAATTTTAATTAAAATGGAAAATTGCTAACATCATTTTTAAGACTAATTTACATTATATAAAGATGATCTTTTAAAGAAAGAAAGAAATTTTTAACCTTAAGCAAGTTCATTAAATTTTTAGATAACTCGGTAAAATTAGATAATTTATTAAATGTCCTTTGGAATCTTATATATACATTTCAACTATGAATATATTCATGAAACTAATGTTTTTTTTTTGAAACTAATGTTTTTTAAACACATTTCCCTAAACACACATACACTCACAGTGCATATACACACATGCGCACTTATCCACTTATATTTTCATATGCCCTACAATTTGGGATACTAATTTTAAAAAGACCCCAAAATATTTAAGTGAAAAAGAAAAGCATAAATATTTTTAAAGCATTATTGAAGGAAGAAATTAAGTGATAAAAATATGTCTACTTTCAGCACAAGTTTTATAGCAAATGGACAATCTATTGACAAACATGGTATTTTATTAAAAGTGAACTTAAATAATTAAAAGGAAGATATAAAATAAATACATAATGCTATAAAATAAAATTACATGAGATAAAGTATAAATTCTGTTACATAGTGTGTATACCATATGTCATCTATACTATACCATACAGTATATATACACCGTGTATACTATCTTACAGTATATATATATATATTTACTAAATATCATATTATACATAAATCCACATAAATACTATATAGTTAATATTGAGAGGTAATATATTTCCCAAATTTGTGTTAAATTTGACAGAACTAAGATGTCACTCTTGAAGTGTTTTCAGTATTTCTTCCTGAACAATAGCCTTTGGTTACGTGCCACAGTCATGATTAACTTATGCTTCATGAAATCTCCATGATTTCAAGATTGTATTGTTTTAATAACAAAATTAGAAAGCTCATTCAAAAGCCTATGAAAAACAATGGAATACGTCAAATAGAATCATTGCATATTAATGTAGGAATGTGTCAGTGAAGACAGACATATTTCATATCACAGAATAAATTTTGATGCACTTTTTACAGAATGAGGGGTTCCAAGAAGATTGTTATTTTTCTGAAATTGTTTGGCTGAGATAAAATGTTAGTAGTTGATATTTCTTAAGGCTAGATTCTGGAATATTGTTTGCCCATACTTCAAGGAACTATAACAGAATTGACTCTCATCAATGAATATAACTATCCATATGTATTTAGAAAACTGAGGCCCATTGCTCATGTAACTCTACACTTTTGTATAAAATAATTTTTTCTGTAAAGTATTCCATTTTCTGGAAATTCATATTACTAATTACATTTTGTATTTTTTTTTCCAAAATACAAAAGTTAAGTGGTACCAAAATACTTTGAGGTGTTGTTTTGTTTTGTTTTGACAGAACCCAAAAGATTTCAATGATACAAACGTTAGATATTTTTGTTACAGTCTCACATATTCCAGAAGCTCTGTTCTTTTTAAAAAATTTTTCAGTACATTAGTCTCTTATGTTAGGATTAGGTATTTCTGTCCTCAAGTTCACTAATACTTTACCCTGTCCTTTCAATTCTGCTGTTGTATCCATCCATGGAATTTTTTCCCCAAATGGTACAATCTTCAATTCATTGGTTTTTGACAGCAACAAAATATTTGAAGATGTGGATACACTATAATTCACCCAGCTATTACCCTGATGGTGGACATTTTTTTTTCTTTCTCTTCACTCTAAACAATGTGGCAGTGAATATTCTTGTACCTATTTTTTATAGTTTCTTCAGGAGGGAAGCTGTACAATGTATTGGCTGGAGCAGGTGCTTTTGGACAAACCCACTTGAATCTGAACCTCACTCCACCTCTTAGCAGCTGTATTAACTTAAGAGACTTCACTTCTCCTTCTCATGGTGTTAGGAAGAGAAAGTCAGATAGTGTATGCAAATCTTTTTAGTCGGTGCCTGAAACATTGAAATTTTTATTCCAGTCGTTGGATTTTTCAGTTCTAAAATTTCCATTCGTGTCTTCTTTATATCTTCATTTTCTTTGCTGAGATTCCTCTTTTGCTTCCTTTATGTCTTTACATAGATTCATTTGCCTCAAGCACGTTCATAATCGTTCATGAAGCACTTTTATGGTGGCTGTTTTAAAATCTTTGTCACATAATTCTAACATCTGTGTCATCTCAGGGTTGTCATCTGTTGACTATCTTTTCTCAATTAAGATTTCCTGCTTCTAGGTATGATGAGTGATTTTTATGAAAACCTGGACATTTTGTATATTAAAAGAAACCAAATCTTATCTGGTAAAGTGGGGATGATGACTCATGACTACCAGTTTTTTCTTTTTTTTTTTTTGTTTTGTTTTGTTTTGTTTTGTTTTGTTTTGTTGGTTGGTTGAGCTTTGTTAAATTAGCTCTTGGACTTTACTTTGAAGTAAAGCAATAGTTCAGCTGTGCCTCTGAATCCTTTGGGGGACTCATTCCAACACAGGCTGCTGGACTCTCCTTTCAGAGTTTTTGATCCAGCAGGTCTGCCATGGAGTCTGAGGACCTGAATTTGTAACATATTCTTAGGTGATGCTGATGATTTTGTTCTAGGGTTAGAGAATCTGGGTAATGAGCAAAGGGGGAATAATTCAGCCTGTTGATTGACATATTAAATAACCAAGGGTGAAGGTGTTTGTGAGCAGGAGGTGCAAAGGGAGTCTCATACAACCATGGAGAGTAGAAAGAGAGGAAAATGTAAAATGTTTCTTAAGGGTTGTCAAGGCAACTTTAGAATTTCTTTGAAACTACTCCTGATGAGTACTAGGTGTTTCTTTGAAGAGTGCATCCAGTTTCCACGGCCCTGGGAGTGATTTGAGCTGCATGAATTTGCCTTGACTTGTGGGACTTCTCTCTGGGGGACCAACCTTCAGCTTATCTCCACGGTGCATCCCACTGCCCCTGCCCTCACAAGTTAGGTAAGTCTGTGACTTCTTTCTCTGTGTGCGTTTGTCCTGGCAAGGCTGAGAGCTTCTCCACGTGGAGAAGTATGTGCAGAGTTGAGTTCTCTTCTCTCACTGGGCACATTGCCTCCAGAGCCTGGCTTCAGCTATGCACTCCTCTGTCTACCCCTGTCTACTCCTCAAACTGGAGGAGAACCTGTAACATGGAGGGGTTCTTATGGCTTAAGAGAAAGCCCTCTAGGTCTTGATGTTCCCAAATGACACATCCAGACAATTACATCAGTCTCAGCTTTTCAGCCTGTTCCACATGGCTTTTAAGGACACTAAAACAAACAAACAAACAACAACAACAACAACAAAGAGTCCTGAATTGCAAGAAACTCACCAGGCAGTAATACCTGTTAATGAAATTGCTTTCTCTTAATTTGAGTTTTACAAAATAAATGGCTCTCAACAATCTGGCATCACTGTGATGGTATCTACCTCCCAGGAAGGTCGGGTTCTCCCCTTAGCCTCCGCTGACATGGAGGAGGGAAGGGTTCCTTGCTACTGAGTAGAGTAGATGTTAGCATTCATGCTTCGTACTCATCCTCCACTGGTACCAAACGGGATGCAAAAGCAAATGAGTTCTGTTTACTTCTACTGTTGAGTGGTGGTAAAAGTTCTCACCCTCTATTTGCCCTCCTCTGACACCATCAGGGAGGAGGGGGAAAGCGGCCTCATTGCCACCAGGTAGGGTATAAGTCCAGGCTCCCCAGAATGTTTTCCCTGACATGGGGAGAGGGATAACAGACTAGGTGGTGGAGAGGATCAAGGCCAGGCTACAACAGCCTGGCACTCTCTTCTAACAAAGAAAATAAATGATGAACAGGAAGTGCATTTTTCTTTTGTCATGACACCCAGGGACAGTGAAATAAATTCCCACATAGCACATTTCACTTTCATAACTATTTTGATACAGAGGATACAGTTCACCCAAGTGACCCTTTTTATGTTAACTAAAGCCTAAAATTGAATAAAATAATTTGTTTTTATTTTTCAAGTATTTTACTGCAATGTTAAGATTTGTATGGACTACATATTTTTTTCTCTTATTGTCTTAGCAGATATGTAGTGTTGGAAGAAATATTAGAGGAGTTCTAAAATAATTCCTTGAGTTCCACAACTGAGGAAAACTAAATCCTCATAAGTGAAGTGTTTAGACTAAGGTAACATAGCTTTAATGACACAATTGTAATGTACAGTGAAATTTAATTTTCCTCTCAGTGATTTTGGTTGAAGAAAGCCACACCTGTAGTCAATATACAATCTGATCTTCCTCTATATCGTGATTGCTATTCTCGCATAGCAATGCTTCATTTTCTTTGATTTCATACTACATGATTTGTGCATGTGTGTACTTGTAAGAGTGAAATGGACAAGTTTTGCTCTTATCCTATCTACAATAAAAAAAACTCCAAAAATGACTTTCTTTCCAGGGATTTCAGATTATGTGAAATGAAGGTGCAAAATGCAGCTTTGTTTCATCAGTAGGTGACATCTGCCAGGACAGTGAGTATAAAACTCGAGAAGACTGCTGCCATAAAGGTAAAAAAGGAATCCAGTTGTTTCATGAAAGTCCATAAAATTGATGACAGCATCTATTCAAATGATCTGTATTATGTAATGTGAAGCGGCTTAATACTGTCATTTTTTTTTAATTTCAAGGGATTCGTAAAAGATAATTAAATAAAATTGTACATTATATCAGATACATCTCATTTTATTATTTTGCTCTGTAAAATTCTGGATATATTACTTTAAGACACTTCATCCTACCTTTTAAAAATGTTAAGTGGATCATTTAGGATATTTTCTCTATTTCCTATTCCACTCTAATTTGCTGAAAAGTATGATCCCAAGCCTCTTCCATTTTCTTTGATCCTTTTCTGGGGAGAAAAACTTATTATAGTTTAAACTTTACTGAGGTTGCTTTTCTTTCTTTCTTTAAAATATTTTATTTATTTCTTTGTTTATTATTTATTTGTTTATTTAATTATGTGAGAGAGAGCACGAGTGGCAGGGAGGGACAGAGGGAGAAGGAGAAGCAAACTCCCCACTGAACAGGTGGCCCCACACTTGGGCTCAATTCCAGGGCCCTGGGGTCATGACCTGAGCAGAAGGCAGATGCTTAACCCAAGTGCCCTGACAATACTTTTCTTAACTTCAATATTGAGCAAAATTAAATTACAGATGATAGAAGTGCCTGGGTGGCTCAGTTGGTTAAGAGTCTGCCTTTGGCTGGGGTCCTGATCCCAAGGCTCCGGGATCAAGCCCCATGTCAGGAAGCCTGTTTCTCTCTCTCTTCCCCACACATGCTCTCTGTCACTATTTCTGCCTCTCTATCTCTTAAATAAATAATTTTAATTAAAATAAACAAATAAATTGCAGATGATAGAAGATAAAATATACCTCAGAATTTATTTTTTCTCAGAATCATAACTTCATTTCTTTAAAAAACATTCCATTCTTTGTGTAGTCATCTTTTAGTAATAAGTGTACAGGAAACAAAACAAAGGTGTGGAAAAGGACATGAAGAATATTTTGCCAAAGATTAGATACTTGCCTAACACTACAGAATCAAATAATTAAAAATAATTAATACAAATTTTAATTTTATATATGTTTAAAATAGTTAAGAGTATGTGTAATAAAAAAAAATTGAATACTTGAGGGTCTGATTCCCTAGGATTCCAAATTACTAGACTTATTTTGGATGAAGGAATCTGCTTCCCAATGTGATTGGAAATACTGACCGAAGAAGTTCACAAATTGCATTTTGAGAATATGGAAGAGATAGGATATTTTCCACTTTGAGATATGAGAATTAGATAAAATCAAATTATTTGACTTTTCAATCTCAATACATTTTAATGGTATGGCAGCTAATCAGTCTTACATTTTTATACTTTTTAAAAATATTTTAAAATTTCATTTACTTTTATAAGGACCTCTCTCAGCTACACAGCTTTAAATTACATCAAAACAACCATATATCATAGGTATTTAAATCTGACATGGATCCCATCAGCATTTTAAGTCAAAATGTTCAGATCAAAGTAAGAATATGGGTACCCAAAGTCAGATACTTAGCTTCTTGTCCTCTGAGGACCTTGAATTGCTTCCATGATACACAGTTTCCTGAAAATGTTTCTACCTTGTAAATTTCTAATTAAATTACGAAGAAATTTAATTCTCCTGAGTAGACAATATATATGCTATTAAGATAAAAAAAATTACCAAGCTGAAACCTACCTAATTATCTTGCACTCTACCAGCCTTATTATTATATAGGAAAAAGCCTTCATTGGACGTTCTTTCTTCTCTGGAGGATGATGTGATTATCACTAGCCTCCAATTATTTCCATAATCTTGCATATGCAAATCCAGTATACAAGCAACCCTACCCAGGAACAGGTTTAGAAACTGTCTCATGTTTGAAAATCTTTATTATTTTGAAATAATATAATTTGTCATGATTGGCTATTTTTTCATTCTTGGAATATATCTACTTTATGATGATAATATAATAATAATTGATAAATTCATACTTCTAGTTCTCTCTAGTAATTGTCCTGCAAAAATATAATTTATAACTGAGATCTTCCATTTCATCTAACACTATGTTTTTATAGCCTTTAGAACTTTATGATAATGAAAACACATAGAATCTTTATAGAAATTTCTGTCTGAAGTGATCTGTGTGTTTATGTGTTCTCTGTCTCTGTATAATGGTTTTTAATACTTCTGGTTTCTTTCTTTCTATTTTTTTAATATTTTAATTATTTATTCATGAGAGACACAGAGAGAGGCAGAGACACAGGCAGAGGGAAAAGTAGGCTCCATGCAGGGAGGCTGATGTGCGATTTGATCACAGGACCCCAGGATCACGCCCTGAGCTGAAGGCAGATGCTCAACCACAGAGCCCCCCAGGTGTCCCTTAAACTCTGGTTTCTAACTTTTCTAGAGCAAATATAAATAATTCATCTTATTTCTATATCAACTTATAAATAATTCATCTTATTTCTATATCAACTTACTTTTCATTCCTACAGTTCAATATTTTAGAGAAATTTAAGTTCCTTTCATTTATTCTCTCAATTATATATGGGACAACTATTTTTTTCTCCTTTCTCATTCCCAAAGCATTTGTTTTTACCATGTTTGAATTTTATCTCCTTTCGATTTCATATTTACATACTTGTTCTCTTATTTATTACATTGCCTTCAATATAATAAATAAAAATGTCTATACACTTTTTACCTATATGTAGATCTTTTATTCTTTAATTATTATAGTTAGTTATTTTATATTTTGATTACAAAAATAATTGGCAATCTACATTTTGTAGATATTTTCTGTGTTTCAAGCTTTTTATTTACCCCATTCTCATCTCCGTTGGATCAATAAAGTTTATAATGCGTCTACGCCTGTTATTCAACATATTTTAAAATAGATAACATTTTTTAGGAGTTATGCAAAATTTTAATACACATCATTGAGGTATTTGAATGTATTCCACATTTTCTATCCTTCCCTTTCTTAAAATTTCAATCAAGATGTAAACTATGAAAAATGTTATAGTTGGTGCACTTGAAAATTTATATTCGATTCTACTGACTGAAAGTTTAATTTAATACAGAAGTCTAACCTGATATCCATCTAGTATAAATAAACTATTATTCCAGGTTCTTTGGTCCTTATTTTTACTTAAAGAAAGTGTGTTATTTTAGTGCTGTTTCTTCATAGGGAATTTTCCCTTCTGTCTGGTAACTTTTAAGATTTGAATTTGGTCATTTCGATTCAGTAGTTTCAGTACCATATTTCTGTTGTAGATTTATATTTATTGTGCTCATACTTCCCCATTCTTCTACCAATGACACATCTTTCTTAAATAACTGATTACAGACTTTGCCTTTATATATCCATGTCTTTGACTGTCTGCAGTTTATTTTGGGAGATTTAATCATACATATCTTGCTTTTATTTATTATTTTTTGAAAGTGCATTTTTTCATAAAATGAATATCTGAGTAACCACAAGGCATACACACATTTATATGCACACAGAAAAACCTGATGCCTTAGAAGTTAACTTTTGAAAATCAAAAAAATACATAAACCAGCTCTTCGGATTAATAAAGGTCATAGAATCTACATCAATATACAAAAGTCAAGTGGCTCCTGGGTGGTGGAGTGGGGGGTAGGCCTCTGACTCTTGGTTTCTGCTGGGATCATGATCTCAGGGTCCTGGGATCCACCACTGCCTTGGGCAATATGCTCTGCATGGAGTCTGCTTAAGATTCTTTCTCCCTCCGCCCCTCCCACACCTCAAGTAAATAAATAAATCTTTTTTAAAAAGTCAACAGCATATCTTTAAAAAAAAAGCAACGACCTAAGATTATGTGAAATCAATGAACAACCTAATATAATATAAAATGAAAAATACTAGATAAAATAATATCAAAACCCAGAAAATACCTAGAAATAAATTGAATTTCCACTTGGTTACTTTTGTAGATTCTCTGAAGTTCTCTATTTCTTCAATATACAAATGATGAATATTTTAAAGTTCTGTCTCATAATGCCTTTATTTGGATTTTCTGATAGCCTGTTTCCATTTGTTTATTTTTCCTCTTGGATTTGATTTTGTTTTTTTAACATGCTTTGTTTTTTCCCTCCCTTTGGCTATACTTTCTGTTGACAGAAGCTCTGGAGGATAAAATCTTCTCAAGAAAGTAAAGTTCCCCCTTCCTTGCTAGCAACATGAGTGCCAGCAATTTACTCTCATTGCAGAGATTTTAGGGATCTGTAGGGTTGGTGGTCCTTTTCAGTTGTGCCTTCATCACATGATGCGATGCTTTGGGATTAATTGGTAAAATTCTGAGTCATTTACCAGAGCCGATGTTTCTAAATTCAGAATAAAATCAAGTTCATCCCTGCCAGCATCTTGAAGTTGCTGAAAACTACCGCAAAACCCTTTAGCCTTCCAGACGCTGCTTTCTGCTGGACTTTCTCATGTCTTACCCTCTGCATGCATGGTTTGGGATTAGGCAAGTGACTCATGGTAAGAGAGCATACAGATTCTTTTGCTGACCTCTCTGAAGTTCCCTTCATTCCAATGAAAACATTTTCATGTTTTCTCTTGAGGTACAGCACTCGGACAGATCTAAGTCTTACTTCTGTTCGTGCACCACTGGTGCTGTAGCTTTCTGCTGGGACTCTACATCCTTTTTGTCCAAGTGTCTTCAGAGTGCTTGCTTCTCTTAGGGACTGGGTACCTTGTCTCCTCAGCTTCTAAAATCCTTTACCCAGCATCCCATGCCCATCCATCATCTTCAAAATCTGGTTTGAATGAGTGAAGTAGTAAAATTCAGAACCCTCACAGTTTTAGCCATTACCAAAATTATTTGATAACATTTTTAACATAATTACTATAAGTCTTTTGTGATGTTCAATTTCTTTTCTACTTATTACATTTTAAATGGCCCAACTTGTTTCTTTACTGACACTCTCTCACACTAGTATGTTGTTTTTCAGTGGTTGTTGTTGTTGTTGTTTTGGTGGGGGGAGGGGATAATTATAAGAGCTAATTTTTTTTAAAGATTTTATTTATTTACTCATGAGACACACAGAGAGAAAGAGAGAGAGAGAGAGTGAGAGAGACAGAGGCAGAGACACAGGCAGAGGGAGAAGCAGGCTCCATGCAGGGAGCCTGATGCAGGACTCGATCCCAGGACTCTAGGATCACGCCCTGAGCCAAAGGCAGATGCTTGACTGCAGAGCGACCCAGGCATCCCAAGAGCTAATTTTTAATAGAAGTTGTTTCCTGTGAAAATAAGCACTTCTCTTCTGGAAGTTGCCTATAGCAAAATCCCCCCTTAAAATGTCTGATTCAATTTTTACATGACTGTATTTGCTGACTATTTCAAATTATACATAGTGCATATTGAGATCCAATTCCCATGTTTTGCAAGGCACAGATTTTCCAGAACATTCTGTCCCCTGACACTAAGTTTTGGCCAGTCAAAAAACCTTAAAATCCATATCCGTTTCTGATACCCATAGGTTATTTTGAAATCAATGCCTTATTCCCAAACTTACTTTGAGCTTCCTTTCTGTTCCAGACATCTAGAAATTTCCCTCTCTACTACAGACTTAATAATATAAGGAAACAGTACACTTTTATATTTCATTTGGCCAATTTATTATTGTAGAACAAGTTTAAATCGGAACACCATATATGTTTTATAAACTAGATTAACTAGAAGTCTCTATAAGAAATCTGAAGTGCCAACTCCTAACTATATCTCTTTACCAAAGATTGGTATGCAAAATTAAAGTAGTTACCTATTTCCTGTCATTCTCAAAATATATATCAAGAAACAGATTTATTAGTGCAATGATTACTCTAATACTTAGCATATAAAGCTAAAGACTCACTATTGCTTATTATTATATTTGTTTTATAGGTGAGAAGAATTGGTAAACATGTCTTGAGTAATACCAGTGATATTTTGTTCTTGGAATCTCTTGGAATTCTGCACCGAATGCCCTGAGAGACAGGTTATTACTATTTTTCCTTCAACAAATGTTTATTATTTCCTAGTTCTATACTTATATCAGTTAAAAAAAGGAATATGGTTCTATGTATAAACATTATATTAAACCAAGAAAACCAGAAAGTAGTGAAGAAAACAGTTATATATATATATCATAAAATTACATTAAAAAGGTACTCTCAGTTTGGGCTAAAAAAATACATGTTTAGTCTCTAAGTAGGAATAAGGGCATCTAGTCAGATCATGTTAAAAAGGTAGTAAGAAGAGCACAAAACTCAAGTTGATAAATTAGAGTCCTTCCCTTTATTTTTTTGTCAAAACTCATGAGGGGAGGGAGATTCCTTTATAATGAGCTGAAAGGTTATTGGCAATAGGCAAAACTGGGAATAACACAGACATAGAAATGGAGACAGCCAGAAGATGGGGTCTGATGATTTTGCATCTCCAAATAAAATAGGCTTTGCAGAAAATCCCAACCTTTGCCTTTTTAAACTATTAAAATTTTATTCATATTAAATTATAAGATCAAATGGTTTAATTTTTTCTTACTTTTTAAGTAATAAATTTAAATTTGGAGCAGTTTTAATTTTATCTCAGTTTTCCTGAGCTATACTTTTAGAGCTAAGAGTATCGAGATTCCTCAATTCCCCTTTCAGCACTAACCACCTCAATTCCCTCTATTTTTAACATCTTGCATTAGTATAGTACATTTGCTACAACTTTATTTCATTTTTAATGAATGCTGTAGTTTTTCTTTGTAGTGCTATGAAATGTATACATTCATTTTTCTTTTTTAAGCCAGGAAATGATTTTATATATCAAAATAAATAACACGGTAGTGTACATTCTATTTTTATCATTATATTTAGAGCAAATATGATTGCAGGAGAGATTCTGGAATTTAAAAATTGCTTTTATTAAGGAACTACCTTCTGTTGGTAAAGTTTTCCATTGTAAGTTAAGGATTATTAACTCAGTTTTTAATTTAACAACAACAGAAAAAGTGTATTTATCTTTTTTTTTATTTTTTAAAGACTAGCTTTTATAAGAGCAGTTTTGTGTTTACAACAAAATTCAGATTTCCCATACCCCTTGCCCCACACATGCATACCTTCCCCATTATCAACATCACTTAGAGTGTTTTATCTTTTTTTAACCTAGGATAAACCTACATTACCACATAATCACCCCAAATCCATAGTTTACCTTAGGGTTCATTTTTGGTGTTGTATATTCTATGGGTTGGATGAATAAATGTATGACATATTTCCATATTTTACTATTACATAGAGTATTTTCACTGCCCCAAAAATCTTACATGTCCCACCTTTCATCTTCCCAACCCAAGTACCCGGCAACTGCTGAACATCTTACTGTCTCCATAGCCTTGGCTTCTCTAGAGTGCCATATGGTTGCAAGTTTACAATATGTAGTCTTTTCAGATTGCCTTCTTTCACTCCATAATTTGCAGTTAGGTTTCCTTCATAGCTTGAGAACCCATTTCTTTACTGAAAGACCTCCTGGTTGCTTTCAAGTTTCGACAATCATGAATAGAGCTGCCATAAACATCTCTATGCTGCTTTATGTGTGGATATAAGTTTTCAACTCATTTGGACATGTAACAAGAAACACAACTGCTGGGTCATGGTAAGAGTACGTTCAGCTTTGTCAGAAACCACCAAACTGTCTTGCAGAATGTCCACACCATTTTGCACTACAACCAGCAATGAATGAGAGTTCCTGTGGTTGACCTCCTCAGCATCATGTGATATTGTCTAGTTCCAGATTTTGGTCTTTCTAATAGTTGTGTAATGGTATCTCGTTGTGGTTTTAACTTGTATTTCCCTGATGCAACATGGAGCATCTTTTCATACGCTTATTTGTCATCTGTATATTTTCTTTGATGAGGTGTTGTTTACAGTTTTTGGACCAGTTTAATTTAGGTATGTTTTTTTTTTTCCCACTGGTTTTATTCATATATTTTTTGCAAATATGTATTTTTTAACTTGAAATAGCCAAAGGAGGGCCCTCTTATCATCTTTTAAGATTAATCTAAAATACAAAGTACTAAAGAGTTGAGGTAGCTCTTTTTCTAAGGGCCAGAAGTTCTTCTTTGGACAAAGGAATGACAGAAAATAGGAAAGTGATATTCTAAGGACATATTGAAAAAAAAAAGAGGCTATCATTTTCTGCTTCTTGTATTGCCTAGCCTTATTTTCTTAGTAAAATTTAATGGATATTAGATCATAAAAATTACACATTTGTAGATTTCACATAACTAAGCACATATTTTGGTAAGCATATTAAACAAGTTATTTTTGAACACAATAAAATATCAGATTTTCTATAGAGGGTTTTGGAAGTATAACTGTCCAATATAAGTTGTATACAATTCCAATAATAGAAATCCTAAAAGTAAAATGAGAACACACTTTAAAAAACTGTTCTATTGGATCATAGACAAATATGCTTCATTGGTTGCCTGATCTGATTTTTCAACAAATTATTTTCATGATCTCCTAAAAGATTTTTCAGTCATTTTAAATAAGGAAAGAAAATGGAACCAACAAACTGACACTATCAGAAATCAATATTTTAGTTATTTTAAAAATATTTTTTTTCATTTATTCATGAAAGACAGAGAGAGAGAGGCAGAGGTACAGGCAGAGGGAGAAGCAGACTCCCTGTAGGGAGCCCCATGTGGGACTGGATTCTGGGTCTCCAGGATCATGCCCTGGGCTGAAGGCAGACACAACTGCTGAGCCACCGAGGCGAAACTTTAGTTCCTTAATTGAGTGGAAGAGCTGATATATCCTTTTAAATATGGTCTTTCTATTTGGATAAATAATTCATTTCGGATTCTTTATTTCACATTCTTTAGGCCAAATTCTCAATCACACAATGGGCTTCTATAAATTAGTGAACTATGTCATCTTTATTGAGAAAGCAAAAAATACCAGCATAAGAAAATACCTGTTATGTGTAATCAACTTTATATTTGAAAAAAATATAGTAGTCAAGAAATACCAATTGCCCCAGTCACTTGTCTTTCTTATATTAAGCATATGACTTCCTAAGATTGTCCTAAAAATAAACAACAGACATGAGAATGGGTAGGAAGACAAACCAACATATGCTAGTGACGCAGTCAAGAACTGATTCACTGACATACTCCCAGAAAGAAGAGCTTTGTTAAATCACCTACATGAAAGGTGTACAGAAAGGGTTGGAAATGTTTCCTGCTCCTGGCTCTAACTTCCTTCTTCTCATCAGCATTAATTCCTGGTAAAGTTAAAGGCCAAATCATGTTGTAAGGTAAACAGAGGGCATGGTGAGCTGGAGTGCTGATAATGCAAGACTAGCAAAACATTGCCTTAAGGATACGCCATGATTCAATTATCTCTAATATTTGGGGTAGGTAGAGTGATCATTTCACTTTGAATATTTACATATTGCATTTAGGGATATTGAGAGGAATTGTTTCAAGCAGTTGCTATATCTCTAGATTTATTCCATGATGATATTAATAATTCAACACGATCAATACTTTTATTAAGGCCATAAAATAAAACATTGCAATGTTACCTATATACAAAGATCTTTTTCCCTAAAAAAGAAAGAAAGCCTTGCCATTTGTGCTAACACAGAGTTTGAGGGCATTATGCTTAGTGAAATAAGTCAGAGAGAGAAAGACGTAGCATATGATCTCACATGCAGAATTAAAAAAAAACAAACTTAGATAAAAAGATGGGTGGCTGCCTGAGGCAGGGGGTGGGGTGGGTGAAATGAGTGAAGGAGGTCAGGAAGTACAAAATTTCCAGTTATAAGAGTCCTAGGGATATAATGAACACCATGGTGACTAATTAATAATACTTTATTATATATTTGAAAGCTGCTAAAAGAGTAAATATGAAACATTTTCATCACAAGAAAAAAGTAATTAACTACATGTGATGAGAATGTTAACTAGACTTATTGTGGAGATCATTTCACAACATGTACACAAATATTGAATAAGTGTGTTATACACTGAAATGAATATGATGTTATAGGTCACTTATATCTCAATACAAGATAATAAAACCTGTTTCTTATTTGAAAATTGCACCCATTGAAGATGAAATCGAAACATCCAAATAAAGCTATAAAGTAATTTCTTATACATATACTGGAAAAAATTAAAAATAAAATCAGTGCCTCCAATTTTAAGTAAATGATGAATTTCTCAACCAAATATATTAAAGTACTTGCTTCGGCAGCACATATACAAATATATTAAAAAAATAAGTTGAACCCTGTGTCTGAACTCTTTAACGTGAGATTTGGTAAAGAATGTATGCATGATAAATTATTGATTTCATTTTTTACACATATCTTCAAAGATTCATAAATCTTATAAGCATATGCATTGATAAAATATTTTTAAAATATTCACATTAAGGAAAATTATTTAGTGTGAAATATAAAATCTGATTCTCACATGTCAGTGAGATTCTCACAAATCCCCTATTCCTAATGTTTCTTGAAAATTCTGTGAAGCGGGACGCCTGGGTGGCTCAGTGGTTGAGCATCTGCCTTTGGCTCAGGGCATGATCCCGGGTCCTGGGATTGAGTCCCACATCTGGTTCTTTGCAGGAAGCCTGCTTCTCCCTCTGCCTGTGTCTCTGCCTCTCTTTCTATCTGTCTTCCATGAATAAATAAATAAAATCTTAAAAAATAAATGAAGAAAATTTTTAAAAATTCTGTGAAGAAGTTATAAAATGAGAATAGTAATGCAATGACTTATAGTTCCATTTTCATATGATAATCACTGTGAAAATATTACTTTTGATGTACCCTATACTTATGTGCATACGTACCTGTGTGTATAAATGTAAGAATGTATGTAATACATGTGTGTATGTTTTATCTCCTTTATAAGCTAAAAGAAAGGGCCAAGTTTGTTCAACTTAATTGTAGGACAATTCATAAAGTATGAGCATTGAGTATGGATTTCGCAGGGAATTAAGATTTGAGAAAATTTCTGAAAATTCTGTTCCAAGATAGATCCAAATGCTAAATCCAACTATTCAGGAGAGGAATAGAATGGAATATGGTGAAATTCTCTTCATAAAAAATCTAAAAATGCTCTGTACCCTAGAGGTAGCATATCTTGTGTAAAGATAAGTCAATTATAAATTATGAAAACTGATTCAATTCCTCTCTTTGAAATTAAGTAGTCATATCAATTGATTAAATGATTTAATGAATTGTGAAACCTGGCGAAGGCATTTTCACTGCTTATAATGCAGAAATAAACTGAGTGAATTGCTTTGGAAATCTTTCGTACGGATATAAATCTAAGAATTATATGTGCAAGATATAAAACGTCTCATTATCTTTCCCCCTATGGACACTTTTAATATATGTGTGATCATTTTTTTCATTTTATATAAAGTTGTTTTGATTTTTTGTGCATTATATCATGTGCTGAACAGTGTGGGGAAAGGATTTTTTAATATCTCCAGACAACAAATTCCAGTGATATAGATTTGTTATTTTAAAATAGACTGCATCTGTGTCTTTTTCTTTATTTTTTAACTGAACCAAACACCTCTATTATTTACAGATAACTTTAAATTTTAAAAGTCACTATGAGAGAACCCATGAAAAGTTATTTTATGTAATTTACCAGAATGGGAGGTGGGCAAGGCATTAGTTATATGGGTGATGGGCATTAGGGAGACCACTTGTGAGGAGCACTGGTTCTACGTAAGTGATGAACCACTAAATTCTACTATTGAAACGAATATTGCACTATATGTTAGCTAACTAGAATTTAAATAGGGACTTGAAGTAAACAAACAAAAATAACATATCTATTTGCTTTAGAACTTCAGAAGACCAAGAAAAAATAATAGAGTTAACTAACAATTCTACAGAGCCATGCTGTCCTATAGATACAGTGGCTATGATCCACACAAGACTATCTGCATTGAATTTAGTTACATTTAAAACTAAAAAACAAAGCAAAACTTTCACAGTCACACCAGCCACATTACAAATGCTCAATAGCCACACGTGGTAACAACTAAGGTAAAGGACGGTGCAGATAACATTTCCTCTTGGCAGTTCTTTCTGCTGAAAGAACTACATTAATAGGATTGCAAATCAGTATGATATTTTTTAATATTGAGTTTGTTATCATATTTTCTACAGCTCCTGAAATACAAAAAATATGTAATCAGAATGAAAATGAGGTGAATTTTAACGCAAAGATTCAGTGATCAGATGTTGATTTAAACAATTATCTCATAACATAATAAAAATTTAGTCAACACTCTCTTTCCATTTAGACTTTTACTGATTAAAATTGCATTCACATATTTATTTGTGAAAGTTTTATACACAAGATCATTCAGTTCAACTCACCTTACTTGATTAGAATCGAATTTCAGGTTAGTTGGCTCTCACACAGTAGATGGCAGGCCTGGCCTTGCAAAGGGCAAAAGCCCATTTCTGTATTAGCAGTTAGTCTTCAAACACTGATTGGCAACTATAGCTCTAGTTTAATAAAATTAAAATTCCTTCTAATTAGCTATGATATCAGGTATCAATTTAGTATGCTGAAGTTCTATGAACTTTTGTGGCTGATTCAGAATATGCAGAAATACAGAAGATTAAATACAAGTCTAATGATTTTGAGTATCTTCCCAATGGAAAAAAAAATATTAGTTGTTACCCTTGTAATTAAAATTCAGAACCTTGGGATTGTACAAAATTCATACCATTTTTATTTTAAAATTTCATTTATTAATTAGTTCCTTAATTTGGTGACATACAGACACCCAACACTACAGATCTTACACTATTCAACAAACATACGAAGTTAAACATAGGGCAAAGCATGTTTGGTTTGGTTTAATACCTCTCAAGGAAAATCTGAAAAAAAGTTTTTTTAGAGGATTCTAAAGATCTTTATAGTACAGATTGACTCATTCTTGATATGAGATGGTGATACCTCTCTCAGGTAACTGAGTTCTGTCTTGGTAATTCTGAACTAAGGGTGTCTTTGCCCCCTTGTAATGAAACTTTAAATCTGCCAACAAAATTCTATAATATTAATTAATTCACTATTAGCTTCCAATCAAATGAAAGGATAGGGTGTTTCAGGAAATCTTTTTTTTTTTTTTTTTTTTTTTACTTATTAGCATTTCCATTTTTCTTTAATTCATGCTGAAAATCTCAACTGTTTCACCAGGAGAGCAAAGTAAATTGCTACAGAATCCAATCTGGGAGTCTGTGAAGCAATTAAACACTAAAACAGACAAGCAGTAGGGGACTCTTTCAGCTCAGGAGAATAAATTAGGAATGATGTTAACACAGTTAACTTAAAAAGAAATTTTAATGGCTAAGCTCAGATGGAGAGTTTGTGGAATCCAACAAAACCTTAGAATGAGTGTATTCCAGAATTGTACTTAAAATCTAATTAGATCTCAAATAGAATATTATGAACACATGCTCTATTTAAGTAGAATCTTGGTAAATTTTGATTATATAATCTCTCTTGTGGCATAACACAATCCAGATTAGGTACATAATAAAAGCTGTATGTGTTTTATATGTAGTTTAAAAGACTCAAATTATAAATATGAGGAAATGCATTAAACAAATGTGTGTGTGTTTTCTGACAGCCATTTTAATTTTTTTTTTTAATTTAGCAAATACATATTGGATGTATACCATATAGCTGTATCTTATCTAGGAAAACCAAAGACAGAAGCCCTGGTTCTTGTTATTGTTATTGATCAGAATATAGTCCCTTTGGGAAGATAGTCATTTATGGAGAGACTGTGAAACAAATATTACAATTAAGAATGAAGAAAATTCCCCTGAAACATTGATGAAACCACTCATAATCAGTTTTTAACTAAGTATTATCTTTATCCTTTAGCTTTACACTTGAAAATGGCTCTTGCAATTCCTAAGCCCATATTCTCTGACCCACCCTAAATCTCACACATGAAGTCTTAAAACTGAAACTCTGGTTTCCAGCCGTTCCTCCAAAAAAGTTATTTCAAATGACCATGGACTGTAAAATAAATAAATGAATAAGTGAATGAATGAATGAATGAATGAATAAATAAACAAATAATAAAAAATCTTTCTAAAATGTTTTACTTAAAAAATCTCTTAAATGGATCCTCTAGGTTTCCAGGACTACTGCTGAAACTTGACTAGTCACCAGATTCCTGTGAGTGTTTTTAAAAATAAATCTATTTCCAGACCCAGAATAATAGAATTCAAATCTCAGAGGAGTACCCTTGGGATCTTTATATTAAGCAAATGACATGTTTGAGACATATGACTTTCTAGTTTTAAGAAGTATTGGTTAATTCCAGTAGGTGCCCAGTCAAAGAACACAGCAGTATTAAAAATAAAAGAAAGAAAATTTAATATAAGAAGTTATTAACTAAATACAAGGGTCCTAATCTAGATAATGGAAAAATAAGAACTCTAAGGGATCATTGAAGTACAACTGCAGGCAGCAGCTACTTAAGTGCTGAGCGAATAAAAGGAAGTAGTTGCAATGTTAGGAGTTATTTGGACAGTTAGGGTGTCGGGGCCAGGTCCCCAACTACAAAATATGGAGTCAGGACAGCTAAGATAAAACAGCACTAACACCCTGTTTTGTAGCCTAGAGGGGGCCACACTAGCATTGTTTTGCAGGCTTTCCTGAAATGACTTCTGCAAAATATCCTAAAATAAGACAACCACGAGGCATTTGTCCCCATCACGGGCAAGGGTCAGTTAAAACATAAGCCTTCAGATGTCAGCCAAAAAGACCATCAGCACGTAGACATTAGCCTAGTAAGTAGACAGATATGGGACCAAAGCCCTGATTGGTATGACTCAGCACATCCTGATCCCTTAAGGGAGTTCCAAAAAAGCTCATAAAACCCCCAAACTCCAAGGGTAACCTTCTTGAGCCCCCTTCCCCTCCAGGAGGGAGCTTTGCACTGTTGCTCAAGAAGACTCTACTTTGCTGGCCCACCTCTTCCTCTGGTCTACCTCTTCATTCTTCGAAGCAGCGTGGCCAAGAACCTCTGGCACTAGAGACAGAGAATTCCTACAACAGTAGCAATTTCAACTAAGAAATTTCTAAAAGGGGCCCCTGAAGCTAAAAATTCAGACTTCTAAAGAAAATGTGATACCCTGGCTGGTGCTACTATCTCTGAGCTCAGAAGCCTCCTCCCCCAGCCCAGAAGGGGGACACTCACAACTTCGATCAATGGCAACAGCTAGTTGTGGTCATATCTCTGAGGTTGAACATAGTGATGCTGGTTGTACACACTAGAAAAAGTGAAGACTTGATTGAGCCACTGTTAGAGGAATGGATTGCTGCTCCTGAGATAAAATAAATACATAAATAAAAGCTCTGCTGGGGCTGCTGCCCATTGAGTGAGGAAGCCGACAAGGAACCCATGGGAAGTACACAGGAGAGGTAATACTCATCTTCTTTTTAGAGTCTTACAGTCTCAGTCTGGTACTTCCTGTTGGCATAATCTTGCATAAACCCAGCTGGAAAAGAAGAAATGTGGTTGTCAGAATCCCAGCAAACCAAAGAGAGTATAGAAGGGTGAGTTTGGAGCTGAGAAACAATTGCTTAATAACTGGAGCATCAGCGTAACTGATGAAATAAAAAGATGCATTAGAATCACAACAGTCTAAATAATTTGCGCATGATCTGACCTTTCGTTGCAGGTCCTGACAAGCTTCCATCCGTACATCATCTATTCTAAATGACTTAACCATTTCCACACATAATTAAATATGAAAGACCTCTGCAAGCCATACTACACTTGTTCTCTTTGCTTTAACTACCCATAATAAACTTTCTCCTTTTGACTACCTGAGTAGTACTCTTATCATTTTCTAAGATTCTCTCCAGTTTCAACACTCCATAAAGGCTATTTTGACACCCACTTTACAACAGCTTTAACATATGTAAATAATATAAAATATAATCTATATAATACATGTGTATATAACACATAGGTGCAGGAATATATGTAAATAAAGAAATTTAAGATTTTACGTACATATATACGTATATACTCGTGTAATATTTTGTACTTTTAATAGTTTATATAGATTATTCTGTGGCAATATTACAACCTTTGTACCTACCTCCCTGCCATTAAGCTATAACTTCCTCAAGAATGAGTCATGTTGGGGGTCCCTGGGTGGTGCAGCGGCGCAGCGGCTTAGCACCTGCCTTTGGCCCAGGGCGTGATCCTGGAGACCCGGGATCGAATCCCACATCGGGCTCCCGGTGCATGGAGCCTGCTTCTCCCTCTGCCTATGTCTCTGCCTCTCTCTCTCTCTCTCTGTGACTATCGTAAATAAAATAAATAAATAAAAATTAAAAAAAAAAAGAATGAGTCATGTTGCCTCTTATTTCCAGGCCTAGCAAAGTGGCTGGTATGTAGCAAGTAATGCATTTATATTTTTTTAATGAAAGAATTAATTAACATATCTAAAAGGAGCCTATATTGAAGAATTTAGATAATTAAATAAGCCTCTAGAAAATGATGAGTACTTCACTGGCAGTATTTCTGTAGGAAGCATGTCCAGAGCAAAGGCAGTCATAAGCAAATGGGACACAATCAAAGATAGACAGACTAGATGCGCAATACCTCATATGAAACCTACGTTTTTAATCATAGCCATAAATCTATGTAAAAAGTAATTTTACCTGTGAAGAATAAAAAGCCACGATAACAACAAAAGCAACAATAAAAATAATACTTTAATTTGGGAATTAAAATGATAGAAAAGACATTCGTTCATAAGGAAATATTTTATAAATTTTTCCTCATTGATGTACACTAATGCTGATCAGACATGCTGAATGTGTAAAACAGCATATGCAATGTAGAAAATACGGTTGGTTTCAACATGAAAAGGGAAAATAATTCTGTATGTAACGAGTCTTTTTGTTTAAGCTGAGCTGTGAATAATGACTTTTATGGAAATTGTATTTAATTTAACTTTATTAATAAAATCCCCTAATGTGTAAAAGATAGGACAGGAAATACCCCCACACACACCCCACTATGCCATGGAAAGATTTTAAAAATCTAACAATTATACTACTATAATTTTCAAAGGACTTTTTGCATACCCTATTTCAAAGTGAAGTTCACAATAACCTTTTAGGCTACTTGCTAGGGATTTTTATTTCCAGAATTCTACAGCACAGAGCAGTTAAGGAATTTGCCAGAGCAACAAATTACTTGAAATGGAAGAACACTTCGTTAAACCCTTTCATTAAACCCTTTCTGTTGAACTACATTCTTAATAATCAGAAAAGCAACTTGTTTTAAACAGAGAGGCAGGCTCTACATAATTCTTTTGGACAATGAAACTGTGTGTCAGTACAAATGACAACAAAAAGACAATTCATCCTGAGAAAATGAGTCCCTTTTCTCTCTTTCTCCCTCTGTCCTCAAAGACATATAAACACAATAATACTGAAATGAAACTTGTTCTGAAAACACTGAAAGGGATCCAGAAAAGCATTCCCATCAGAACCTAATTGAAGCATGAAACTCAAGACCCATATTTTCAGAGGCTCAGAAATCTTGCCATTCTCCAAAGTGAAATGATACGTTGGAAATCATCAAATGTTTTAAAACTCCTTGAGTTGTCATTCTTGCCAAATTATGCTTTAATAGAACAACATTTATCCAAATGAATCCTAAGCATTCCAAAAACACTCAAGTATGATAATTACGGAGAAAATAATGGCTTATACAGAAAATAATTAGAAGAGAAAGTCAAGAACGAATGCATGCAGATGAGCTTTGTAAACAATGAAAGTTAGGAAGCTGAACATTGCTTTTGGTAGAAGTGCAATGGAGAAGATTTTACAGAAACAATGAACTAAGATTAATCATCAAAAGAGATATTAATATTGTTATTGCTGCTGCTGCTGTTGCTTCATTAAGGAGATGAAATGAAGAAAGTAACAAATAGGTTTTAGAGAAGCATTAAGTGTATGGATTATTTAATGGAAAGTGGGCAAATTTTAAAAAAATAAAAGCAGGGAATTTACTATTAATATGAGACTTTTAAAAATGTTTTGAGTTCATAAGAAATAGTGAAAAGGACCATAAGGGAAGGAAGGGAAACTATGTGGGGAAAAATTAGAGAGGAAGACAAACCAGAGACTCCTGACTCTGGGAAACAAAGGATTGCAGAAAGGGAGGTGGGTGGGTAGACTGGGTAACTGGGTGACGGGCACTAAGGAGGGTGCACAATGTGATGAGCACTGAGTGTTATACTATGTGTTGGCAAATCAAATTTAAATTAAAGAAAATAAATATAAAAATAAATGATTTCAGTTAAAATATCTGATTTCAAATAAATTAATTCTACTCAAATAAATCAATTAATAAAACTAATAAATACATTAATAATGAATTAATAAATATTGATGTTTAAATGTGATAAATACCAAAAACATTAATGGATGCTCCCTGATGGGGGAGAGGAGGAAGATTTATAAAGAACTACTGCCCTGCAAGGTGGTGAAGGACACAAACACAAATGATCAGGGAATAAGCAAGAAACTAGCTATTAAAATATTTATGCTTAAGTTCCATATATGCATCAATGGTTTGCAGATTATTTTCACTTATGGACTTCCATTGGAAGAGTTAACTGTAGATATATATTTTCCTCTTCACTTGTGCTACTCATTGAAATTGCAACACATGCAGACATTTCATACACAAATGCCCATCTGTCACACACACACATACACACAGAAATGGGAATCAGTATTTTACAAACCATTTTCAGAGATGCAAGATATAACAATTATCGAAATATAATAACAATACTGAATAAATAAAAAAAGAACTTTCTAAATACTTTTCTGATTAAAAAAAATCTAATATATTACTCAAAAAGAAGCACATCTAAACTATAATGATTTAAACATTTTTTAATAAATTTATTTGTATTGGTGTTCAATTTACCAACATACAGAATAACACCCAGTGCTCATCCCATCAAGTGCCCACCTCAGTGCCTGTCACCCATTCACCCCCACCCCTGCCCTCCTCCCCTTCCACCACCCCTAGTTCGTTTCCCAGAGTTAGGAGTCTTCATGTTCTGTCTCCCTTTCTGATATTTCCCACACATTTCTTCTCCCTTCCCTTCTATTCCCTTTCACTATTATTTATATTCTCCAAATGAAGGAGAACATATAATGTTTGTCCTTCCCCGATTGACTTACTTCACTCAGCATAATACCCTCCAGTTCCATCCACGTTAGTAGAAAAGGAAGAGCATTTATATCTGACGAAAAGTAACTGAAGAAGTACATCTATTCATATAAATACCTTAAAGATAACATTTTTTAATCAAGAGAGAAATTAGAGAATAATGATGGTAAAAGCTACCACAATGACGCAGAACTAATAAATTCACAGAAATGTGAGAAAAAATTAAGAAAGTTGCAATACCTGGAAGGGTTTCAACCCAACATTATAAATAAAAAAAGGAGAAAACTCAGAATTAGAAAAAAAGAAAACTATTATAGCAGTGCAGTTAACAAACCAACAGAAAGGATATACATATATTCTAAAAAACTTCAGAAAAATCACCTAATGAATTATATATATTAAAAAGACACATGAGCAGCTAAAAAAGTGATATTGTACAGTGAAAAAAATCATAAACAAAATTCAATAAAAAAGATAAATCAACAAAAAGAAGAGAAAATGTCTTTTATAGGAGGACTAAAAAAATAAAATTGCTTCTAAATAATAAAGTTATTAAAAAGTAAAACAACATGGATATTAAACTTATATTCACTTAAATATGAATAACAATAGAAATACTGCATATAAAAACAACTGGCTCATAGTTAAAGAGATAAGTAGAATATTATTTAAAAATATTTGAACAATATGTCAATTTTGCAGCTCAACAAGCCAGAGAATACAGAACATATAAAATATCACAATATCTACACAATGGAATATTATATCATAGCTAAAATAACAAATAGCTATAGCAAGGAACATAACAAAATCTTTAGAACCTAATGTTGAGTGAAGAAAGTACATTTTAATATAAGTATGCAATGTTACAATTTAAATAAACTTTAAAGATTATAGAATTAAACTCTAAAAGTCTGATTAAAGATATAAGCACTTGTTTGTTGGGGGTTGCTAGGGCATGAGTTCATAGGCAGAAGGGAGAAGAGATAAAAGTGTGGGAATGGGGAGCTGCAAGAATAGGGTTGCAATCCTATATACAATCTCTATTTTAAAATAGCCTAAATTAAATAACACAGTGGTAAGAATTGCTAAACCTGATTTGTTTATGTTTGAGAGTTTCTTTTGTTATTCTCTGCACTTGTCTGTATGGTTATATCATATCACAGTATATGTAAAAATTTTTAAAAAGTGAATGTTTTAGGGGCCCCTGGGTGGCTTAGTGGTTGAGGGTCTGCCTTGGGCTCAGGGCGTGATCCTGGGGTCCTGGGATTGAGTCCCACATCGGGCTCCCCACAGAGAGCTTGTTTCTCCCTCTGTGTCTCTGCCTCTCTCTCTCTCTCTCTCTGTCTCTCATGAATAAATAAATAAGATATTTTAAGAAAGAAAGGGTGCTGTAGACCACATAATTTTTTTTTATCATACTTCTGGTAAAAAAAAAAAGGAAACAACTTCATGTATCAATAACCTTCTCTTCAACATAGTCCTTTTATTTTTTTTTTTTTAATTCTTGTAACATTTTTTTTTAAATTTATTTATGACAGTCACACACACAGAGAGAGAGAAGCAGAGACACAGGCAGAGGGAGAAACAGGCTCCATGCACCGGGAGCCCGACGTGGGATTCGATCCCGGGTCTCCAGGATCGCGCCCTGGGCCAAAGGCAGGCGCCAAACCGCTGCGCCACCCAGGGATCCCAACATAGTCCTTTTAAATGTGAAGTTTAGAACATTTGGAACAATGATTGATCACACATCTAAAAAAAATGAGTTGATATAATATACTGAGTGAAAATGTGTGCTAGTCATCCTCTGTGTGTGTATAACAGTGCACAAGACTAAATTCTTGATCTCTAGGAATTTACGTTCTCGTAGATAATAAAAATAATGAGGCACAGAATCCTATACAGAGTACATTTTCATGAATAATAAATTATTTTGCTGTGTTGGTGTGACTTTTGTTTAAAATAATCATTTGGGAAAAATTAAAAAATAATAATCATTTGGATTTAGATACAGTCTTTCATGACAAAATTAAAAAGTAAAATAGAAAATGTACCATTTTAAAGAGCAACTTTTGGGACATCCTTGGATGTTACAAAACTTATTGTAATTATTTTGTAGTGTATATGTCAAACCTGTGCTGTACACTTAATACTAATACAATATTATATCCATTATATTTCAGTAAAAAATAAATAAAAAATATCCATAAAATATTCTGATATTAACAAATAGGAAAATTGACGTCCAGGAGAATAAGTTGGGAATGGCTTTAATCCAGGAGTCAGAGAGTGGCCTGGGATAGAGTAATGTCACCAGAATGATGAAAATGGATGAATGCAAGCATCTCTATGAAGAGAAAATTGATATGCCACATTAATTTATTAAATATTTTGAAAAAGGACAATACAGTAATTAAATATTTGAGAATTATCCAAAGGTTTCTGATATCTAGAGTTAGGAAACTAAGAAGTAACAAAAGTGTGTGGCAAAGCTAGTCATTCCTGAAACTGTTCGTGCATGCCTTGTCTAAATATCTGTGGCCACCCAGGCAGTCTGTCGTAGGTTGTTAGATGTGTTGTTCTAAAGTTAAAAAAAAAAAAAAAGTCGGTGTATAGAAAAAGATTTTGTAGAGCATAGCAATGGATTAGATTGGATCTCATGGGGAGGATATATTAAAAGAGAAGATACAAAGTCTAAGAACCAGGAGGAACAAAACTCAAATCTATTAACTGTTGAAGATTTCTGATATCGTTGGTTCAAACTGCTCTATATTTAATCAATCTCAACAGAGAAAACTACCATAGAAATAACAAATCTATCTCCAGTATTTGCTACATACACAAAATAAGAAAAGTGTTATGCCAATTAGGATTTTCCAGAATTAAATATGAAATGAAACATAGATCTCACGTCAAAGTAAATGCCATTCATTCTAAGGGACATTGCAATTAAGATTCAAACAAATTCCTGTACCCACGTTCCTTTAATGGCATTCACAAATACCTTTTGAGAAGATTGTTCTTTGGTTAAATATGATATGCCACAATTTACTTTGTTCTGTGTAAACAACATAACTGGAAATACACTACAAGGGTACGCATTTTATTTATTTTTTTAAGGGTACGCATTTAAAATAGTTGTTTACTTTCTGCACTTAATAATGGTGCACACACACACACACACACAAACACACACATATATGCCAAATCCATGAAAATATGCTGAGATGCTACAGGCCATATAGCAATTCTATCCTAATAAACCTAAAACTCTGTGTTAAAATGAAAGTGACAGCACAGAAAGCCTCAGGGCAGAATTTCTTCATCCACCTGGTCTATGAGAAATAAAAGGGACAGTTTCATTCCAGAAAATGTGCTTCTGTTTCAATATGGAGGAGGTGCTAGGTAATTCTAAATTCTTTGTGATCTGATTTAATTTGTGAAATAACTTAGAAGTCAATAGTGTTGTATGTACAAGGAACGTGTTATCACAAACATGCTTCATACGGATGATACTTATTTTTTGTTGTTTTTATTTATCTGAGGATAATAAATTTGTAGTTACCATTTATTTATATATCATTGAATGTTTTATGGAAGTTTAAATAATATGTGGAGGGATGCCTGGGTGGCATAGTCAGCTAAGTGTCCAAGTCCTGATTTTGGCTCAGGTCACGACCTCAGGGTCATGAGATCAAGCCCCACATCGGGCTCTGCACTCTGCAGGGAATGTGCCTGAAGATTCTCTCTCTCTCTCCCTCTCCCAATGCCCCCCACCCCCAGGCCCATGCTTTCTCTCTCTCTGTCTCTCTCTCTCTCTAAAAAATAAATCTTTAGAAAAAAAAACTAATTACATGCAGAAAATAACACAAATTTAAATAAAATATAGAGGCCAATGAATTTTCACAAATTGAACAAATTCATGTAAAAATTACTGAGATCAAGTTATAGAAAGTTAACCAACTAACTAAATTTCCCTTCCAATCATGACCACACCTCCCTTCAGGGTTATACTGGTCTTGAACACTGTAAACTAGCTTAGGTTGTTTTTTACTTTATATAATGTAATTCTACTGCATACATGAAACTTATGTTTGACTTTCCCCTAAATATAGTACATAAGAAATCTCTCTGTATTTCTGAGGTTAGCTCTGATTTATTATTGCAGCATTTTGTGCCATTGTATGACTCTACCACCGTGTATCTATCCATTCTACTGTTTAGAGACATAAGCACCATTTCCATTTTAGGTCTACTTTGAACAGCAATGTTATTGACACTTTTGAAATGAAGATATGGGAGCATTTTAATTGGAGACATCAATGTGAGTTTTAAAGCATCCTAAAATTACAAGGAACTTACAGTATTCTTCCCTTGTAAGAGATGAGGGTTTGTGTTATCTTCAACTTGTAGATTGAGAATCTGAGCATCAAGAACATTGACCAACTCTGCAAGGACACATGGACGGTATCACCAAAAAAGGAGCAGAATCAGCAGAATCATTCTATGAATTCATAGGATTCCAAGGGATTACAGAGAGTAAGGGTTCTGGGGACCTTGAGAGGACATAGAGGGATTCTGAATAGGAAGTGGTAGTTTAGCTGATACAGTGGGTGCAATTCTGAAATGGCCCTCGAGATTTCCATCCCCGTATAATCCCCTTCTCTTGAGTGAAAAGACTTGTAGACTTGTAGTCCACAACTACAATGAGTAGGATCCCCGTGATTATGCTATTTTATATGTCAAAGGAGACAGGGTATTTTAGAAACGTCAGATACAGTCCAGATAACTTGATATTGATTTAGTCAAAAATAAGAGTCTCCTGAACAGGACTAAGCGAATCAGTTGAGCTCCATAAAAAAGGGTCTGGAAGTCAGAGAGATGTTTCTGCTGTTGGAAACTTCTTATGGAAAAATCTAGGGATGGACAGCTTCAAACACACGGCCTCCAGAAACTTACTGTACTGCTGCCGACAATCTGAGTAAAGTTGACAGAAGACCCTTAGATGTCCATGTAGTCTAGGCCACAACCTCCCGCTGCCCTGAGGGAACCCAAAGAGAGGACCCACTACGTGTGCTTTGACTCTTTCCCAACACAGGGAACTGTGAGATGAAAACTGGGTGCGTTGAGAAGCTGAGTTTGTCATAACTTGTTACACAGGAACAGGAAACTAATATTGACTTTGGTAAAAGAAATAGTGTAGTGCTGCAACAAATACCTTAAATGTGGGAGAGACTAGGACTGGATGGTGGGCTCGGAGAGAACCTGAGAGAGCGTGACAGAGGGAAAGTACAAATCAGTTTGACAAAATGTTAGTAGAAATTTGGTTGTTGAGGATGCTGAAGGCGTGAAGTCTTTAAATGAGGAACCTGTTACTGAGAAATTAGAGGAGACAGGATTCCTATCATGGAGTAATGAATAAGTAAGTCAGAATTCTTAGCAAAATTGTGCCTGCTTTTATTTGAAAAGAAAACCTTATAAGACATTAACTTTGATATTCTGAAGGAGATTTCCAAACAGAGTTTTAAAGAGGCTGCCTGATTTTTCTGGATGCTTACAGTAAAACATGAGAAAAGAGAGCTCAATAATGGGAAGAGTTGTTAAACATTAGCCTTTCAAAATGCAAAAGACACTAACGTTTGGAAATGGCCACTAAAAGCATGGCACAGAGAACAGGCCAGGTGTGTGACCATACAGGTCTTTGCTAAAACTTCAGAAAGGTCGCAAGGTCAGAATCCACAGTGGCCAGAGCCCATTGAAGAGATTAAGGGCATACCTCTCAGAATGTCTCGAATAACTCAGAGGGTCCCTTGGAAGCACACCTCATCTCAGCAGGAGCCCAAGATAGAGAAGAGATTATCTCAGAAAGATTTGTAGCTATGGCTTTTGTCTAATGAATTTAATCCCCTTGAAATCCATGAAGGCTCACAGAGTTCTGGAGAAAATTGTTTCCACAGGGCTACTGTCAGCTTGAACCAAGAGGGACAGACTGAGTATGTAATGAAATAAGGCTGTCACTCTTCCAAAATTTCGTTGGCAGAAAAGAGTATGATAAAACCACTCGGCTGCAAACACGTAAGACCTTTCATGAAGAAAGGAACAATGGCTCCGAGGGTGGAACAGGGTCCAGGGGGAGAGCAGTGAATCACCGAAGATTATTCCCAGATCTTGAAACCTAATCAAGGAAAATCCAACATTTGTCCTGCTGGATTTCAGGACTCTTAGGGTCCATTGGCTCATTTTTACTTTTTTTTTTTTCCCTTAAACCAGATGTCTGTAACTGCTATTCCATGCCTGTCCCATTATTGTGTATTGACAGTGTGAGGGGCCTTTAGCTTTGTCCACAGATGGAGACTAACTGTGACCCACAACCTATACTCAGACAATTTAGACAGTGAGATTTTGGACTTTGAGCTGATTCTCTAATGGGATGAGGCTTGTGGAAACTTTTGGTAAGGATTAATAAGTTCTGAAAGTCAGAGGGAAGTAAAATGTTAGGGCCAGAAGACGGACTGGAATATTCAGAATGATAAACTGGCCCCCAAGATTCTTTTCCCCTGGAACACATTCTGCTACAGACCATAGGTTTGTATAGTCCCAAATTCATGTATCGACCCCCTAAACCCCCAATGTGTAGAAGAGGTAGGGCATTTGGGAGATAACTTGGCATTAGATGAAGTCCTGAGGGTGGGGCACTTATGAATGGGATTAGTGCCCTTAAAAAAGTCAGGAGAGAGCTTGCTTCCTCTCTCCGCCTTGTGCCATGTGAAGATACAATGAGAAAGGAATATTCCAGTCAAGGGAAATAACACCCACTTAATGTAGGAGGTAGGAAACTTGAAGAACATTGTATAACTCAAAATTACTTCAATATGACTATAACAAAAATTAGTGGGACTATTGATAATTATGTCTCCAATGACTCAGACACTGTGCCAGATGTATATACTAACTCATTTAAATTTCACAATAATATTATCAAGTAGGCTCTACTTTTAAAAAAATATCTTATTCATTTATGTATTTATGTATTTATGTATTTGTGTATTTATTTATTTATTTATTTATTTATTTATTTATTTAAGAGAGACAGAGATAGTGACAGCACAAGCAGGGGAGAAGGATAAGCAGGATCCGTGTTGAGCAGGGACCCCCGATGCAGGGCTTCATCCTAGGATCAAGACCTGAGCTAAAGGCAGATGCTTAACCAACTGAGCCCCAGGTGCCCCAAGTAGGTTCTACTCTTACTGCCATTTTTCTGTACATTGATTTTTTTTTATTCTATGACTTTACTGAATTCATTTATCATTTCTACTAGGTTTTTTTTGGTGGAATCTTTAGGGTTTTCTACATATAGAATCATGTCATGCAAATAATGAAAATTTTCCTTCTTCCTTACCAATTTGGACATTTTTTATGTTTATTGTCTGATTGCTGCAGCTAGAACTTATAGTGATATATTGAATAAAAGTGGTAAGACTGTTCCTGACCTTAAGGGAGAAGCTCTCAGTTGTTCCCTACTGAGTATAATGTTAATCTTGGGTTTTTCATATATGGCCTTTATTGTGTTGGGGCACTTTCCCTCTAAACCTACCTTGTTGAGGGTTTTTATCATGAATGGAGGTCATACTTTGTCAAATAATTTTTTTGCATCTGTTGAAATGAGCCTAATCATTTTGATTGCACAACTGTGACCTTCACATGGAATGGTCTAAAGACACATTAGAAGGTAACATTCTCATCATGATCATTGATCTCTGCAGAGAGGTGGAAAATGATCTCAAACATTAGAGCTTAGGCCGATGCACCCAAATCCTTGAAACTCTGTTGTCTCAAGCAGTTCCATAGATACATATTTTTTTAAAGTCACTACCAATCAAGTGTAAGATTATATCTAAATTTGATCTAAAAGTAATATTCATGGCATGAAAAAAATTAAGATTTTGTATTTGTGACTTAAGAGTCTATGCTTTTATCTTATGGAATTTCAAACCTTATATGACTTTTCCAAGTGATAGAAATGTTGGGATATATTGGATTTGGTCTTTCATTTAAACATGTATTCAGAATCAGCTAATGCAATTCAAATGATCAAAAGCAGCATGTGTTATTATAACAGCATGTTGTAGCTGCATGTATGTATTCTAACATACTGAAATGTTCACGAAGCTCAATTCATTATTTGGCAATATTCCATTTAGTTTTGTTTTAACTGTGTGAGGAACTATGACATAATTCATTACTAATATCTCACTGATAAGAAGACAGACCATATCTATTAATGATGACAAATACTCTAAGACGCTGGTTAAGACTACCTCTGTGCCTTTGCTTCCTCATCTGGAAATGGAACTTATAGTGGTAGCCCCCTACTAGACTTCTTGCAAGTGCTAAATAAGTTATTATGTGTAACTTCATTGATGAGTGGTTGACCATGGGTAGTCCCATGGTAACCAAAATATATTGGTTTTACATTTCAAGGATTCACATTTCATCTCTTTCTTGTAAAGTACACTGAGGACTCTCATGACTGTAGTACAGCTCTATGCTACTCTCCATGTGGTCTGTGAACATAAGCATCAGTCAGAAACTTGTTAGAAATTCAGAAGTTGGGGCACAATCCCAAGCCTCTGAACTCACGATTTGAATTTTAATACCGTTGAATAATGTTAGGTCATTTGTGTGCACATTAAAGTTTGTGGAGTACCAATACAGGTGCTCCTTTCAATTATTCTCTATACCACCTTATCACGGCATCTCAGTATACCTAAAGTATTCCACTATTACCTCATATTAATTGGCTTTTCCTATATGAAGGTTTTTTTTATTTAGATAAAGAGATTAAAAGGTAAAATCTCCAGTTATAAAGTCAATGGGTAATAAAAAGTACGACAAAGGGAATATAGTCGAAAACATTGTATGGTGACAAATGGTGATTACAATCCTCAGGTGAGCACTGAGTAATATATAAAATTGGCGAATCAATACAATGTTCACCTGAAACTGGTATGATATTGTATGTTACTTATACCTTAATAAAAATTTTAAAAGTACAATTATAAAACTAAAATCAATTAAAAAATGAAGTGGATGACCATATGAAAATTTAAAACATGAACTACAAAATTAAAGAAGGAGGAGGAGAAACAAGCAGATTGCATTGAAAGGCTCATCAATTGTCTAGAATTTGTCAACCAAAAAAAGCATATTCTTTCCTTTGCCATTTGATTTGTATTTATAGCCTGCAGTTTGATCAGATACGAAGAGAAAAGTACGGCGACTGTGTACAAAATTTGATTGATGTTCTGTGCAATGGTCGAACTAGAGTGGCTATTGCACAGCACTGTCCAGGACTTCGGGCTTTAAGAAAGCAAAACAGGAAAATATGAATTATTGCAGTTTCCTGGGGCAAAATGCATCAGAGTACAACATAAGTAAACCACGGTTCAGTGACTTCCACTCTACAGAAAGAGATTTAGGTTGTGATGTATACGAAATAAAATGCCTCAGATATATCCACCTGCAAAGTCACCCATAGGGTACCATGAGAGGGAGTCAAGTCAGGGAACAATGATGATGGGCTATTTGGGGACATTTTGATAGGTTCCTAAGTATCACAGTACAGCCTGACTACAAAAACCTGCTGTGGTTTTGCTGGGAAGGAATTTGTAAGGCCAGTGTCAGTGTAATCCCTCCCGTGTGTTTCTTAAATAATTTTTCCCTTTCCTTTCTTTTCTTCTTTCTTTTCATTTATTTTCTGATCCTGGCGTAGATGGTATTGCCTTTCCACCATTCCTTCGCTCTCTGGTATGTGGAATGATTCATATATCCTACACTGTCTGCCTTCCCACCTTTAGTAACACAAATACACACACACACACACACACACACACACACGACTTAATTTTGAGCCATGGAGCTTCTGGAATCTGGCCTTTATATTAGTTTATTTGTAAGGACCCCACAGAGAATTAGAGCCAACACATAGGTAATAGGTAAATATAAATACGTATGCATATATATGTAAAGAAATTTACTTCAGGAAATGACCTAATTCAATTGTAGAGGCTTAGTGAGTTTAGAATCTGATGGGGGAGGCCTTTAGGCTGTTAAATCTGTTTAGGTCCAAGTCAATCTGCTGGAGAATTCCCTCTTGCTAGGGAGGTCAGCCCTTTAGTTCTATTCAGGCCTTCAAATGATTGGAGAAGGTCACTCACATTATAGAGACTTTGCTGTAAACTTTGGTTTTCAGATTTAAATGTGTATCTCACCCAAAACATGCAGCATCTGTTGAGCAAACCTATTTAAGCGTTGTGCCCAGACATGTTGACAAATAGAATGAACCATCAAGTTGTTTAAAAAAAGAATTTAAAATACTGAAAAAAGACTTTAACGTCTGCCTGAAGACATTAGATAAAACTGGAAAGATGATACCTCAGAAAAATGGACACCTAAAAAAATAATAATTAACCTCACAATACTAGTTATTACTCTGTCATCTGTCTTCAACAGACTTCATTTATAATAACTTTATATCATCTTTATATCCATAATATTTAACAGTGTTGATGTACAAAGCATATATGTGCGTATTTGCATTCCCTGTTCATAATCTCAATAAACTACACCACTCATCCATTCACTTAATTATTGGCTCAAAAGTATTTATTGATTATTTACTTGTGTCAGACATTCTTTTAAATGCTTGGAAAACACACAGTGAACACAATGTAAAAATTATAACCACTCACCATATTTCTGAAGTTAGAAAACTCAAAATTTTGCAGAATTTTGAATATTTTTATCTTGAGATCCTACCCATAACATACCCCGAATCTTGGATATATCTACTTTTCCATCCTTCAACTTGTCTAACTTGCCTACATCACTGGTCCGTTGCTTTCAGTTTCTTTTCCTTGAACTCAAAAGTGCCACAGCTTGCCAACCATAGTAAATAACTCTACCAGGCACATTTTCTTCTATCTCCTTGCTGCCAAAATCAGATGAGAGCAAACAAAAGAAACCAAAAAGCGACACAAAAGCCTCAAAACCAAAAAACATTCACTTTAGGTCACATTTGATGATGACATTTACTTCACTTATGATGCCCAATCTGCAAGCTTGTCTCAACTAGGTGGAGGAAATCACTCTGGTATGCTTCTTCCTACCATTGGTTATGTACAAGAGAGTCCCATATCCACACAGCAGAGAGAGTGAGTTTTTTTTTAATATTTTTTTATTTATTTGGCAGAGATAGAGAGAGAACACAAACAGGAGGAGTGATGGGCAGAGAGAGAAGGAGAAGCAGGCTCCCTGCTGAGTGGTGAGCCCAATGTGGGGCTCGATCCCAGAACCCTGGAATCATGACCTGAGCTGAAGGCAGACCCTTAACCAACTGGGTCACCAGATGTCCCAAGAGTGAGTGTTAAAAGTCAAATTTCAATGTTTGTCACTTGCTTCCTTCAACTAAAATAATGTCTGTTTCTCAGTAGCCTGTACAGAGCCTCCATGACCTGGCCCCTTGCAGCTCTCTGGCTGAACCTTATCCCACCTATTAATACAACCTTCTCCAGCCGTATGAACTTATGAATGTGCATCTTCTCTCCTAATATTCTGGATGTTTTTTTTTTAATATTCTGGATCTTAAACATGTGCTTCCAGCCCAGAGATACTTGTTCTTGATGGACAATTCATAAATACACTTCAGGTTGCTGCTTAACCATCAATTTCCTTAACTCCTGAATTATTATAGATATTATTACATGATTCCCTAACTTCACACTTCATTTCAGAGCACTGCTAAGTTCATAAGCATGTAACATTTTGTGTTTCTTGGCTCTATTTCCCAAGCAGACAATACGCTTCATAAGGTATGTAACCTGGTTGGCCTTCCTTCTACCGGTGCTTTAGCAACAAGACTTAGATACAGCCCTTGTGGAATTAATAAAGGAGTAAAAGATTATATACATGCAGAAACAAGTACTTACAAGAGAATATTTTGTAATGACCTGTACGTTACCATCTATTCCCTATTCATACTCTACTGCGAATCTACTATCTATTTTATTCTCAGGTAATGCCTTATTCCCTCCATAAATTGTACGGATCAAATTGCAACTTCTCCTGATACTTTTTCTTAGCTTCCTCTGTGTATTCTTGTGAGATCATCCTGGACACAATCCCTTGCTTGAGTTTGTCATAAAACCTAGTCAGTTCATGTTTGCCAAATGATTCCATAGCTAAAGCATCTTGCCTTATGTTACCAAACATTTCATTTACTTTTGATTTTCCATGTCCCACATTTTCTATTGCTTTTTCCTTTTTTGATTATCTACATTTATTACTACTTACAATTATTTAGTATCCTCCAAACAAAAAAGAGAAAGTCCTTGAAAGCAGCAATTTTTGTTACTTTATTATCCACTGATTCTGCAATTCCTAGATGTGTTTAACATATATTAAAAATCAATAAACAATATTGTTTCATTGATTGACTGTGTTATATGTCATTATATCTCTTTTACAAATATTTTTGAAGACATATCCATTTAATAACAATACAGGGGTGCCTGGGTGTCTCAGTTGGTTAGGAGCCTGACTCTTGATTCCAGCACAGGTCATGACCTCAGAGTCATGAAATCAAACCCCTCATCAGGCTCCATGCTCAGCATGGAGTCTGCTTGAGATTCTCTCTCTCCCTCTACCTCTGCTCCTCCTCCTACTTTCACTCACTCACTCATTCACTCTCTCTAGAATAAATAAATAAATAAATAAATAAATAAATAAATAAATAAAATATTTAAAAATAACAATAGGGAGAACCTGGGTGGCTCAGTCAATGAAGCATCTGTTTTCAGCTCAGATCATGATCCCAGGGTCCTGGGATGGAGCCCTGCATTGAGCTCCCTGCTTACCGAGGAGCCTGCTTCTCCCTCTCACTCTGCTACTCTCACTGCTTGTGTGCTCTCTCTCTGTCAAATGAAAATAGTAATAATAATAATAATAATAATAATAATAATAATAATAATAGAAAGGAATGTGAATAGCAATTGTTTTATTTTTTTCAATTAATAAAAAAAAAATAAAAAAGCTATGGGCAGCCTGGGTGGCTCAACAGTTTGGTGCTGCCTTCAGCTCTGGATGTGATTCTGGAGACCCGGCATCGAGTCTCACGTTGGGCTTCCTGCATGGGGTCTGCTTCTCCCTCTGCTTGTGTCTTTGCCTCTCTCTTTCTGTGTGTCTCTCATAAATAAATAAAATCTTTATTTAAAAAAATAAAAATAAATAAAAAAACTGATGATTAAGTGATAAGGTCATTTTTAATGATCTACTCACCTGGAGTTTTAAATAAAGTATTTATCATCAGATAAATACATTTTGTTTCTGTCTGATAACAGCATGTTTAGGAAATTATAAACTCCTTAAAATAAATTCTCAAGTATACCATCACAGAAATGACCAAAATGTGCTACACTGTGAAGGCCAACTGTAAAAATTAACAAAGGCTAGTGGTTCCAAAAATAGTGTCGAGTTTATCAGGGTAGAGTGAATGAGGTTCCATGAATGTAATGCTTTGAAGTTTCAGTGACCTCATCAATAATAGAGGGATAATAAATTCTCTCTCATCTGTAGTGATTTTGAAGATTTAAAGAAATATATATGAAAGGCTAAAGATATTTCCCGGTGTGTATTAAATAATAGATTCTACTTAATAAGGTTATGCTCATATTAGTGAATATGAATTTAGGACATCTTGTACTGAATCATTAATATTTAGATATGCAGGCTATCATAGTTATTCTATATTTGAAGTATGGATATATTTTGAATTCAAGTGTAAAATTGTCTAAATCTTCTACTGAACTGAGAAGGATATATCTGTAGCATGTAGAATGATATTAAACACATTGTGTCAAATATATCTTACTCTCAATTCCAATTTTGAGTTACAAAATAAAGAAACTAAACAAAATACAAATTCATTAGACTACTGGCATGGTATACTGTTCTGGGGAAAAGAGGGAACTGAAACAGGTGGTGAGATGGGGATTTCAAATGTCCACTTTTTCTGTTATTTAATAATCTTTATCTCCATATAATATATATTATTAAGAAGTGGATATATTTTCCTATTATCGTTCTAATCAATAATCTATCCCAGTTTAAAACACATAGTTTAACACTGAACCTTTCCAGTGGAAAATAAATTGCAACTGGTAATATAGTAAGAGATTGAGAATAACATTTACAAAAATATCAACATTTGCTCCAGGAATCTTTACCTGCTGGACAATATGCAATATTTCATGACATGCAATTTTACTCATCCCTGGAGAATATGTGTATATGGAATGCAGTGTTCAGACTTCACTGTTTTAAAAGAGACTTTTGATGTTCTTTCTTCTAATTTACTAAGTACTTGGCCTTGCACTGATTACTTTGGTTGAACCAACTTTGGTTTCCTCATATATATTTATTTAAGATTTATTTATTTATTTATATGAGAGAAAGAGCATGAGAGGGAGGGTCAAAGGGAGAGGGAGAGAGAATCTCAAGCAGACTCTGTGGTGAGTACAGAGCCCTACATGGGGCTGGATTACACAACCCTGAGATCATGACCTGAGCTGAAACAAGAGTCGGATGTTTAACTGACTGTGTCACTCAGGTGCCCCCGGTTTCCTTATTTTTAAGATGTAAATAACAATAGTACCAGCTTATGTAAATGACATAAGGATTATATGAGATATAAATAAACTAGCACATTAATAACTGTCGGATCAGTTACTATTGCTCAAATCAGTAATAAAAAATCTTGAATTCTATTAGTAAGTGCCAAAATCTTCATTCAGTTTTACCTGTTTCATTATATAGCCATCACATTTAGTTAATTATGCAGCAAATTTAATTAATTATGCAGCACATATAAATATATTTAACCAAAGACTAACATTAAATAACATTTTGTAAACTATGTTTACTGGAAAATAATAAATGTGGAACTGGAATCAATTCTAAATAATCAGGGGTTTTATTCTAAAAATCTCAAATATCTACAAATAGTACCATCTATTTGAATCAACTGTAAGATGCTGTTGGAAGTAGTCATTTCTATTTCTCTTGCTTCCTTTTTATTCCCCATTTGGCCTGTAATTACTTTAAGGTTGCTATCAGCAGAATACTTCCCACTGTGCATCCCTATGAAATAATTGCACCACACGGCATATAAAAGGTTTATATTCAGACTGTTATTTTGGGTTCTTTAGCAACACAAATGCACCTGTTCTCAACACAATTAGGGTAAGCCATATTGAAGATAATCAAAACAAATAATGAAAAATGGTTTGCTTGATTTGGAAAATAAGGCATAATGCCTACTCAGGCATTGGCAAAGCTTTGATAGTGATGCTGTGCAGAATTAACATACTTAATGAAAATTGATTTTGTTTATGTACAGAGGTAATGGATATGCCTGCATAATTTCTGGGCATTGGCTCTTAGTTATTAATTATTATTTTATAATTTACCCAAGACAATTCAAGCCAAAGGTAGCATCTGTTTGGCACTGAGGTTCTACTTAGATTTAATTTTCCAGTTCAAGAGAAATAGCTAGAGAGAGTCAAATAAACTATTCAAGGTCACAAAAACAGTAATCTGCCTTGATTAGAGATCTACTGCAGCTCAGATAGTCAATTATAGGAGTTTACCACCAAAATACATTCTTGTCCACATATTATCACACAGAGAAAAAAGTAGAAGAGTAGATAAAGAATCAGACAGATACCTGTTTTTTTTTTAATACAAGTACCTCTTTCCCTCTGACATTTCTAAAAAGATATTCACAATGCTGTCAGTTTTATACTTCCTCGTTATCTTTCCAACTATAGTCAGAAAACAATAAAAAGTACTTTACAATTCCCGTGCCATCAAATCATAAACAATCCTTTGAATTAATACTTAGATATCTGAAAAACTTTATCCATGTGACTAAAATTGAATTTAACTTTTAAAAATTTAGTTTGAAAAAACTAAGTCTCTAAGCCACTTTCCAGATAGGCACACCTTCTAAAAATTACCCAATTTATGCATCCTTGACATTTGCATAGTGCTTTTGCAGTTTAAAATTCATAGTAACATTTAATTTCATTCCAAATTAATCACAATAGAGATTTTGTTAACATTATTACTTCACAGAGGAAATCTGTAATGAAATTAGATCAAGAAATGGAGATGAAGAGAGAATATTATAAAGTTCATATATTTAAGATGTGATATGAAAGGAATTAGAGCTTTAGTCTGTTGTATTTTAATCCAGAACCATGTATCTAGCTCATCCACTGCTAACGCTCTAATATTAATCTCGTTGTGAAGCTTAGAATGTGGCTCTATCAATATTGGATGAAATAAATTGTACTGAATTCTCCTGCTCTTTCTATTGTACGCTACTTCTTCATTCAGATACATTTTTTTTTAATGCAGTGTCATTATTCCAAGTATATTACTTGATGAAATTTTGGAATTTATAGAAAATTCTCTTCTGCACCAAGCAGTGTTTGAGTTCCCAGTTTGGCCTGTCATCAAATGGCTCTAAAAATATAGTGCAAATACTATTTTTTAGGAGATATTTGTCTTCCTTTAGATAATTAAGTTATAGGACTAGTTAAAAATAGAATATATCAACATATTATACTACAGGAGAATCCATCTAATCACTGCTTTGTGTATTACAGTATACAAATATACATACTTAATATACCTCCTATGAAACCCATGCAGAATTAAAAAGGAATAATCTCTAGCATTAATAACAATTACATATTTTAGTTTGGTATTTTTAAAGTAGTTATCTCTCTCCTTATATGACATACATTTTGATTTCTTTTAACATTAAGTTTTCAGGGCAGCCCAGGTGGCTGAGTGGTTTGGTGCCACCTTCAGCCCAGGGCCTGCCTGATCCTGGAGACCCGGGATCGAGATCGAGTCCCACATCGGGCTCCCTGCATCTCCCTCTGCCTGTGTCTCTGTCTCTCTGTCTCTCTGTCTCTCTGTCTCTCTCTCTCTCTCTCTCTCTCTCTCTGTGTGTGTCTCTCAGGAATAAATAAAATAAAATCTTAAAAAAAATACTTAAAAAGTTTTCAGATAAATTTCTCTAAAGAGTAATATATGATATACTAAATTACATAATTTTAAATATGTAACAACCAGGAAAAGAAGAAGAGAACATACTTTTCCTCCTCATTGTTGTAGAGTTCATGAAGCAGTATGCTATGTGGCTTTTCATGCCCACAGTATAGGTTCATATCACACATACTGTGACTTGAGTTTAATAATTTTATCTAAGCATATGTTCTCTTTCTTTCTCTACACACACCCACATCTTCTTATTTATTCATCTATTGATAGATACTTAGGTTGCTTCCAGATCTTGGCTATTGTAAATAATGCTGCAATAAACACAGGGGGGCATATGTCTCTTTAAATAGGGGTTTTCTCTCATGAATAAATAAATAAAATCTTTTAAAAAGGGGGGGGGGCGGACTGGGTGGCTCAGTGGTTTAGTGCCGCCTTTGGCCCAGGGTGTGCTCCTGGAGACCCAGGATCGAGTCCCACGTCAGGCTCCCTGGAGGGAGCCTGCTTTTCCCTCTGCCTGTGTCTCTGCCTCTCTCTCTCTCTCTCTCTCTCTCTCTCTCTCTCTCTCTCCTCTCTGTGTTTCTCATGAATAAATAAATAAAATCTTTAAAAATAAATAAACATAAACAAACAAACAAACAAATAAATAAGGGTTTTGTTTTCTTTGGATATTCCACCCAGAAGTGGAATTGCTTGATCTCAATGGCATTTTTCACAGAACTAGAAAAAGGAATTGTAAAATATGTATGAAACACAGAAGATTCTGAATAACCAAAGCCATCTTGAGAAGGAACAACAAAGCTGAAGCAGCGCTCAGTCCATTGAGCATATGACTTGATGTCGGTTCAGGTCATGATCTCAGAGTCATGAGATTGAGCCCTGCATTGGGCTCCGCGCTCAGTGTGGAGTCTGCTTGAGATTCTCTCTCTCCCTCTTCTTCTGCCTCTCATCCCACCCATGCTTATTTTCTCTAGATACATAAATAAATAACATTTAAAAAAAAGACAAAGCTGGAGGTATCACACACCCTGATTTCAAACTATACTACAAAACCATAATAATCAAAACAGTATGGCACTGATAGAAAAACAGAACATAGATCAGTGGAATAAAGAGCCCAGGGATAAACCCATGCATATATGCTCAAATAATCTATGACAAAGGAGGAGAGAATATACAATGTGAAAAAGTCTCTTCAATAGATGGTGTTGAGAAAATGGACAGCTACTTGCAAAAGAATGAAATGAACTGCTATCTTACATCATATAGAAAATAAGATCTCAGTCATTACCATATTTGTTATAATAAGTTGATCAGAATTATATGTCAGAAGTTATATAACATCATTAAATTCTTCTGAAAATGGTGATACGAAGTTAAAAATTAAAGAAAAAGAAGTCATAGGAATGAACAATGCCCACAAAGTAACATTTAATGGAACCCATAACTTTTGTAGGTAAGATGGAAAAATACTGTATTTTTCGAGTAAAATACTCCGTAGTGAAAATGTTGGAGATAAGAAAATGTGCCAGAAAGATGACCAAATCGATACTTTACAATACATCATGGTTAAGCTTCACTTTCTTTTCATCAAATATCTAATTGGAAACACACTATGCAGTCACAAAACTCATCAGAATTTCATGTTTATTCTGTGAGAAATCAGATACCTAAAGATAGAGAAATTATTGAAAAACATGTTTACGCCCTGCTCCCTTATTATAGGAAGTGATTATTTGACTAACAAAGAACTGTAGCTGTAAAAAATGCCAGAATATATTCACAGATGCAAAATAGCTTGATTACACTCTACTTCAATTGGGAGTCCAAAAACAGCTCATTCAGTGAGTGTTCATTAAAGCCAGCTTCTGGAAACTTGCTGTCAATGATTCAATTTTCTAAGGAAAGAAATTGTTGAAAGGAGATTGAAATGGGTTTAAAGTTGTCACCTTTAGGAAGCAAATAATCCCGAGTACTAAAGGCCTACTCTGGATAACATTTAAGCAAATATTTTACTTTTCAATTTTAACACATTCTGGACTTTATAAATGGGGGGAAGAGGTAGTATGACCTGTTTTTCCTGAGCATCAAGTTTTCAACTTAACTTTATCAGGATTAAAGTACAAAAAAAAAAAAAATATTATGTGTGTCTAGAAGGAATACAAAGAAATCTGAAGTTTCTTCCAGAAGTTTTTTGTAGAACTTAAATTTTAAGTCACTTATTAAAGACCCACTCTATGGGTCTTTATTCATAAATAGCTTTGATAAATATAATGGATATTCTTTGAAATGATGCATTTCTTCTTAGCAACTTTTTTTTTTCCTTAGTCACTCCAATTTCAGTCCTGGAATTGAACTAATGGTTTTGAAGACTCCTGCCTGAAGCATAGGGCTGCCGGGAAATTGTGCAGTTGAGCACACAGTGCTCCTATGTACACAATCCAAAGCTGACCATAGAACACCAGAAATTTCAAAATTATTACGTTGTTCTTGGTCTACTTATCACGTTCCCAGTAAGGTAAAACTACTTAAAACTACTCCTAGTAGTTGGGAGAACTTTATCTAAACCTGCTTCTCTGCTTCTTTACCATATGCTAATATGTATACATGTACATGGTTAAAATTAAAAAAAAAAAAAAGAAAGAAAAATAAGCCTTGAAAGTTCCCTGAGCAAATAAAACTAGTTTAGTCATACAAACAAATTTTAGTTTAGCTTATTTTGCAAGACTAACTTGACCCAGGTCATTTCTTGTTTATGCCTCTGGAAATCATAAGCAAAACAAACTGTCCCCCAAGGTTGATAGGAGGTAACCACTGACCAATTCCCTATCATTTAAGAAAATGGTAATAGCTTAACCAATCACTATGACAAGTAAATGGTCACGACCTTTTCACTATACAAGCTGCTTTGTAACAATATACCCCAGAGCCTCATTTAATCTTTGGGTTTGAGTGCTCCCAGGTTCCAAACTGCCATTTTGGTGTATGCACAATAAAATTTTACTAATTACTATTTCAGCAACTCATTGGTTTTACTTCTATTTCTGAACTTTTGACAATATAAAATATGATTAGAAATGTAATATTTAATATAAATGTGTATTATATAAACATATATTTAAGATTAATTCTGAAAGTTATTGAAATATTAAGATACGACCATTAGAATTGCAGGTTTGAGTACAAAAGAAAAAGGAGGTACTTTTGGTTGTTTGTCTTCAACATGAAACAAAGAATGTCTAAGGAATATATTTGAGTAGATAATAAATCAAACTAGGAAAATATCTCTCTGTAGATTCAAAATAATTTCTCCTGGGCGGGGAGTGTGTCAGATGTACAGAGAATAACATTACACGTAATATCCAGGATTATGGTATTAGTACTGAGAACAATTATGAATAATATATTATTACATAAATATTTCTTATATAGTAAATTTGCTTAAAAACCAAAATGTGGTCTTTAGAAGATATTTATACAGTAATACTGCACTCAAAGGTATGCACCCTTATTGAAACAATGATTTTTCATTATCTGGAAATAAAGATGTATTATCTGACCTTTTATTTTAAAATATGACTTCAGGGGCACCTGAGTGATTCCATCCTTTAAGGGTCTGACTCCCCCCCGCCAAAAAAAGGGGTCTGACTCCCGGTTTTGGCTCAGGTCCTATCTCAGGGTCCTGAGATTGAGCCCCACGTCAGAAGTTTGCCTGACATCCTCTTCCTCTCTCTCCCTCTGCCCCCCCCCAAAGTATATAAATATTTTAAAAATTAAAATATGACTAGCCGAGTATTTGTATATATAGTTATGTTGCAACATTGTCTTTTTTTCCTCGTTAGTCTCTGCCAAATAAAAAGATGCAGCGACTGGTTTTAAATTGCTCAGATATAGAGAATTTATGACAGAAACCTTATAAACTCGGATTATGAAGTTGAGGGAAATGTTCTTATAAGAACTGTAACTGTAATTTTGAATTTTTGAAATGTCGATTATTTCTAAAACTTCACTTTTGCCCATTCTTGCCCTTCTCAGGGAATTATTCTGTAGCAATAACGAAATTTTCGAAGCAATGCACACAGGTGGAAATTCCACCTGCGCCGTCTCATGCTCTTCGATTAGGATATGCACAGGGAGGCCTAGAGCATCTGGCATTTGCTTAAAGCTGCTCTGAGGCACGAGTGGAAATAATCAATGACATGTAATACGCCACCAGCTCTTGGATTGTGGACGAGGTTCCTCGGTGGCAACAATCAGCCCCACATGTCAGGAGAAGTTTCCATTTGCTCAGGAGGAAGTCGCGTGCTGGGCGGTATTTGTAACCCGTGCACCTGGCAGAGCGGAGGCGGAGGCCCCGACACGCACAGGGCCTCGGCGCAGGTGGGGCCGGTGGCAGGTAGTGAAGGCTGCGCTGCACGCGATGCGCAAAGGAAGGAGCGTGGCCTCGGTGGGGGGCTACGTAGGGCACACAGGTGGACTCGCGCCCATCGCGGCCCCGACTGTGTACACGCACCCGTCTCGGTAGCATGGACTCGATTTGCACTACGCCCCGCCATCGGGTGCGCATCTGCCAGTGAGTGTGCGCGGACACACACCGACCCCGGGAAGCGCCCGGCCGAGCCCGGCGCCGCTGGCCGCCTGGGCCCCGAGCGCTCCGGGACCGCACCTGCCGGGAGGAGCACCTGCCTGGAGCAGCACTTGTCGGGAGGAGCACCTGCCGGGAGGAGCACCTGCCGAGATGGCATTTGCCTGGAGGAGCATCTGCTGGGAGGGCACTTGCCTGGAGTGCACCTGCCAGGAGGAGCACCCTATGGGAGGAGCACCTGCTTGGAGGAGTTCCTCCCGGGATGGCACTTGCCATGAGGAGCACCTGCGGGGAGGGGTACCTGCCAAGATGGGAACCTGCCAGGAGGGCACCTGCCGGGAGGAGCACCTGTGGGGAGGAGCACCTGCTGGGATGGCACTTGCCTGGAGGAGCACCTGCGGGGAGGAGCACCTGTGGGGAGGAGCACCTGCTGGGATGGCACTTGCCTGGAGGAGCACCTGCTGGGAGGAGCACCTCCTGGGAGGAGCACCTCCTGGGATGGCACCTGCTGGAAGGGCACCTGCAGCCTCCCAGTCCATCAGGAGGAACAGGGCCGCCTCAGCCAGTGTGGGAGCCCCCATGGGGAGCGCACACTGGGCAGCCGCCTGACCTGCTCCTGGGAACTTCCAGATGTTCCAGGAGCTGCCAGTTTGGTGTCTCCACCGGACACAGCCTCGCGGCAGGGGCTACGACGCCCAGCACAGACCTCCGTGGCCACAGCAGACATCCAGGCGCTCAGGCCAAGGACAAGCAGCTCCCCCGCGACATGCCAGCCCCCCGCAGGCTGGCCTGTTGGCTGTGCCCCCCCCCAGTAGGGGCATGCGGGCGGCCCCCCCAGCAGGTGCATGCACGGCAGCCTCCAGAAGGTGCATGGCGGAGCCCCCCAGCAGGTGCAGGACCCAGATGCTGAGCTTCTCGGGTGAACAGCCGCTTATCTCATGATTCCAGAATGTTCGGGATCAAAAGCGGGCAGGACATCATGCTACATGAGGCTGAATCGTTTTAAGATTCGACACTTGCCTCTGACCTTGCACGTGACAGTTTGTCTTCAAGGACATGTATTTTGCAGTCGTGAAAAAGCTAAAGCAAGAGCCCAGGGCATCCTCGATCAGTGCCATTGGGCCTGAGGGGGTAGGAGCGCAGCTGGCAACTCAGTGGCTCCCAGCCCCAGGGTGGAAGCAGCACATCGTGTCCCCTAGAATTAATTCATCAGGGGCGCCTGGGGGGCTCAGCAGTTGAGCATCTGCCTTCAGCCCTCGTGTGATCCCGGGGTCCTGGGATCGAGTCCCGCACCCCACTCCCCCGCAGGGAACCTGCTTCTCCCTCTCTCTCTGTGTCTCTCATGAATAAATAAATAAAATCTTATAAAAAAAATAATTTATCAAGTCAAGTCACAAGGTCACTTTTCAATTGATCCTACAAATTTAACTCACCCTTTCCCCCCAAGGTTTTTTCCCATCCACTCAGATCATGGAGCTTAGAGTCTATAATCAGCATAACGCGCATAGTCTCCACCACTGCTGAAACAGAGTGGCCTCTTCATTGTGTCTTCATGTAGCTTTTCTTAACTTGGATGCTTATAAACAAAAAAGACAAGTATCTGCCCCATTTTGATTCTAAGCTGTTCCCAGAGCCAATGGCCACGCTCATATTACTGGAAGTACTTCCTAGGAATTGGATGTCTTATTGCATCATGTCTTAAAAAAAAAAAAGAAAGAAAGAAAGAAAGAAAGAAAGAAAGAAAGAAAGAAAGAAAGAAAGAAAGAAAGATTTATTTCTTTATTTGAGAGAGAGAGAGAGAGAGGGAGAGAGAGAGAGAGAGAGAGATCACGTGCAAGGAAACGGGAGGAGCAGAGGAAGAGGGAGGGAGAAAGAGAACAGCAGAGTCCTCGCGGAGAGGAGCCCAGAGTGGGGTGCTAGATCCCACAACCCTGAGATCATGACCTGAGCTGAAATCTACAGTCAGACACTTAACTGAGTCACCCAGGTGCCCTGCGTCATGTCTTTACATCTTTTGAGTTAATTTTGGATAATTTGGGCCTATGGACTCCTCTGCAAGAGCCACACTTTTAATGACTTTTCTCTGAGTCATGTTTTTCACCCGAAAGTACTGAATAGGCACCACCATAAGCAATATGGGCATTTTAGCAGTGGGTGTAAAGGTCAAGTTATTTATTTAATTCTTGCCTTATGAATCAGTTGCTCCAATGATTATTTAATTTTATATTTTACTGATTTTTTTTTTTTTTGTAAGATAGTACTTGCTGTTTCTGGCTCTAAAATTCCTGAAATGCGTGTATACTTTCTCGTCCTATTGAACTCAGCCTGCAGATGACCCCGTTATTTTGAGCACCTATCACTTTCCCGTACCACCTTGCCAAGCACAGAAACAAGCACACACGAAAAATTTCCTGTTTTCCAGTCTTACTCTGTAAGTTTACCAAGTTTATGAAGCATTTTATCTGCTTTCCTAGTTATCACTAACAACTAAATATAAAAGCTACTGAATTATATTGGTCACCATTCTTCAAGATGTCAAAAGAATTTCTTAGCCAACTTGTTGGTATGTTGTTGTTGTTGTTGTTGTTGTTGTTATGGCGACACCTGACTTCTAGATGCCAGTGTCTGTTTCTGTCAGGATGGGGTATGATACATGTGGTAGCAAACCACTTCCAAAATCCAGGGAGGTAATCGGCAAAATTTATTTCTCTAGCACAGTCGTGTCTCTAACTAAGGTTGGCACCAGGGAGTTGGGTGGGGGGAGTGAGAAGAGCAAGTATCTGATCACCAAAGTCACTCAAGTAACCTAAATAAAAGATGTTTCATCTTTACAGTGCTTCCGCTAGAAACACGGTAACCCCGGCACCACCTATTCTACTTTCAGCCAAGAAGGGACACATATAATTTCTGCTCATGTTTCACTTGGCAGAGCAATTCAAATGACAATTATGAAGAGCCAAGTGCTAGAGAAATGTCGTAGGGAGGAAAGCAACAGCACAGAGCATGCTTGGTGCACGATATTAATGCCTTCTATCTGTAGTCCTTTGGGCCATCTAATTTAAATCTAGTAATTTTGTGAGTAGAAAATGCAAATTTTATGAGTGGAAATGACTGTATTTATAAGAAAACGCTGAACTCACTTCTAAAGATGAAAGAGAAACTCAGTTATCATATGTGCTGCAACATCCTGGTATTTGATGGTCTAAAAGGCACGTTTAATGGCAAGATGCTATACCTAAAACAGTAGTCAACGTGCTCAGGTCTTTTCTATTCAGATTTTCAAAGAATGAGACACCAGCACGATTGCTCATCATAGTATGATCTTCCTAATTCCTTTACAATGAAAATATAGTGTATTTCACTCACAGTCAGCCAAATCCAAGAATGGTTAGAAGTTTCACTTTTTTTTAACCTCCATTGTCTCTGGCGATTAATCATAAATACCTAAGCTTCTTGTGGTTTATATTTGCCCTGTTTTTATTTTTAATTTTAATTTTTATTTTTATTTTAACAGTACAGGGTCCTGTTAGGCTCTTCAACTTTAAAATCAGGGAACTTAGCAAAGGCTCAGGACTTAATCTATTTCCTTTTTTTTTTTGTTGTTTTTCATGGACTCATGCTATAAACAAGCAATTATTGAGAGAAAGCTCTTTCCTGATGGTGAAGAGAATTGCTGATTTTTCTTCCTCTGCATAAACAAAATTATATTCACTTGGAGTGATAAGACATGATCTTTAGGCATTGGTCTCATAAAAACTCAATTTTCTGCTGGTGACAATCAAAGGTCCTTTTTAACTTCTCTATCTTCCCTCTTACCTCGGTCAAATAATTTTATATCTGACTTTCCACTTCCTTCTACAAGTGGCCGCTTTAACTTTTTGGTGGCTTAAACAAAAAATGCCTATAGTTTTTCCCCTCCTATGAAAAGGTGTGATTTTTTTTTTCTCCACCTCTCAAGTTTGAATGGCCACACTGAGTTTTGGGCAATGACCAAACATGATCTGATCTTCCTTGTCCAGTGGGACATCATCTCTTGCTATGGTTAGGAAGGCCAGCCACGACCATCCTGTGAAGAGCCACAATAGAGTCTGCAAAATACTGAGAGATATGTGACAGTTCACTCCTGTCATCTCAGCCAAACACTCATAGTCAAGGACTCGGTTCCTTGCCTCTGTCTGCACAGATATAGTCAACCCTTTGATCTGTAAGAAAAAAAAAAAAAAGAATATTGAAGAAGCCAGTACCTTCTCCTTTGGCTTCTTGCTTGCATCTCTACAAGTAACTGAATAAAAAGTCTTGATTGTTCTTTTTAATTTGTCTTATTATCTTAATTGACCACCTCGAAACCTGGCAGCTCAGGGCTCTCTCTGACTCTGTCAAGCTGACACGGCCCAGGTGGTATATGCTGACAGCTTTATCCTGTATTCCTGCAAGTCATATACATTTGATAATAATGTGCAAATCCAATAATGAAAATCAGTGTGAAATCCTAGAAAACAATCCATTTTCAGAACCCTGGGATAGCCTACTTATCAAATCTCTGGTGTCGTTAAAAGTATAGTAGACCCCACACATATGTATTTTGACAATGTTTTTTCCACCACCACGGTGATTGATTAATACTTTGGGGATTTAGATATGATATCAAAAATATAAGTCCTTAGTGTACCGTGAATTATTTATGTTTTTGATCAATGCTCTCTTGTAGCTCTGTATTGGAAAAGTAGAATATTACTGAATTCTATCCTAAATTGTTCTTCCAGATGCATACTTCTCAATCTGACAAATAGCTTGGAAAATTCTCTATAATTTATTACTTCACTTCATGGTTATTATAAATTTCCAAAAGATTGTCCCGTGTATTCCATCGCAGGAAGGAAAATGAAAGCTGAAGGCTTGTACCTTTGTTCAGAAGTTATCTTGTGACAGGCTTAGGCATATAGAAAGAGGAAAAAAGAAAAGAATGTAACTGAAGAGGCCTTCATACAACCCAATATTTGCCAGAAGCAAACAGTAAAGGGCTAACTAGTTGGAATATGTTCTAATGATCATCTCCCAGTGATACGAAAGTAGCAGAATCGGCCCACTTCAAATAATTACATCAGAAAAATAAAGCTACATCCTCAAATGTAAAGACTGAGCATTATTTCAGGATAGCTACTCTCGGCAATGGGAAGTGGTTCAGATGCTTGGCCTAATGCTAATTCAATAGAGTGATCACTTGGGTCCTGCCTTCTAGGATGACTACATCCAATCCTCTTTCATTTTGAAGACTCGTCCTCTTGCCTCCTCACTTAGGAATTTATTTATTTATTTATTTACTTACTTACCCATTCTCCTTTCTTTTTTAAAAAAAAAATTAAGCCTAAAACAACACTCTAGGGTCCCATTTTTTTATCTATTTTAATTATTATATATATTTTTTAACAAAACCAGTAGAGTCTCCACTACCCTCACTCTCTACTTCCTTCTTCCTGTGACACACAGTGGCCCAGAGAGTCTCAGAGGCCCTGGGACTCAAAGCTAGTAGAATGGAGAGGTCCCCCCTCACTCAAAAAACTGTAATAACTCCCTGGATTCTAACACAACTCAACGGCTTTACTTGTCAAAGCTCCCTTCTTCCCAGAATCTTCTTTAAGGAAGGTATTTGGTGTTTTCTTTCATGAGTGAACAGCCCAGGTGAATCTCCAGAACTCGCCATGGAGTGAGAAACACTGGAATGGAGTATTATCTTAGATGACAAGATTCGGATACCACCACGGCCTCCCATGAAATTTCCTGGGTGGGGCCAGAAAGTCTTGGGCCCTAGAGTCTTTCACTTTTAATTGACTTAATTACCAAGCCCCCAGCTCTCTTTTCCAAGCAACTTGGAGCTTGAGAAATTATAGTACACCCAGTTGTAGCTTGTTTGGTGAAGCAGTGCCTCAACTATGCTCTGTGTTTTGGAGGGTAGACCTGGCCTGGAGACTCTTTCACTTAGTGCTCTGGTACCCTGTGTACACATAGTTGCGGTACGTGCCACCTGTTGCCTTGCGACGTGTCCAGCCCCTCACCTTGTCCCATGCCAGGTGTGCCCTCCTTGCTCTCCTGTTAGAGGAAGTGGGTGAAATTGTTCCAATTCTCCTGGTTTAGTTTGGAAGAGAATATTTTTATCCTGTTGGCACCGGAATCTAAATATAATTAGCTAATGCTTTTGGCATCAGCGTCTCCAACGTCTGTACTTATGTGGACATTTTTCTCCGCAGTTGTGCGGTAAATGTTCTAGACAGCAAGCATATTGTCCTCAAAGTCAACATTCACCCCTTCACCTCTCTGGACATTTGGGTATTCTATCACAGTCACCGAGAAAGTATTTGTTTCCAAGTTACCCATGCGATTGCATTACATGTATTAAATTTGTAAGTGGTTTGAATCAAACATATTAGGAATCTGCATCATTTAGTAAAAAATAGTTAAAACAGAGAAAACAGTATAACTGTGGGAGGGGGAGCAGTTAAACAATAGGATGTGTTAGAGGATGAAAGTTAAAATAATGCAGTTGAAGGACTGAGTTTGAAGCCCTACGGTAACATGTGAAAGTTGTGTGAATGTAGGAAAAGGATGTAGCTTCTCTCTGTCAGTTTCTTCATCTGCCAAATGGGCATAACAGTAATAACCACCTTCAAGGGCTGTTGTAAGACCTAAACACAGGGCACCTGGGTAGCTCAGTGGTTGAGTGCCTGCCTTGGGCTCAGGTGGTGCGTGATCCCAGGGTCCTGGGATCAAGTCCACATCAGGCTCCCTCCATGGAGCCTGCTTCTCCCTCTGCCTGTGTCTCTGTCTCTCTCTGGGTGTCTCTCATGAATAAATAAATAAATAATTTAAAAGAAAGACCCAAACACAAGGGATTGTGTTTGGCCCATGAAGGTCTACTGCTATATCCACTTTCTATCTCTGACTCACTTTTTTTCCTAGGCTTAAAATAGGAACGATAACCTCCAATTTGTATGACTCCTAGGGATGAGCTGTTTCAACATTGAAGTACTGTATAGTATGGGAAAGAGAATTATGTCCTGAGGTCTTACAAATAACGTTGTCATGACCCTTGAGCTATAACAACTGCATAAATATGATTTTTGTAATGATAGCAATATCGAAAACAACTTACTTTGTAGATGACTTACGTAGTATTGAAGTAATTACTACACATAGGTAATTTATCGCTAATCACTGGACAATTACTGATGTTAATGATGACACCCCTAAAATGTGCTATAACCAGTCACTCTTACATAATAGTAATTATTTCAGAAGTTATTTATTTTATCTAAATATAAATTTTGATTGTTCACTCACATGAACAAATGTCTGCACTATATTTGAACCGTCTGACCTATATCTGAAATGAAAAAAGAGAAACAATAAAATAATGTAAATATAAGGGGTTACCTGGGTGGCCCAGCTGGTTAAGGGCTTGTGTTCGGTTTAGGTCATGATCTCAGGGTCCTGGGGTTGAGCCCTGTTTCGGGCTCCCTGCTAGGTAGGGAGTATGCTTCTCCCTGTCTCTCAAATAAATAAATAAAATATTTAAAAAATGCAAATATAAAACTTAAAAAGATTTCTAAAAATAGTACAGGAAAATCTTTATCTAAAAAAATATAGGCGATCCCTGGGTGGCTCAACAGTTGAGCACCTGCCTTTGGCCCAGGTTGTGATCCTGGAGACCCGGGATCGAGTCCCATGTCGGGCTCCCTGCATGGAGCCTGCTTCTCCCTCTGCTGTGTTCCTGCCTCTCTCTCTCTCTCCCTGTGTCTCTTATGAATAAATAAAAGAAAATCTAAATAAATAAATAAATAAAATCTAATTCAAGTCCCATTTGGAGAAGTTAGTTATCTCAAAGTGAAATACACATTTATTATGTGTCTAATATTGGTTGGTCATTATATTAGTCAAAAATCAAACATTATTATGTTTAATCTAAACACTGACTCTATGAAGTAGGAGCTAGTAACTTTTCTTTTTTCCTCCCTTCTCTTAGATAAGAAGAGATTTACATTCAAGACTCAGGATTGTTGTGAGTATATCTGGTCAGAACCAAATCTGTCTTGGGCTTCTATAACATAATAGAAATACTTAATTTATAGTATAGGCATTATATTAAAATTTTTCAATAGAATCATTATTCTTGATTTTCATAGATTTTTATTCTTATAATACATAGTAACTGTGCATAGTAATATAAGAAAAAATTGAAAATAAGAATTTCACCCATAATGTGAAAAAACTAGGAGCACCTGGATGGCTCAGTTGGCTACTTGTCCAACTCTTTATTTCGGCTCAAGTCATGGTCCCAGGGTCCGGGGATGGAGTCCTCTTCTGGCTCTGGACTCAGGAGAGGGTCTGCTTGGGATTCTCTCTGTCTCTACCCCTACCCCCATCTTCCGTGTTCAGTCACATGGACTCTCTCTCTCTCTCTCAAAAACAAAACAAAACAAAACAAAACAAAACAAAAAACAAAAAACAACTTTCTCTTAGTAGGACTCCTATGTGTTAACCTTTATACATTTGTTAAAGCAACTGTCAGTGATCGCACTTCTCTTTATTTCAAGGTTAAACATGCTTAGCTCTAAGGAACTAGGAATATTGACATATCCACGTATTTATACAACAAAAACTCCAAATAAAAATTTGGGGTTTTATTGGTTTGATTTCTCTAAGTAGATCAGTTTGGTGCCTGAGAATAGACAATACAAATAACCTTTGTGCCATGTAATTCCCTCAGCAGCGTTATCCTAGAATAGGACCTAATGGCTTTTACAATGTAAATGCTTTACTTATTTTATTTGTTGGTCGGTAGTGCTTGTCGAAATGGTTTGCATTGCCCTGTATTCATATATAATTTCGGTTGCACTTTTATCCATTATATATGGTGATTTTGTGTGTGTGTGTGTGTGTGTGTGTGCGCGTAAAAACTCTGTGCCTATTTTAGTCACTTGGCTTTTGCTCAGGTAGTGGCATATGTATGTGGGAGGATACTTGCTATGTAAAATGAACACAATCAATCATACCACATTCCCTAAAAGCAATCTCACAATCACATGGGAGGGACCAGGGCAAAGAGACCAGAACATCAGATAAGGATGCAAACTTTAATTTAAAACTGTTCTGCAGGTGAAGAATCGAGTTGAATTCTTTTGAGAATATGCTAGATTGCTAAACTCTCTAAAGAAAATAGCAAGAATGTCATAAGTAGAAATAGAGGTGGGATATAGAGGTAAGAGATCCTTATATTCTAAGATATTTTTTTCCAGATTCCCTCATCCATTTGTTCATTCATTCTTTAACACACCCATAATTCACTCTTTATTGAGCTGCAACTCTACTCAATTAACTCTAGTAGGTCCTGAATATTCAGAGATTAAAATGATTTTTTTTCACTTCATCAGGGGTTCAGATACAAGCTGCAAAATAGATTTGCCCTACGAAACTATTCTCCAGCATGTCAAGGGGGCCATAATAAAATGGAGGTTAGTATGAGACTGCATGTATGAACGCAACAAAAATCTATCATATTTCTACCTCGAGAGGTCTTTGGTGATGTGGAAAAGAAGAAGGTGGAGGGAGAAGTTAAGGAGCCTTCGAATGGAAATGGTATTTATGCTATATTTCAAGGAATAAAGCAGGAGTTTGCACAGGTGGGTAGGAAGAGTTTGATCTCAAGTGCAGAAACCAGCGATATCTGATGCGACCTATGTACTGCGCATTATCGTTGGAGCTGGGAATATAATGGTCCGCGATGGTTTCATGGTTCCATGGTTATGAAGCCTACAGTCAAGAGTAATTGTGCCCGATAATCTCCATTGTGCCAGAACCACCATCCCTCTCTTCTGCTCCATTATGTGGCCTGAAAAGCCTATTTCTGTGGGTTTCATCATTCTGGCACCCTGCCCTCTGGCTTGTAGTTTTCCTTGATTAAAGGGAAACCCTGGGAGAAGATGAGAATGTGGATTAAAAGGAACATCAAGGCATTTCTAGCCCACATCCCAACCTGTGATCCTTCTGTACCAGGTGGAATTTTTGTCCGAGACCCCATGGCTCAAGTGGCAGCCATGGCAACCATAGCTCCTGTCTCAATTTTGCCTGGATTGCAGTCCTAGAGCCAGGAACAGGCCCCAGAATTTATAGGATTTCAGATACTTTTGCCGGCAGAAAACAAAATGTACAAAATGAATCTTTTCACATAAATCAGATCATAGTAATTTTGATCAAAGTGTTCAACTACTATCCATTTCACTCTGAGTAAAGCTCAAAATCTTTATCGTGATCAATAGGCCCCGCAGTGTCCCTCCTTCTCCTCTCCCAGCTTCTACAACACATATCACTGCAGCCCCCAATTACACCCTGTTCACTTCTCCTCTTCTGTCTCCAGTCTGTTTTCCATTTGCTACATAGTTCATGCTTTAGGATCTTCCCATTTAGTGTTCCCTTTTCTTGAAAAGCTCATCTTATTTCTCCAAAGCTTAATCCTACTCTTTCTTCAGGTGTCCCCCCACTCATCCAATCTCTCCAGAGAAGCTTCCCTTGACCATTACATGCTTGTGTTTTCCTTAATCATTACTCATCTCTATTCTTCTCTGCAGCACTTACCAACAAATTATTTTTCCCCCCAACACATTATTTTTTATCTCCATACTAGTTTTTTTAGAATTCATTCTATCTTATCTGGGCTAAATTTCTCTGGAGGAGAAATATTTGCTTTGTTTTCCCGTTACATAATCATATGAATATTTATTGAAAGAAAAAATGAGTGAATAAAATTTCCATTATTTCTTGAGAAGAGTAGTGTATTAGAATTGATGTATTACTTGTTTTCTAAATAGTATTATTTGTTCTAATATTATAATAAGGGAATATTTCTGTAGACCCAAAACATACTTTTTTGTTAAGCCATACATCTTAAATACAACTTTTACCTTTCAAGATCAATTTTCTTTTTATTATAGCATATTTTTAGTACTTCTACAAATGAGATACCATGTTGATAGATTGTCTTCTTTTATATTTCCTAAAGATGTCTCTATTTTATATTAGCACTGAAATAATGACATAGCTAGTAGAATTCTAAGGAACAGTTGTCTTTCCTTCCTTGACTATTTATCTTTTAAAAATATGGAAACAGGGTAGCCCGGGTGGCTCAGCAGTTTAGCGCTGCTTTCAGCCCAGGGCCTGATCCTGGAGACCCAGGATCAAGTCCCACATCGGGCTCTCTGCATGGAGCCTCCTTCTCCCTCTGCTTGTGTTTCTGCCTCTCTCTCTCTCTCTGTGTCTCTCATGAATAAATAAATAAAATATTTTAAAAAATAAAAAGATGGAAACAATAGGATAAAATATATATTTTTAAGATACAATATCTCTCATAGTTGCCTACATATCTACCATTTCCAGCATTCCTGATATTGTATGCAGATTAACACTGCTATCATTTCCCCTCTGCCTTCAGTAATTCCTTTGATGTTTCCTTTAGTGCAGGTCTGCTGATGATGATCTATTTTACCTTTGTTTTTTGAATGATATTTGCAGAAGCATTCGAGGCTGGGAACTTTTTGTCTTTCAGTATTTTAAGAAGCACTTCTACTCTCTTCTGTCTTATATCACTTCCAAATTGTACTTCATCCCTATGTCTTCCCTCGATCTGTATCTAATGTGTCCCTTTTTTCCTCTGTCTGCTTGTAAGATTTTCTTGCCATTACCGGTTTTTAGCAATTTGATAATGACATTCCTTGTTGACATTTTCTTCATGTTTATTTGCTTCGGGTTGGTTGAAATCTTTAATAGGTGAGCATACAGTTTCATTAAAGTTTAAAATTACTCCTATTTCAAATATTTTTCTCTCACCCCTTTCTTTCAGATTTCCATTACACAGATCATTGACCACTTAAATGTGTCTCACGGCTAACTGATCATTCATTAATTTACTTTTCTTTTTTTTTTTTTTTCCTCTGTGGTTGATTTCAGACAGCTTCTATAGGCAGGTCTTCAGTTCAGTGTCTGGCGATAATCCCATCCAACATATTTTTCAGCTCACTAATTGTATTATTTATTTTCAGGTGTCCAATTTGGGTATCTTTTATATCTTCCAAAGCTCTTCTTAGCTTACTTTTTCTCTTACTTTTTTGCATATATGAAATGTGTTGAATAATATTATCTAATAATTCCTTCTGTCATTTCTAGGTCTGCTTCTATGGATTGATTTTTCTCATTAGTATGTGTCGCATCTTCCAAATTCTTTCCATGCCTCAAAATTTTGATGGGATAATAAACATTGGAAATTTCAACTTTCGGATGCAGAATATTTTCATATTCCTACCAATCCTATGGTTTGGTTCTGAGGGCAAAAAATCACATGGAAACACTCTGATTTTCAAGATTTGCTTTTAAGCTTTTTAAGTGTGAGAGTAAAATGAACTTTTTATCTAAGTCTTTGTCTCACCACTGCAAGTGATAGATACCACTTCTCCCTTTCCACCCTGATTCATAATTCCATCTTCTTAATACAGGGAGACGATGAAGGTTGGCTTCAAAAGTCCTTCTTCTGACCTCGTCTGAAAACTCCTTTTTGAAAAATAGGTTGGAACAATCATACACCTCACTGTGTTATTTCCACCATCTCAGGGATCACTGTTCTGTACTGCTTAGTATGCAATGACCAGTGACTGCTATTTCATGTGTCATTCACTTTCTTTATTTCAATGATGGTGTATATTTATTACCTATTACTCTATCTTGGATGGAATTGGAAGAGTTGAAGAAGAAAAAATATAATTACATGAGCAAAATGATTTAATCATAAAAGGGAAAATTTCACAATGATTGAAATCTTAACATGGAATCTCATAACTTAAAAGTATAACATACATATATAGAGAAAGAGAGGATTTAGAATCTCAGAAATCAATAAATTTAGTTCACAAAATTTAGTAGTGCATATGTAAGCTTTGAGCAAATAAATTTTTTTTTTTAATTTTTTTTTTTTGAGCAAATAAAATTAAGTATGCTCTATTAGGGATCACATACTTTTCCAGTCACCAGATTGGGAATAGACATTTTCTAGCTTTCAAACATTATTTACCAATTAAATCCAGTTAAATTAGTAGGCCACAAAGGAAACCTCAAGAAATCAAATATGTATAAATATATAGACTATCTATTTATATATGTATATAGACTACACATCTACAAAACTATCACAAAAAAGAATGAATAACAAATGGAATCTTAGGGGCATCTGAGTGGCTCAGTTATTTAAGTGGTCAGGTCATGACTTTGGCTCAGGTCATGATCTCAGGATTCTGGGATCCAGCCCTGCATGGGGCTCCATGCTTGGCAGGGAGTCTGCTTCAGGATTGTCTCTCTCTCTTTGCATCCCTCCAAATCCCTAAAATAAATAAATATATGTCTAATAAAAATTGGGACAATTTTTTTTAATTTTTTTATTTATTTATGATAGTCACAGAGAGAGAGAGAGGCAAAGACACAGGCAGAGGGAAATGCAGGCTCCATGCACCGGGAGCCCGACGTGGGATTCGATCCCGGGTCTCCAGGATCGCGCCCTGGGCAAAGGCAGGCGCCAAACTGCTGCGCCACCCAGGGATCCCAATTGGGACAATTTTTTTAAAAAAACATATTACATTACCAATCACTGATAGAAAAAAAGGAAGAAAAAAAGATTTTGAGGGGAGGAAATTTGGCTGTAATAGAATGACAGAAAAAAAAATTCCTAAAAACCAAAGCATGTGTGATTTTTCTTGTTTCTTTTTAGATTTCAAATTTTATTTGATATTTTGTTCTTTAATCAATATGAGATGATTTTAAAATTATATTTACTTTCAGAATATACATATCTTTTTTTAAAAAATATAGTTACCTAACTGTCATAGAACCACTTCAATGATAAGTTGTATTACTACTGGCATAAAATTGCTCATTTTTTTAAAAATCCAAAACAAGTAAACAAGTACCCAGATACAAGAACATGGTTAAAAGTGACCTGAGTAAAATAGAGATTTATTTAAATTTTTAAGTCTTACTTAATGAGCCTATTCATCATACCAATTGCTGCTTCCAATGTATTTCCATTTCAAAAAAAGTGAGATGTGAAATTAAGCTTTTTCATATATATTTGAAATATGAATCTCACTGAATGTGGAGTCTTCATAAAATAATTATAATTTTGCAGGCCATTTAGATTATTTCCATTTGTTTGGTTTTGATTTTCTGAAAGCATATTAGCAATTAAACTGATTTTACACTTGGACAAAACCATAAGTACAAGATAAGTAGGATATCACTGCATTTCTTTAAAAACACTGAATAATAATTATGTTGTAAGCTTTACTAACTTCTTAGTTTAATTATGCTGTATTTTCTATAATAGGATAATGCTAAACAACCATCAGTAGGAAATGTGCTTTGAGCTGTTTTCTTCCAGCAATTAGTAAGGTGATTGAATATCCACTAAATAAAGTGGGAGAATTTGTAAAGACCACTTGGGAGAATGTGTGCATTAAACAAGCATAGTCTTCCTATAATCACTATGCTTCAAACCTAATTAAACTCCAGAGAATCCAATTAAATGAAGGGGAAACAATAAAGCAATAAAATGATTTGAGGATAAGTTTGATACTTGTAATCCAAAATTCTTTAAGAGTTAAACCCTATGATTAAAGTTTTAGGAAAAGGTAAATGGACTACTTGTAAAATGGCAAACTCTGAATTTCAAATTGAACTGCAAATTCGACTACTAGATTAAACCATTAAACACAACTTGAAAAAGAATACTTATTTAAACACTGGTTTCAGTCATTGAAAGATAATTTGATTTTTTGTCTTCTTGCATGAGTGTATAAAATATATATTTTATAAAAAAATTTGATCTCTGATATAGTAGTTTAAAAAAATCAAACAAAATAATACTTGATGAGACCATTGGAACATATATAATAACATTTAATTACTTAAATTAGACAAGATATGGGGAAGATGGCCGTGAAGCAGGACCCTAGACTTACCTCATCTCATGAATACAACTAGGTAACTATCAAATCATCCTAAACATCCAGAAATTGATCTGAACGCTGGCAGATCTCCATAATTCAAGGTAAAGAAGAGGCCACATCAAAAAAGGTAGGAAGTGTAGAGACTCAGTTTGGAGAGAAGGATTTTCAACTGCAGGGGGGATGGAGTGGGGGTCACAGAGAAAGGTGAGAGACAGACTAGCACACAGGGAAGCCTGTGGGGAAAATGAATCCCCATAGCAATGGCTTGGAAAGCAGGCAGGGCCACATATAGTGAGTTTTTGCAAACAGCAGGGCTTAAAGCCTGACGTTTTAAAGGTCAATGAGTTTGGCTGGAATAGAGCCCAGAGGGCATTGTACTGTTCTTGGAGAGAAGATGGGCAAACAATCTGTGATCTCGCAGCAAGGACTCAGCTATCTGAAGAGTGTCTGGGGGATATACTGGGAGGTTATTCACTCATCTGGAGGAGCATCCAGAAAGAGAGCATAACAGAGACCCCTCTGGGAGCAAAGGAACGTCTGGCACCATTTCCCACCCTCCCTCCTCCTCCACATAAGCACAGGACTATCTGCAGGACCCAGCTCAACACTAACACTTGCTACCTAACTTGCTTATGCCATGCCCCACTCCCATGCTCCTGTGAAACCACCTCTCCCAGTCATGCTTGCCTCAGTCCCAGTGATGTGTGCCCCCTCTCCCACTAGACTGGCCCAAACCCCTGCTCACCCCACATCTCCTGACAGGAGAATTTTGGTGGCAGTTATGGCAGGTCTCATTCACAAATAGACCAGAACACATCTTCTTAAAATGTCCCACAATCAAGCAAGGGACCAAACACTGCCCACAAAAGGCAAAGAGAGTTTCTTCAGACTACTGACCTGAAAGATAAAACAGCCAGGACAAAACAGCAGTGCACAAAACACACATTGGAGACACTCCTAGAAGTGCCAGGCTCTGGGGCACAGAGGATACTAAATGACAGGACAGTATAGGACCTCTTCTTTATAAAGTCATTACCCTCAAGAACAGGAGATACAGCTGATTTTCCTAACAAAGAGAAATAAGCACAGAGGCTTAGGCAAAATGAGAAGACAGAGAACTGTTTCCCTAATGAAAGGACAGAACAAGGCTATGGCCAGAGAGCTATGTGAAAGTTATAAGTAACATACCTGATGGAGAATTTAAAGTAATGATAATAAGGGTACTCATTGGACTTGAGAAAAGAGTGGAAAACATGATTGAGATCCTTAACACAGAGATAAGAAATAACATAGTAGAGAGAAAGGGCTCAGTAAGTGAAACAAAAAAACATGCCTGACAGAATGAACAGCAGGCAGGAAGAAGCAGAGGAAGGAATTCATGATCTAGAAGACAGAGAAATGGAAAGTAATCAAGCTTAAGGACAATGAAAGAAAGAAAGAAAGAAAGAAAGAAAGAAAGAAAGAAAGAGAAGTTATGCAAAATGAGAATAGACTTAGAGAACTCAGTGACTCCATCAAACAATAACATTCATATTATAGGAATCCCAGAAGAAGAGAGAGAAAAGGAGGCAGAAATATTATAGCTGAAATAATAGCTGAAAACTTTCCCAATCTGGGGAAGGAAACAGATCTCCAGATTTAGGAGGCAGAGAGAATGCCCATCAAAATCAACAAAAGCAGATCCACACCAAGACATATTGTAATTAAATTGGTAAAATATAATGAAAAAGAAAAGCAGTAAGACAAAAGACAGTAACTTACAAGAGAAAACCCCCAAGGCTAGTAGGGGATTTTTCAGCAGAAACTTTCCAAACCAGTAGAGAGATGCATTCAATATGCTGATGTATTCAAAGTGCTGAGTAGGAAAAATCTGCAGCCAACAATACTCTATCCAGCAAGGCCATCATTCAGAACAGAAGGAGAGATAAAGAGTTCCCCAGACAAACAAACTTTAAAGAAGTTCATGCCCACTATACAAGCCCTGCAAGAAATATTAAGGGAGACTCCTAGTGGAAAGGAGAGACCAAAAGTGACACTATGAGGATAGAAAACACAAAAGCAGTAAAAATAAATATTTCTGTAAAAATCAGTTAAGGAAATCACAAAATAAAAGGATGTAAAATATGACAACATATACTAAAATGTGGGGAGGGACAGAGGAAAGAATGGCATCAAATTCAAATCACCATCAACCTAATAAAGATTGCTATATTCATAAGAGGTTATATACAATCCATAATCATAGATAAAAAAAAACACTAATAAATATGCAAAACTAAAGGGAAATAAATTCAAACATGTCACTAAACAAAATCAGCCAACCATCAAAGAGAGAAAGACAAGAATGGTTTAGAGAAAATTTTCAGGAAAACCACCAAACAAGTAATAAAATGGCAATAATACGTATCTATTAATAATTACTATGAATGTTAATGGACTAAATGCTCCAATCAAAAGGCTTGGGTGACATAAGGATAAAAAAAAAAAAGAGACTCCTCCCTATTCTGCCTACATGTTTCTAAATTAGTCTCCTGAGCCAAGGGGAACAAAAGCAAAAATAAACTATTGGGATCCCATCAAAATTAAAAGCTCTGTACAGCAAAGGAAACAATTAGCAAAACTAAAAGACAACCTAATTAATGGGAGGAGATATTTGCAAATGACATTCAATAAAGGGTGGTATACAAAACATATGAAGAGTTTATAAAACTCAACACCCAAAAACCAAGTAATCCAATTAAAAGTGGGCAGAAGACTTATAAACCAGACATTTTTACAAAAAAGATATGCAAATGGCTAACAGACACATGAAAAGATGTTCCTCATTACTTCCTACCAGGGAAATGCAAATCAAAACTACGATGAGATATCACCTCATGCCTGTCAGAATGGCTAACGTCAACTCAAGAAACAGCAGGAAGGATGTTGAAAAAGGGGAACAGTCTTGCATTATTTGTAGCAATGCAAACTGGCATAGTCCTGTGGAAAACAGTGTGGAGGTTCCTGACAAAGTTAAAAATAGGTCTACCCTATGATCGAGCAATCTCACTATTGGATATTTACCCAAAGAATACAAAGACACTAATTCAAAGGGATATAGGCACCCCTATGTTTACAGTAGCATTAGTTATAGTAGCTAAGATATGGAAGCAGCCCAGTGTCCACCAATTTGTAAGTGGATTAAGATGTGGTCTATATTTATAATGAAATATTACTCAGCCATAAAAATGAACGAAATCTTGTCATTTGCAATGACATGGATGGAGCTAGAGAGTATAGCGCTAAGTGAAATAAGTCAAAGACAAAAAAGAATATGCTATCACTCATGTGGAATTTAAGAAACAAAATAAAGGGGCAAAAGGGAAAGAGAGAGAGAGAGAGACGTATTAAGGAACAGAGTCTTAAAAATAGAAAGCAAACTGATGGTTACCAGAGAGGAAGTCAGTGGGGGGATGGACGAAATAGGTGATGAGGGTTAAGGAGTGCACGTCCCCTGATGAACACCAGGTGATGTACGAAATTGTTGAATCACTATATTGTATACCTGAAACTAATAAAACACTGGATGTCAGTTAACTGAAATTAAAAACTTAAAAAGCCAAAAAACTAAAAATAATTATCATAATTATTAATTATTTAAATTAATTTGGTAAGACTTAAAAATTTATCAAATATTTCAGAAAAATTGGGGCTTCTGGGTGGCTCAGTGGTTGAGCGTCTGCCTTTGGCTCAGGTTGTGATCCTGGGGTCCGGGGACTGAGTCCTGCACTGGCCTCCCCACAGGGAGCCTGCTTCTCCCTCTGCCTGTGTCTGTGCCTCTCTCTGTGTCTCTGATGAATAAATAAATAAAATATTTAAAAAATAAGTAAAATAAAAATAAATAAAATTAAAATATTTCAGAAAAATCAAGAGAAAACTAACCTTTTTCTGAGATTATCATTTAGAAATTTAAAAGTATAATGTTCTTTTTATAATAATCATATTTATTTATTTATTTGTTTCCATAATTACTGGTATTTAAATGTGCATGTTGAATATAGAAACACATCTTGATATTTCAGGCACATATCAATAACAAAAGTAAGCAATATCTTATTAAAAATTGTACTATTAAACTTGTTCAAATTAATGTTCCTTTCCTTTATTCAAGATATGATTAACTTACTGTGAGTAAAAGTCACAACCTAACTGATTTTACACGTGTATGTGGATTACTTCTAACTTATATTCTTCACCTGGACTACTAATTCACTTGGTAATTTCATATAATGACAATTTTATCAAGACAAAAATTTTTGAAGCTTTTTGAGTTCAATGTGACAACATAGAAGTTGTACACAGCTTTTTCCTCATCATCCTAAAACAAAGCATAATAAAGGAACATTTGTTCCATATTTGATGACAATTAGAGATGTCTCTTCCCCCAGATCATAAAAAAATGGAGGAAGGGAGAAAGAACAAGTAACAATGAGATGATGAATGTAAAACTGGTGTGTGTGTGTGTGAGTGTGTGTGTATGTGTGTGTGCGTGTGTGTGTGTGTAAACTGGTTTATATCATGGAACTAAGTAATATTTCAGGAATTGGAGGCATCACGCACAAAACAGAAGGAAGATACGGAGAGTGTAGCGGTGGAAAAGAAGTTTGCAAAAGCATAAAATCTGACCTTTATATTCACACTTACATCTTGCACGACTCAGCAAGGAAAAGCTCCTCTATTAAGCCGGCAAGAAGGCTCCAAGGATGATAGTGGTAATGCCCCACGATGAAAACAGGAAAGTAGCTCCTTTGACAGGTGAGGAAACAAGTTCTTTCATCCACACAGGGCCCAACCTTCACAGGCAGCCTACCGGAGGCTATTTTTATGGATGATCTAAATTGCTCAAGAGAAAAAAAACTAATACGTACTGATACTTGACTTTAACGATTTCTGTGTAAAATGCAATACACTGGCTCTCTTCTCCTAGAATTATGGGCCACATTCCTCAGATTCCCTTATAAATAAGTTTCTGGAATAGGATTTAACCTCACAATTTACTAAATTTTGAAAAGCAGAAATGGGGCAGAAATTATCTTTCGGATGTTGATTCTAAATAGACAACGCTAGTTGTGAAATATGATTGTTGAGAAAGTTCATGGCATCTTGATCCAGGGGCACCGTGTCTACTAATCGCCACCAGGGATGTGCAAATTTCCTTGTAATAGCAGCAGTGACTTCCTGCCTTGTGTTGGAGGTTTCATCGTGTGTCCTGGAACTAACAGTCCAAATTATCAGGCTGCCTTTTCCTCCTCCAGACCTTCGACCAAAATTTCAACTACCTGATTCCTTCTGAAATCCCTTCCTATTATAAAGGGGATTATATACCCTGCAGTGAACCCAAGGGATAGAATCATTAAATTCATTAAATAGCTTACATTGAAGAACAGTCGGTAATACCCTTAGCGCTCTCTCTCTCTCTCTCTCTCTTTCTCACACACACACACACACACACACACACCCCACACACATACACACTCAATACACACAGGCAGAGGTTGTAATCAGTTCTTTTGTGCTTCACAATTTGATATGAATGAAAAAGCAGAGGACTCATTTTATATGAGCTACAGTTCTCACCATCGTAATAGTCAGAAAATGTTCTCTATAAAACTAGAGAGTCCAGAGAAACAAAAGTATTTAGAAATATGGAGGTAAATACCCCTGAAAATACCTGTATTTACCAGTGAAAGTATTTGACTCTGGAAGCAGGTGAAATAACAGGGGCATTGGGAGTTTTATATGAAACTTTAGCCAGTAGTTGAATTTTGAGATTATTTACCTTAAGTATTAGATTAAAAAAATAAAAAGGAAAGAGAGTAGTGTTAAAATGAGTATGTCTCAATATATTTTAAACACGGAGATGTTATATGTAATTTCACGTACAGTATGTATATCGTCATAAGGTGACTACTTTCTAATCTATTACTATTTGGATAAAATTATGGGTAATTAGTTTGGTAACAATAATTACAGTGTTACATTTTTAGACTTAATGTGATAATGGATTTCATATAAAATAGAAGTCAAATATACAACGTGTTGCCAGCAAACAACTTTTTAAAGAACATGCCCTTTTATATTTCCCACAATGTGGATTTGACACTCCATACTGATTTAGAAACTAAAGGAATCAAAATGAAAGGGCTTAAAATTGAAAGGAGAGGAGTAGTCGTTTATTGATTTTCATTTTAAATAAAAACCTTGATCCCTAAAGACATAAGCAAATTCCCTTATTCCATCTCCTTTTGAATTTTAGATACAGTAATTGGAAAAAGTTTGTCTCTATTTGGGATAGTAACAAAAAGATATCTATTTCCCAATTTTTAAAATAGACCTTCCTCTACTCCTCATGACGTGGGACTACAGGTACGAAAAATGCCATTAATCTAACTATATGACTCCAATCACAATTGATTAAAGTTATTACTTATCTATTGTCAGTTACATAAAATATCATTTATCTAAGATTTCTTTGTTCTAGACTATAAAGGCATTGATTTGTTTTATGTTTACTTATTTTTCTAAATTGACATTTAATCGTTTAATTATAGGACATTTATTATTTTTGAAGTATGTAATATTCTGTGCTAAGTAAAATAAGTGACTTACATGAACCACATTAATTTCCACAGACACTAGAAGCTCCTGAAATACAGCTTTAGGACTATTAACATCTCCTCATTCTTCAAGGCATTCAGGATGCCACAGCATGAAGATTTTTGAATTAACAGTAGGAAAGTTAAAAAAGTATGCTGTGTGTTTAGATGTGAAGAAGATAAATATAATCATGGCATCTGGATGCTAGTGGGAAGTCATCCCACTGTGACTCTTGACTGAGAATAATTGACTGAATGAGTAGATCTGGGGACATGCGATAGATTAAATTCCTGGGGTTGAATGAACTTTGTAACCTTATTATTGGTGACTATTTTTTTGTAAAGAAAGTCTAAATGTTGGAAAAAGTAGTTGTAAAATTTACAATGGTGTAAAATAATAAAATTTTAATATTGTTTTTGTTGGTCAAACTATTAGTTTTATTTACTCATTATGTTTATATATCTAATACATTATACATAATAAATATTATTTATATATATATATATAGAACAAAATTAGACATAGAGAGAGAATGGGGGGAGGGGGAGAGTGAGAGGGAGAGAGAATCTAAAACAGCCTCCATGCCCAGTGTAGAGCTCATCCTTGATCTCACAACCCTGAGATCATGACCTAAGACAAAAATCAAAGGTCAGGTGTTTGACTGAGCCACCCAGGCACCCCTTTTATTAATGTTTCTATTTAAAACATATTTAAAATAAGTTTCTTTTTACAAAATAAGATATTAAAGAGTATGTTTATAAATTTTATACTGGTAATTGATTTGCATCAATTGTTAAATATGTTAATAATCTTATATACATAAAATGTCTAAATTCTTTTTTTAAAGATATTTATTTATTCATGAGATACACACAGAGAGAGGCAGAGACACAGGCAAAGGGGGAAGCAGGCTTCATGCAAGGAGCCTGTTGGGGGACTCAGTCCCAGGTCCCCAGGACCAGCCCTGAGCCACCCAGGTGTCCCTGGATGTTTTTTCTCAGTCACTTTTTCAAATTCCTCATTCTCATGACCTCTATATACTGTTTCTCCAGGCTTTAAACATAAGCCATGTCTTTTATCTATATATTTTTTTCTCCTGTGTTGATCCCATCATTTTTCATAGTTTACATATTTACTTGCATGTTGATGGTTTCTAATTAATAGATATATTTTTAAAAGATTTTATTTATTCATGAAAGACAGAGAGGGAGAGAGAAAGAGAGGGGGGTGAGCAGAGACATAGGCAGAGGGAGAAGCACGTTCCAGGCAGGGAGCCCGACGTGGGACTCAATCCTGGGACCGCAGATCATGCTCTGAGCCAGGGCAGGTGCTCAACAGGAGTCCCTTAATAGATATTTTTAGACCTAAACTTGTGGCTCTTTTTGCACCAAATCATTTACTTCTTCTCTTGACTGGTTGTTCCATAAACACATTAAATTTAATATTTCCAGAAGGGTGGTACCTCTTGTTTTTAACAACTAAACATGTCCCTATCCTATTTTCCCCATTTCAACACATGCCATTGTCCTTCACAGTTGTTCAAATAGAGATATTTTGTTTACTCACTATGTGCCAGGTATTTTGAGTATTTCACTATTCTTCAAAACATACAACTTTTTGAGTTAGAGATAATCATTCTGATTTTAAAAACTAGGAGCTTGTTGTTCAGAAGGCTTTAGATGGATGCCTGGGTGACTCAGTGGTTGAGTGTCTCCCTTTGGCTCAGGTCATCGTCCCAGAGTCCTGTGATTGACTCCACAACAGCTCCCTGCAGGGAGCCTGCTTCTCCCTCTGCCTGTGTCTCTGCCACCTTCTGTGTGTATCTCATGAATAAATAAATAAAATCTTTTTAAAAAGGCTTTAGAAAACTTCCCCCCCCAAAAAAAAGAAAGAAAGAAAACTTTCCAAAGTCACATAGATTTTATACCAAAACAACCCCTCCCGTGTTACTTTCCACTGATAATTATATAAAAATTTTGGTGTAACACATATTAAAAGAAACATAATATGATTCATGATTTCAAATTCATTTTTCCCTTCAAGTGAGGCATCTGGGTTTCTGGGCATTTATTCTAGCAATTATTTCATTTGCTCAAAATATTTTAAGCTCCTCATTGCATAAGGGTACATTTTGCATTGTTTTTTTTAAAGGATCAAAATTCTAGTGAGTATATTTTTTTCAGAATTATTCTGCTATGAGAAAGATCTAAAAGCATTTAAAAACTATTACAATTATGGAGTCTAATTAAAAAATGCAAAAATAAAAAGTAAAGAGACAATTTCAAGTATTGAAGAATTTGGATGTGTTTGTGTATGTTTGTATTCAACTATGTTTTCTTTCAATGTAGTCATTTGAGAGACTTGTGCATTACAATAATACTCCTTTGCTTAAGTATTTTGCTAATCATTTTTGGGAATTGTCTAATCCGATGGTTTATTAGCTGTAAAAATTATTAATACATTTGCATTCACTTCTCATATTTAAATATAAAGTCATATATTCTAAGTTACAAAAAAGCACTTCTCTAATCATGCATTTTCATCTACTTGTTTATTCACAAAATTGTACAGGGAAAAATACAATGCAATTGGGTGTGAGAAACTATTTGGTTTTCGTTACTAATATAGAGCCAGTAAGCTGCTAGCTATCTACCCTCCTGCATACCGTTAGGTAAATGAGTTCCTACCTGGCTGATGTTTTAGAAGGAATAGTTTCAGGCTTTATTTGGTGATTGTGCAACTTCTGTTGATATGCTACCTATAGACTTGGAACTTGAAGGAAAGAAAATCTCACATGTTCTCAGGAATCTGTTCTTGCTTTTTGTTTTTATTTTTTAGCAATTTTATTCATTTATTTATTTGAGAGGGGGAACAGAGGGAGAGGAACAAGCATGTTCCATGCTTAGCTTGGAGCCCAACACAGGGTTTGATGTGAGGCTCAATCTGAAGACACTTAACCTCATGACCTTCAACCTCAAGACACTGAGGCCATGACCTGAGCTAAAATCAAGAGTTGGACACTGACAGAGCTACCCAGGTGCCCCTGTTCTTGATTTTTAAAAAGCTGCCTAATCCATAGTAACCTGGGCGGCCCAGTCAGTTGAATATTTGACTCTTGATTTTGGCTCAGGTCGCCCCCTGCTAATGCTCTCTCTCCCTCTCTCATTCTCTCTCGCAAAAAAAAAAAAAAAAATGCTGTATAATCCATTCTGGAAAGGAAGAGGGAAAATAAATCTTAATATTATATAACTTTGAAAAGTCTAGTTTAATTAAAATAGTAATAACAATAGCAACTGCCCTTTTATTATGATCTAGCCATTCTGTACACTTTAGAGATTTTACCTAATACTTTCCTTTCTATACAACATTTTTTAGTTATTCCTTCTTTTCTATTATAAGGATAATCAAAGTGAAATTACACTAAGAAAGTTAGCCAAGTTTATATGGTTAATAAGGGGAGGGGAAACCATTTTTTAAGATGTTATTTATTTATTCATGAGAGACACAGAGAGAGGCAGAGAGAGAGCAGAGATAGAAGAAGCAGGCTCCATGCAAGAAGCCTGATGTGGGACTCGATCCCAGGACTCTGTGATCACGCCCTGCGCCAAAGGCAGATGCTTAACCGCTGAGCCACCCCCAGGTGTCCCAGGGGGGAATTACTAATGCAATATATGTCTATCTGCTTCCAAATCCAAGGGAAATATAGAAAGAAGAAGAAAGAAAGAAGAAAGAAAAGAAAGAAAGAAGAAAGAAAGAAAGAAAGAAAGAAAGAAAGAAAGAAAGAAAGAAAAGAAAGAAAGAAGAAAGAAAGAAAGAAGAAAGAAAGAAAGAAAGAATGCTTAACTTGGATTAATGTATCATTCCTCCAATTACTTAACTATAGAAAGCTTTTTCACCCCAATAATCTTTATTAACATCCTGTAGAGGTGTCCATGGGATGTTCTTTGGGAGATGAGAGATTCTTAACTTACTCATTTTGAAGACAAATAAACTTAACTGGCTATATTAAGGTTTTGTCCAAGGTCATAGAGAAAGGTAGAACCAGAAAAGCATTGCACAATGCTTAGAACATAGTAGACATTTGGAATATTTGCTTTTATCCCTATATTTAAAATATTTCTGATCCTCAATGTAATACCTTCCCACTATAGCATAACTTCTTTAATGAACCACTAGTAATGAAGAAGGACTAATGAGTTAATTCCATTAAAAAATAAAGTGATTTAAACTATCACATGGGATTATTTTATGTCCTGGATTACTTCCTGGCATCCCTTTATAGGTATTACCTCATATGGTTTTTTAAATGATTCTATGAAATAGACATTATTTCCTTTCCTTTCACATATAAGAAGACTGAGGCAAAACTATGTCATTTTTCAAAAGAAATTATTTATAAATGACATGTGGCCTCATTTGCAGCCAGATTTGACTAAGTTTATAATCAAAGAGGGATAGGAAGACTTGAGAGCAAGAGCAAAGTAAGAGAGAGGAACAGCAGGGTTTTCTCTCTAAATAGGTGATTTCATGTCTCAGCTAAAGCAAGAAAGTAAACAATTAACCTCTCAGCAGACACAGACAATTGCAAGAGTTGTTAACCCAGAGTGCACACTGCGCCATTATAGGGAAAACTCAGGAGGTTTTAGATCCTCAGGGAGAGTCAGGTAAACTTAAAATTAAGAAAGTGAATAATAACATCAAAAAAGAATATGAAAAAGGATTATTATTTGCTCTTCAGCAGAAGGTGAAGTACTAATGGGAAGTACGCAGTGTATCTTACTCATTTACATTTCCTCACTTTTTAATACAATCCCTAAGACTTATTAGTCTTTCAATGTATTTGTTTGTCTGGACTTTTGTTTTTTCTAATGCATGAAAATTTTCTTGTTTTCACTCATACACAGAATTTTCAGTACACTTGAGTGATGTGAGAGGAACAGTAATATCCTAAAACACTCCCAGTAATCATGTGATTTATAGCTTTATTCTATATTGGTTGCTGATTAAGGCCCCTATATGAAATCTGATATGTTAGGATTCTGTGATTCAAAGAAAAAGATATATGTGCATAGTAAATGACTCCTCTGATTTAGATTTTCATACCAAAGGAAGAAACAATCTTTCCAGAAAACTCAACAAATAGACACTGCATTACAGCTAGGATTCTGAATGGGCAGGAAAGGTTCACTCAACCAGATTTCCATTAAAAAGCTGATTAGCAAAATTAAATTACCCAAACAAGAATGTAATTCACATTCACATGTTATTTTTATGTCAAAAGTAATTTAAAAATTCATTTGGGGGCAGGGGCACTTGGCTAATTTACTCCGTAGAGTATGCAACTCTTTTTTTGTTTATTTATTTATTTATTTGAGAGAGAGAGAGAGGACTGAGAGCACAGGGAGAGAGTCAGAGAGAGTCTGAAGCATACGTTGCACTGGGCACAGAGTCAGAGGATAAGCTTGAACCCATGACCCTGAGATCATGACCCCCGCCAAAACTGAAAAGCAGATGCTTTACCTACCCAGACACCCCAAAGAACAGGCACTCTTGATCTCAGGATCATAAGTTCAAGTACCACCCTGGGCATGGAGCCTAGTTTTAAAAAAATCATTTTTGGGGAACTCAGAAAAACATAATTCATAATGATATTATATATGATGCGCCAGATGTGCTCCTGGGCCAAACTTGAGTCAGGCTCCTCTAAGCCCTCTTCTCACCTAGGCCAGGACCTTAGCCCCACGCCTTACCAAGTCTGCGTAGCTCGCTTTTAGCAAAAATTATGTTAAGTCAGTTTAGAAAGAATCCTCATATCTGATCACTCTAGTGTGTCCTTAGCAAGAGGCCTGTTAGGTCCCTTTAGTAAGAACTCTAATTTTCCATCCACTGACCCCTTCAACATGGTCCTTACACATAAATCCCCTCTTTTTCTTATTGGGTCTAGAGTCGAGCACAGTCTCCTCTCATTTTGCAGCAGTCATGCATGGTTCTCACTGCCATGCTTTTAACATATCCTCTTTCTGACTTAACTCCAATTTTTTCTAATACAACATAAAATTTTTACTCTTTTTTTCCCCTAGAGTAATAACTAAAATCATATCTTCTTAATTTCTCCTTTAGAGCAATTTGAATATTTCCCTTCTCGGCAATTTTCAAAATTTATTATAATTATTCATATAATTATTTGTGTGAATAAAATGTGACTATTCTGTTCAATACTGTATCCCATTGGAACTACCAGTATCTTGCAGATGGTATGAGCACTCAATAAATATTTTTAAAACATTAATAGAAGTACCTTTAATGGCTGCCTTGGACCAAGAAGATGTTATATCAGAAAATATAATTATCCTTTAACTGTGGAGTAGCCATAAATGTTTATATCAATTTATTTTTTATATAGTTAGGAATTATTTATCAATATATGACATATTTATGACAGTCTATTACAGGGTCTTAGGGCTTACCTTTCTTTCTTTCCTACCTTTAACGTAAAGTTATGAAAACTGACAAACTTTGACAAAGAATTACCTGTAACTGCTTTAGCCACACTGTCTCCCTGGCTCTTTTTAAAGCTACTCTGGACTTTCAGACAAGTTGTCACAAGTATCAGACACTTTTTTTCTTTATAGATGTTAAAACCTATAAACTACAAGCATGAAGGCTGAATGTTTCTGGAAAAACCATTAGACACATTTTTACAATGATAATACAATACAGATGAGAGTAAAAATATTAACCTTACTGGCTACTCAAGTGCACAAATAACTTATGTATAAATGTTTATAATATTTTTATTTATGATTGTCAATGCCTTCAACTGGTGTATGGGTAACCAGACAGCGATTCATACAATTGAATACTACTCAGTGATACAAAAGAGTTAACTATCGTGTGAGGTACACAAAGATGGATGACTCTCCAATGGATTTTACTAAGAAAAGGACCCCAGCATGAAATACTGCATATTACATGATTCCATTCTTATGAATTCCTTGCAAAGCAAAACTGCAAAAGCACATAACTGATCAGTGGTTGAGAGGGGTTGAGGATGGGACAAGTGATTGCCTGCAAAGGAGCACAAGTGAGTTTTTTGAGATGATTCAGTGTACACTGTGATTGTAAAAATCATAAAAATGCACAGTAAAAATGATGAATTTTACTATATGTAAATTAATTTTAACCCCCTCCCCAAAAAGACCACAAAGTAAAGTATCTGAAAGTGATGAAGTCCTCACTAAGAATTGGCTGAGAATACAGTGCAAGCAACGTATGATTAATTCTAACTACAATCTAAGACGAAATAAGGTAATATGGTAAAGATTAACAATTTATCAAAATTAGTTTTATTTTCGACTTGGACACAAGTTAAACTATATTTTCTGGGTTCCCTCAGGATTTGATCAGGATTTGATCTGGCCATGTTGCACCGTACCCAACAGAATGAGAGTTGGGGAAGTGTGTGGAATGCGCAGGTTTGACACTCTTCCATGCTCATTCTCTTTCTGCCACTTTGACAGAGAGCACTGGTTGACTCTGGGAGTTATGTGTTATTGAAGATATTGCAGCCAAACAATGGAATGAATTCTGTATTTATTTTGAAAATTTTTTTTAAAAAGTGTCTCAGAATTGGAATTTTCTGCAAAGAGAAAAATTTGCAAGGATGTGTGAAGACAAGCTAATGCAAGACAAATGGGAAAAAAAAACAAAAAAACAAATACAAATGGAAGGGCAGCCCGGGTGGCTCAGCAGTTCAGCGCCGCCTTCAGACCAGGGCCTGATCCTGGAGATCTGGGATCGAGTCCCACCTCGGGCTCCCTGCATGGAGCCTGCTTCTCCCTCTGCCTGTGTCTCTGCCTCTCTCTCTCTCTCCTCTCTGTGTATTCTCATGAATAAATAAATAAAATCTTTTAAAAAAATGCAAATGGAAAATATATTTTCCAGTGAAACTTTAGTCCCATTAAATAATTTATTTTCTGAAATCATGAATGATGACCATTCATTTTTGAGAGGGAGAAAAATTAAGAAAAAATTTTATTTTTATTTTTTTTTTAAAGGTTTATTTATTTATTTTTGATAGACATAGAGAGAGAGAGAGAGAGAGGCAGAGACACAGGCAGAGGGAGAAGCAGGCTCCATGCACCGGGAGCCTGACGTGGGATTCGATCCCGGGTCTCCAGGATCGCGCCCTGGGCCAAAGGCAGGCGCCAAACCGCTGCGCCACCCAGGGATCCCAAGAAAAATTTTTAAACTGATTGCATACTCATGTTATAATGAGATCACTTAAGGTAATTTTGATCTTTCATCTATTTTTGTTTATTTGAAAAAAAACTGCAACTTCTTGTACATATTAAATTTGTGAATAAATTGTGAGGCAGAAACATAGAAATTCTAGTCATTAGACTATTTTAGCCTATTATTTTATCAGTTGTAAAGAAATAATTAGCCAAGTCACATTCAGAATCTAAATCTTATTTTTATGGCACATATATTATATGTATATAATATATGACATAATATATATTATATGGTAAAAAGCAACTACTAGAGATGTAAGACTATGTTTTGGAATCAAAGAGCTCATTTAGAGCAAGAATGAAGCTCAAAATTAAGTGATATTAATAAGAAAGCCATGAATTAGCATAATCAATTAATATTTAGGTAGGGAATAATGTAAATGAGCAGCAATTAGATTATTCAGAAGTTGTCTCCATGTGTTAATTATATTTGTTTAGTCAAGGCTTAGAAGACTCTTTCAAATGTTATGGATGCTCAAAAAGCATCTCCAGATGAGATGATTTTCTAAGGATCAAGGTAAAAGTACACAGGATACCAACTCAATGAAAGTAGAAAGGATAGGCCAGAAGCAATCATGTCAGGAACAGAGAGAAGCCACATATAGTCGTGCACAAGAAAGGATCTTCCTGTTCCAGCTTCCAAACTTCTTAGATTATTTTGAGGTTGGTGCTCTCCTTGAGGCACCTGGTGTCCTATAGATGTGATTCAGCATTTGATGACACGTGGCTAAAATGAGTAACACAAGAAAGAGAATCAGCAACAGGTGCTAGTAAGCAACTGCAGATTTGATGTACAAAAATGAAAAAATTTTTTCTTCCTACTTATCATGCTGTCACTTATATTCAGATTTTTCGACTCTGTAATAATTTTATGAGATACCTAATAGACGTTAACATGATTTTTCCCTATCTTTATCCATTTATTTTTCTTCTGAAGATTCAAACCACTGTAATTTTAAACATTAGTAGCATTGGTTCACAGATGAGGTAAAAACTCAGTGAAATTAGGTGATTTTCTCAAAGTCATAGATTTAGTAATAGTAAAGTCTGTATTTAAACAAGATGGGTGTGTTGAGTGGAGGGGAGATGGCCAATTGTGGCAAGAGCCTTTTGTGCTGAGTTTTTTCTGTAGCTTTATTTGCTGTCTTGGTCCACTTCCCCTGAGAAGCAGAAGCTGAAGCTAAGCCATAGTTTATTTGGAGAGGTCAATATCCACTGGCAGGTGACAAGGAAAGTGACCCAGGCAAGGGAATGCAGCCAAGAGGAATACATCCTGTAGCCTGTGACATGGAGCTTTCCTACAGGGCCAGTCTGGGAAATGATGAAGGGTACATACTGTGGATGTAGCATGGCCAAGGAGAATGAGAAGAAGAATGCTAGAAACCCCATACCCTGCCTGGTATTGCTGAAGGTCTGCTCTCTGCACTACAGTATCTTCCAGTCATTTCCATCCTACTTGTAGACTCACAGTGTGGGCTTCAACAACCCAGGGTATTTGTCATACGTGATGTGGTACTGACTATTGGAAGTATGATAGAAAATAGTAAGAAAATTCCAGCAGGTATAGATTTAATACTGACATGTCTACTCCCCCAAATCCATATGTTATTTAATACGTTGTAAACACTTGGTGAAGGGACACCTAGGTGGCTCTGCAGTTGAGCATCTGCCTTTGGCTCGGTCTGACCCCGAGTCCCAGGATAGAGTCTCACATCCGGCTCCCCGCGGGGAGCCTGCTTCTCCCTCTGCCTGTGTTTCTGACTCTCTCTCTCTCTGTGTGTTTCTCATGAATAAATAAATAAAATCTTAAAAAAAGACAACACTTGGTGACTTTGGTACTATTATTATTCACCCTGCACACAGGAAAATAAAAAAGATCTGGGAATGCTTAATAATGTTCCCAAAGTCACACAATCCAGAAGTGGAGTAGACCTAGAATTCCAAATGAATATCTGAGTTTCAAGTCTGTGGTCTAATCACTTTTTAAAAAATGTTTCAAAGATGCTAATTTATTTTAGTTTTATATTATTATTTGATTAATTGTGAAGGCTAGTCTATTAATTTTAACTGTAATGTGAAATGAATGTGATATGTTTCTTATTTTCTAGGATTTTTTTTTTGTTCCACAGGTGGAAACTGTGCCTATGAAATTGGAATCAATACATTTTTTACTTAATTGGCTAAATTCACTAATAAAATCAAATTGTACAACAACTTGACATTCAGAAATGTCAACCCTATGCATCCAGGCTATTCAGGTCCCCTCCGAATATTCCATGGAAAATCATTACATCCAAACTATATGCTCTGATGTTTTAGACAGTTCACCTATAATGAGTACAGAAGATAGGAGTAAAGTAGAATGTAAATCTAAGACTAAATTAGAACTTTAATAATTAGAGAGAGGCAGGTAAATCTAAAGCAACCATGCTATACAGGAAACAATATCTGTTTTGAAATTTTAAAATACGAATTATAATTTCAGCATGACAATCACAAGTTGTATATTCTTGTGCATCTGTATTCTTCTGGCCTTGCTTTTATTACATTTAGAAAAATTAATTCAATAATCACTTGTTGAAAACAAATGAACAATCATTTTGCTTTTTCTTAGAGTTACTATCAAAGATACAGGGTGTCTACCTCAGGAAGTATAAAGACAAGTGACAAAATAAATAAGTAACAGGTGATGATAGGGGCTGTAATGATAATAAAAACGTGAGCTACCAGGAAGAGCGAGAACTCCTTGATCTTGAGAGTTCAAAGAAGGGATCTCTGAGAAGGTGAGATTTAAGGAGAATGAGAGAATAAGTCAGCCATGTGAAGCCCATCAGACAGGAAAAATAGTGTGAAGATCCATGGCAGAGGTGTGCTCCGTGTGCTTAAGGGACAAGAAAAGACCAATGTGGCTGAATAATTTTAAACAAAGGGTCGGGAAAAGTAGATGAAGTTGTAAAGTTAAGCAGGGACCTGATGTGGTATTGTCTAGAGCTGGGTAAGCCATATCAAAGACGTTGACCTCATTCTGAACAACAACAAAGAAAGCTAAGAAGATCAGCTTTGAAGACTTTTAAAAAGAGCGATACATAATACAGGGTCTATCTCTCTACCTATCTACCCATCCATCTACCTTCTAACTCAGAATTCAGTTCTGTCCAGGATAGGAGTGGAGATAACTATAAGTAAATTCGGAAAATTATTTTGAGGAAGGATGAATAGGAATGAATTTTACTTTGCTAACATTTTAAGAAAGATGAAACATACTAGGAAAAAAGAGAGAGCAAGAGCGAAAGCTGAAGTGGGATTGGGAGAGGGAAAGGAAAGGAAGGAGGAGGAGATAGAAGAAGAAGAAGAAGACAAGGAAAGAAGGAAGACAATGACAAAGGAAAAAAACGTTTTTAGGTTATCGATGGCATAAGGTTATTGTCATGTACTTTGTTGGTTGCAAGCTATAAAAACTTTATTTGAATAAATTTAATTTTTCCGGGACAGTGTAAAGAAATAAATGCAGAATTGAAAGGAACAGAAGAATCAGGGAATTGAATACTGTTTCTCTTGATTGATCTTGACTTTACTAACTTTTTCCATTTTCTTGTGAGGCTTTCCAAGAGGCCTGTTTTGGGTCAACTCTCTGTTTTGGATTAATGAATCAGTATGTCCGGGGGAAGGGAACTATGGTTTGATCAATCCAATCATACGTATATGTCTGTGTATAGGTGAGAAACCTTCATCTTTAAAAGGCCAGCTCACAGTCAAAAGTCAATCCTTAGTATAGCATGGGGAGTAATCAGTTCTGGATGGAGGACTCAGGAAAGTCTTACCTAAGAAGTAATTTTGAAGGAGCAAATAACCAGTTCAACTCAATATGTATTGAAAATTTATTAAATTCAAGTTACTCTGCTATGGTGCCGTGAAGCATGCAGAAGTGAATAAAATACAGTTTCTTCAATACAGGGATTTACAATTAATGAAGGAGACTAACACATACACATAAGCCGCTGTGGACGTTCTCTTGACATCATTAAGTTTAATCCTGAGATATACTGGGATGTCAGACATTCTTAAAAGTCTTAGCCATTATAACATATGCAGCAAAGGCTTGGGACAAGTCAGCAGGATAAAAATTAGCCTATTGAGGATGGACTTAGCTTTGATAATGTGTCTATTCACAGTTATTGACTACATATGTGGCCAGGAAAAGACAAGGCCCAAAGGATACAGAGATAAAAATTTGATGCAACTTCATCAGGGAATTTGTAATCTATTGAAGGCTGTAGACTAATTTTAATTCAGTTATATCCATATTTTGCAAGCCTGCTAACTCAAGAGTGCAATACATCACGGACAGTTTGTAAAAAGAGTCTTCAGTTGTATAGTGCTCGTGTGGTTGGCTTATCTTCCTTACGATAACCCTCTTAGGTAGGTCCTATAATCGTCACCATCTGCAAATGAGAGAACGCCTGTGCAATGAAGTTAATGAATTTGCTCCACAGGATAAGCACAGGATAAGTGGGAAATCAGTATTTAAACTCAAGCAGTGTGGCTCCCGAGTCTGTGCTATCAAGAGAAAACAGGAAGACACTAATAAACGTGAAAAGCATAGAAAAGACCTGATCTGGAATTTTCAGAAATATATTTAGTGAAACATTTCAGGTAGATACCAGTCTGATGGGAGTAACTGAGTAGAGAAGTTGGCAAAGGAGAGAGTTGAGATGAGATCAAACAATTGTGGATTTCTGAATGGGAATATTTTTCAGTGAACAAGTGACTCTGAACTCTCTATTTTAGTAAATTATCTTGCTCCGAAAGTTGGTTGTTGGAGAGATGTTATTTATGTATTTTTTTTGAGAGAGAGGGGCTTGAGTGGGTGGGGTGGGTGGGGTGGGAGGAGTGCAGGCAGAGAGAGAGAGAATCCCAAGCAGGCTCCATACATAGTGCCGGAGCCAGACTCCCGGGGCTCGATCTCACAACCTTGAGATCAAGACCTGAGCCGAAATCAAGAATTAGACACTCGTCAACTGAGCCACCCAGGAGCTGCAAGAGATGACATTTAAATAAGAGTTAATGTTTTTTTTTTAATTTTTCTGTTTTGATTAGAATTATCCAAGATATTGTCTGGGTGCTTGGGGTAAAGAATTTTGCTTGCTACCATCCAAAAATCACTCCTGATGTGTGCGGTCTTTCTCTTTAAGCCATTCCAGCTAACTGAGTGCAACGAACCCTAACACAATTGCCATATCTTTGACTCATCCTTCTCATGAACCCTAAGCCAGATGTCCACTGGCTCAACTTCAAAATATCTTTTTTAGTCCATCTCCTTATCTCCATTCCAAGTGTTGGTGTGACAGTAAGCTAGATCAAACCAGCAATATATTCTATCCCAGAATCTAAGTGATCTTGTGGATCCAGAATGATCTACTTTTAATGATCTCAAGAAACTCATGTATTACAGTTTCCAAATAAAACCTATGTTAAAAGTCCTATGCTAATCCCAGCAAATAAAATCTAACTTCTCAAATTGGATTAAATGGACCTATAGGACTGTGCTGCTGACCATCTTTCCTTCCTAAATCCACTCCACTTGACTTCAGTTCATTTTACCCATTTTGCTTTCCTCGAATTATCCTTATCTCTCACTTTCAGGATTTTGCTTATGCTTCTCTAATTAATGTATTTCCTTTACAACCAGCCTTCATCTAATTTAAGCCTGAGCTTACATATCAATTCCTTAGGTAAACCCCTCCTTCTACCTCTCAGGCTGATCTCTAATCGCTTCCAGGATTATTCCTACTTTAGCCATTTTTTTTTATTTTGTTATTATTATAATTATTTATTTTTTACACCTACAGAGAAGTTTCATATATACTGTAATCTTTATCCAGATTTAGGTATTATTGACATTTTACCTCAAATGTTTTATCATTTGTTCTTTCTCTCTCAATCTACATATACCTACAATGTGTGTGTGTGTGTGTGTGTGTGTGTGTGTGTGTGTGTGTGTGTGTATCATTGAAGTCATTGAAGTGCTGGTGCCATGAAAGGTTATGTTCAGGACTTTATATATAATAAACACATATATATTAGATATATAAATCTAATATATCATAGTATATCTAATAATATATTATATATTATATCTAGATATAAAATATACTATTATGCATATGCATACTATTAATTACAGTATATGCAGTATATATACATACATAATATATACAATTTAATAGTGTATATTGCAATAGATATACCATTATATATTATATATATGATTACATATTATACATATATACACAGTGACACACTACATGTAGAGTGTCTATATATATGGCATAAATATTGATATATAGGTTTATACACATATAATTGGTCCTATTTGTCTAGAGAATGCTAACACATCAGAGAATCATCCAACACACATGGACACACATGATGTTACTCTGCTTCCTTAATCATTAATCCTGGCGTTAATCATCAGAGTGTACTTTCATGCAAATCATGTACATCTTTCTTTTCATTTGTTTTTGCAAAATCCTTTCAGAATTGTATCCATTTGTCCCATAAGTCTGATTTGAACCAATCACTCTTCCATGAAGAGATATTTTTGATTTTCCTTCACCAGCTATGATGCACATGAATTCGATTAATCTGAAATTGCAAAATCATACCTCCTGAAAACTTTTCTACATACGTATGCTTATTTTTTTTTCCTTGCTGTCGACAGGAAGGTAAATTTTTCTTGCTTTGAGGATAAAGGTAGGTAATAATTTTTGGCAATTGCTTTAACTTTTGCTATCATATTTATTTACTCCTTTTGCCTCAACGTAAATTCCTTAGGTTAGCATAGGTGGCTCACTTCCATACACACCCTGACACACTTGTCATCTGAGTAGCCTAGAGAATACTACAATTAATTTGTGTATCTCAACCTTCTTGGGAATGGGAGACATGTACTATGAAAGGACTGGTGCCACGAAAGGTTATGTTCAGGACTTCTTCCTTTATCCTTTATTTCAATGGAACTTTAAAATCTGTTCCTTAGGCTAATTTCTATTGCACTAACAGACATACACTGTGCTTTTGTGCATCCTACAGTCACATAGAAAATGAATGTGCAAATACTGCTAAAAAATATGGTAATAGGACAATAATCCTTGAGCTAAACTGTGAAGTGTAAGTAAGAATTTGATTCACGGAACATGGGTCACGGGAGGTCATTGAAGGCAAAAGGAAAAGGTTGTTTTCATTGAAATTCACGAAAGTGAGGGAAGAAGCTACACATGTAGAGCAGCACATTAAGCCTTATTACCACCCACAATGTTGACCTTGCACTTTTCAAACTATTTTAATTCGACTATTCAAATAAGTGTTGGTTTTTGTGTTTCTGTATAACTTACTTCATTATGCCTGACTGTGGGCACTTTTAACCTCCTGTTTCTTTGCATTCATGATCTTTACCTTTGTAGAAAAATCCTCCCACCGCATCTTTGGAAAAGAAAAGAAGTGCAATACTATCAAAGAAAGATGTGCTTTCTATTGTGTACTTTTACACTGTATGCTTATTAAAAAGATAAAAGGATACAAGATTCCCAGGGAGTTTTTATTTTCTTAACTTATTTTATTTAAAGTCAATTAGTTAACATATAGTGTATCATTAGTTTCAGATATAGAGTTCAGTGATTCATCCATTGCATATAACATGCAGAGCTCATTACATCATGTGCCCTCTAATCTTTTAAAAACAATTTTATTTATTTATTTGACAGAGAGAGATTGAGAGAGAGAGAGAGAGAGAGAGGGAGAGAGAGAGAGAGAACACAAGCAGAGGAAGCAGCAGGGAGAGACAGAGGAAGAAGCAGATTCCCCAGTGAGAAGGGAACCCGATGTGGGGCTCAATCCCAGGATCCTGGGATCCTGACCCAAGCCAAAGGCAGATGCTTAACTGACTGAGCCACCCAGGAGCCCCTCATGCCCTCCTTAATGCCCGTCACCCAGTTACCCGCATCCTCCCACCCACCACACCTCCAGCAAATTTTCATTCCCCAGTAATTACTCTCTCCATTCTTAATCCAGGACAATGTTTTTCTCATACATAGTCCCCTATGGTTTTTGTCCTTAGGTATTTTATGAAGTTATCCACCCCAGAAGAGCCCAGCTACTTCTTCCCACAAACTTTGGTAACCATCTTTCCCTATTCCTTAATTTCAACTTTTTGTCGTTTTGTTTTTTCAAAAGCCACATCTCCAATAGTCATGATTTATATTGAAAAAGGGCATTTGGAAATCCTCCTCAACATAGCAGGGTGGTCTCCAACAGTTTTGCCACTCCTGAAGATAATTTATTGCATGGATGATGCTTTAACTATAAATAACTGTCTAAATGTAGCTCAGATATATTCCCTGAAATTCCATAGCATATTTTTATCATGGGGCCAAAAAAAGCAGGAAAAAAAACACAAATTATCACACTTACTAGGAATGAATTTATATATAAATATATTTTTAAAGGATTCATATATTCACATGAGAAAAAGTGTCAAAGGACACTGAGCTAGTATATTGAGCTTGAATCACCTTAATTCTTTCCAGTTCCAATGTGGTTTCTTCATTTCCCCTTGCAAGTTTATAAAACCTTACATTATATTTTTCACTTGGTAATGTGTTTTTGTAAGGATAGCACAAGTTTCCTGATCTCCATCCCTAGAGAGGAAGTTGGTTAACCAATTAAATTGTAAAAAGGCTGTGTTGGGTCAAAATAAGAGTAGATTTTATCATTGAAAATCTGGTTATTATAACAAAGATGGAGGATTTTTGTCCCTAGGCAGACAATTGAAAAAAAAATTCTTTAATTTTTGAAAAGAAATAGATATTCTATTGCTTTCCTTTAAGAATTTGTATTTTCCAACTATGTAAACTTATTTATCTGAATCCATAAGAGAGACAGGGGGCAGTAGTAGAGAATACAGAATTTAGAACAAGAATTCCTGCGTTCAATTCTTGGTTCTACCACTTAATAATTTTGTTATCTTGGTAAGGCTCCTACCATGGCTTCTTCAAATATGATCCTCATATAAAGTGTGGACAATTACTGTACCTGCCATCTACTATTTCAAGATCATTTAGTTATATTTGTAAAGAATGTAAAATAGTACTGACAAATACTAAGCATTTCATAAGTTATTAAACATTACAATTCTGGCATAGTCTTCAAATGGGAGCCTCAGAAACGATGAACATGGCCATGGTTCTAAGGAGAAAAACTTAAAAGTGTTTGGGTGTAAAAATTGACAGATGTTTTATTTTTGAAGTCTTTCATATTTGAGAATGCTCTAATTTTAAGAAGATGTGCTATAGTCACATATATTTAAGCTACAATTTTTTCTCTAAGAAAATTGTAGGTGTTGCTCCATTACTATTTGGTTTTGAAAGTTGCTGCAGAAAAACCTACAGATACCTGTGGTTTTCTGCTGGTACACATGACTTAACTGAGTCCACCAAGATGTCCTAAATGTAAATATCTCCAATCAAATTCAATGACATGGAGTAAAAGAAATCTGCTCTTCTGTAGATATTAAGTAAGTAGTCACAAATATTAGTGTTGAAGAAGAGGATTCCAAGGAGTTTTACCTGCAGATAGCCAGGAAAAAAATAACCTACGTAGTGCTAATTCCAGTGTCTCATTTTTTAATTTCACAATACACTTAGTGACAACAATTGACTTTAAGTTTTGTGAAAGCATTGTGTTTATCTTGGTTTCATTTTTTCTTTGGTAATTAATATGGTGCATGGTACATAGACATCATTCCATGAATATTTGTTGAATTAATGAAAAAAAATATGGTTACTCTATCTTTCTCAAAACTCCTTTATCCTTTGGCTTATTTTTAAAATTAATAAATTCTGTTTTTAGAATCACTTTGGGTTTACTGAAATATTGAGTGAAAAGTGTAGAGTTCTCATATACCCCCATCCCTGTGCATGTGTGTGTGTGTTCTCCTATTATTAACTTCTTGCATTATTGTAGTATATTTGTTGCAGTTGATGAGTCAATATTGGCATACTATTATTATCTGGAATTCGTAGATTATTTTAGAAATCCCTCTTGGCACTGTACATTTTATGGGTTTAATAAATGCACGATGACCTGTACGCAGAATAGTTTCACTGCCCTAAGAATCCTCTGTGGTTCACCTACTAATTCATACCTATCTCTTACTCCATTCCTTCCAACTCATGGCAATAATTGATCTTTTAACAGTCTCCATAGTTTTGACTTTTCCAGAATGTCATATAATTTGAATTATAGTAATGCAGCTTCTTCAGATTGGCTTCTTTTACTCAGCAATATGCAAGATTCCTCCATGTTTTTTCATGGCTTGATATCTCATTTCATTTTATCACTGCTTAATATTCCATTCTGTGGACATATCACAGTTTATTTATCCATTTCCCTATTGAGGCATAACTTGATGGCTTCCAAATTCCTAGGTTTATTTTTCAGCTCACTTTTCCGGTTATTTGGTTCTTAGTGATATCACTGTTTCTACCAGCAACTTACAGGTGTATGGACAACTCACTTGGTCGGGGAGACTCTTAATGTTCTAATTATCATCAGTAGCATTTTAAAGCATTTCAATAGGATTCACATCTCACTTGAATTATTATAATTCACTTATAACTTATTCTTCACAACTATTAACAATATGAAGCTTCAAATATATATTTTCAACTTCTTTTCTAGATATATGAGGAATTATATAAAGCTGAATATACACATTAGTATTTTTCTGAGAATTGTCTAGAAGTTTTCAAATTTCATTAATGGTTAATCATTATTCTGCTCTTCAGATTGAAAAACTCATTGCATCATTAATATCTCCTAATATCTCCCTGTCTATTTCCAATATTTATAACTCTATTACTGATAAATTTCATGGATCCAACTCTGCATGCACATTATGTTATTGTTTATTTTATATGTTTACAAGTCAATTTTTCCCACAATACTCAAATTTTTCAAAAGTAGAAAATATAACTACACTAGAATTTCTAGCATAGAGTAGGCATTTAATAAAAGCATAGTTATAAATTTAGACATTTATGTTCAAACTGTATTTTTACCCTAAATTTAGCACTTCATAATGAATTTACTAATCGATTTGTTTTGATGAGGGATAGTTAGTTACTCTCCTCAGTGTTCATAGTTGTGTCATCTGTGGATTCTTACTGGAATTTGTTCTCAAATACCCTACTAACAATTTATCTAATTTTTGAATTACATAATAAGAATTAATCATGTATGTTGTAAATTTTATAAAATGCTGATATTAAAAATAAAAAAAGGCTTAAGGGAAAAGAAAAATAGTTTGATAATCATACTGAAAGACCACCAACTTCCAAAAAGAATGAAAGGGAGGAAGGGAGCTCTAACATTAGAGCTGTTAATTTTGTCAGATTTTCTTTATCCAACTTTTAAGAGCAGATGAGGGTTGAGAAAGTATAAAAAAGCTTCCCAGCATAATAAAATTTGGCAGATAATTCTATTTTCTGACAACTGTATTTCAGGACCATGTGCCAAGAATAAGTATCTGTTAGGCCTGCCGCCTGTCAGACTAAGCAGGAACTTTCTGTCATTTTCTGTGTCCCTAAGTTTACTTCGTGTCCCAAAGCAGATCTGTAGCCTGGCTTTAGTATTTTCAAGGCAAATTTTTTAGGTTAAATATTCCAAGAGGAGTGAGCATTGCCATTTAGACACTGCCTTGTAGTCATACTAGGAAAATTGGTCTATGTCACTTAGACAGTCATAAATGTTTCCCTCAAAATGTCACCATCTTATTTTTGGTTGCTCATAAATTTTTTGTGAGATCATTTTACGGTAGCACTCATTAAAACCATTTCATGTTTTAAGATTATGTTAATTTAGTCAGTGTTATTTTTCAAAGGCAAGAACTTACATGATTATTAACAGAGAAAGTTAGCTTATGCTGTCAAAGACTTTAGCAAGAGCTACAGTGTGTTTTCCACAATTGAAATTTCTATGCTTCTGGTTTTAAGGTTATCAAAAAGGTATGAAATGTGAATGCAAAAAAAAGATGATTCTTAGAAAAGAAGGATTGCCGGGTCTTTCCTTATTTCAAAAGTACTATGCTGGGCAGCCCTGGTGGCTCAGCGGTTTGGCGCCTGCCTTCAGTCCAGGGCATGATCCTGGAGACCCGGGATCGAGTCCCACATCAGGCTCCCTTCATGGAGCCTTCTTCTCCCTCTGCCTGTGTCTCTGCCTCTCTCTATCTCTGTGTCTCTCATGAGTAAATAAATAAAATCTTTTAAAAAGTACTATACTTTAGAATGATCTCTATATTTTGAAATATAAGAAGAATCAAGAAAATACAGAAGGTAGGTTAAAAAATAATAACATGAACCTCAGTACGCTCAATCCATTATGATATGATGGAATATAACATAACAAACATAACATATTGTCATCTATACTCTATTGGGTCTTTGTGACCTCCCCAAATAGAGTAACAGAAAGCTGTAGCCAATGTATTGGGTTAAGTATTAACTTTTCCCTTACATTTTTGAAATAGCTGCCATGTATGTCTGCGTCCATAACTTACTAAACTGTATAGATTCACCTGTTATTTTTTTTTAAATCTGTGAGAATGTAGATTGAAGCTTAAATACTAATAGTTCAAATTATTTCGTATAATCTTGTGTTTTTAACGTGGGTGTGTGATTGTTGAACAGAGATTCCCCTAAACAAAATGTTCATGTAGATTAGGTGATAGACTGCTGTTTACATTTTTCTTCGTACTTCCATGTGACTTTATTTATACTCTGTAATAAAACTTAAACCATCTGACTGCTAGCTACTTGAATTGTCAGTTCATTCTTCAAAAATTTTCAGTTCCTTGACCTCTGAAATCATAGTTCATTTAATGTTTTATGTATGTAGCTAATACTTATTAAGCTAATATTAATATATTATTTATGCTGTTTCATATGCTTCATGTATATTAAGACATTCAATTGTAGAGAAAAAAAACAAGCTATGAGATACTGAATATTTTGTTCAAATTTTTCAAGTAAAGAAATCAGACTCAGTGAAGTCACATATGAGGTCAATTAAGTGGGGATTCCAACCCAAGGATGCTGAAACAAACCCTATGCCAGAGTTCCAAAATGTTCATGGTTTACCATGTTCTTAGCACATTGCTCCTTTGCTAATAGATATATAAGTTGTCCAAACCAAAATTTAGAGTGCCCTGGAGACAAGATTTAATAAATACTTTGATGAATGTACACTCCCATCAGGACAAATCTATTTCTTTTTATTGTATTCAATCAGTCTTGCTGTTGAATTATAGTCTCTTTATATCTAAGACGAGGACAGTAGTATGTACATGCCAGGTTTTTCTGTGTGGAGTTAAATAATAACTTATATAGAGGTCTTCATATATAATAGTCCTTGGAAATATTTGTTTCCTTCTATCTGAAAGCAAGAATATTTGACAGACATTTTAAAAAGTATAACAAGTATAACAATATAACATTTTAAAAATTATGCATTAAAATTTGTTAAATGTATGTAAATCAATTATGGACAATATGTATAAATTACCCTCAAAACAGGAATAATGCTGTAATATGTCTTGATTTCAAAATAATAAAATAAAAGGAACAAAGGATTTCTAGGGGCTGAAGACAATGGCAGCACCCAGGACTCAATCTCCCATATTTTCCAAAAAGTAATGCTGAGGAAAAAAGAAAAGCACATAAGACCATGTCTTCAGCATAACTTGAAGGAAGAGAATGCCTAAACTTTAAAATAATATAAGTAGGGGCACTTGGATGGCATAGTCATTTGAACACTAACTCTTGGTTTCAACTCAGGTCATGATCTCCAGGCACTGAGATGGAGTCCCACATCGGGGCTCGGCATTGAGCATAGAGCCTGCTTGGGATTCTCTCTCTCTCTCTATGCCTCTCCTGCTGGCCTCCCTCTCTCTCTTAAATAAATAAATCTTTAAAATAATGTAAGTAAAAATAGAATAAAATAACAAGTCACAGCATGGAATTTCTCACAGACCTATACCAACCCCACCCCATAGCAGGGCAAGTGGCAAACAAAGACAGACATAGAAACAATGAATGAAAGAGAGAATGAACAGGGAATCCTAAGAATGATCTCAAATTATCACCAGGAAGGCTTTGCCAATAGGTATTTCAGTCTGGAATTCTAACTGCTTCTGGTGGTTCAGTGCATGGACAAAACACGTCTCCAAAGAAGGGACTAAAACAACCATGTGATTTGAAATGACACTTACTAAAGCTCATATGGAAGAAAAAAGTCAAATAGAAAAGTAAAGTGCTCTTTGGCCATTAAATATTTTAGAGGAAAGAAGCAAAAATGAAAAGTTTAGATCCTGCACATCATAGGAGACCTAAAGTTTTAGAGGGCACATAACCCCATTCTACCACCAAAGCAAACAAAATAAACAAAAACAAAATAAACACTAAATAACTACCTTTTTCATACTCAGATATGAGGACGCCTGAAATAAGAAGCCTCCAAACAGCCCAATAACATAAACACAAACAATAATAACAAAGAAAATTAACACACCTCTTGCAAAAGTAAGAAAACAAAGAAGTGAATCACTTATCAATTGAGTACAATGTTCCCTAGAAATGCAAACAGAAAACATTAGGAAACTTGACGACACTACTCCCAATCGACTTAAATTTGCTCAAGCAAAAAAATCAAGTGTAAAAAAGTCATCATAAATAAGAAATTAAAAAACCAGACACCTCAGTGGCTCAATGGTTGAGGGTATGCCTTAGACTCAGGGCATGGTTCCAGGGTTCTGGGATCGAGTCCCACATCAGGCTCCCTGTGGAGAGCCTGCTTCTCCCTCTGCCTGTGTTTCTGCCTCTCTCTCTCTCTCTCTCTGTCTCTCACAAATAAATAAATACCTTAAAAATAAATTCAAAAACCAAGAATTATAAGTAGACAAAAATAAAGAAAAAAATAATTGATGAAACTCAAGTAAGAAGTGGAAGAGAATACACCATTTTATTATAAATAAAGACTATAATGCAGGTGCCTAAAAGAATATAGAATAAAAATATTTGTATAGGACATTGAATAAAGGGAAATAACAAAAGGAGTGAGAATGATATAGAGAAAGAAAACATTTCAAGAGAAAGTAGGGGAAGTGGAAGATGGGCAAGAAGGAGGAACATTTGTGTTATTGGTTCTTCTGAAGAACAAAAATAAAATAATAGAACAGGATTAATATTTAAAATTATTATCTATGAAGACTCTCTGGAAAGCCAGGGGCCTGAGTTTATATATTAAAATGTTCCACCAGATACTTGGGAAAATTAAACAGGACAATCAACTACAAGGTATATATTAACAAAGCTATTTCATTTTAAAGATAAAAAATCCTAAAGGCCCAGGCAAAGTGAACTTATAAGGACAAAATATTGTTTTCTCATCATACTTTTCAAAACTCACATATGAACAAAGGACATGTAAATATGCATTTTTTTGAAATTCAATGAAACAAAGACATTCATTTAACCAAATAAGTTTATATTAGTCCACCTATACTTTAAGGATGAAGGCCCTTTAAAAAATCATTTTCTGTACACAAAATTATAGGGAATTCTGTTGCCAAGAGGACATTTTGAGGAATCTAATACTTGATTTTGCAATTTTTTTGTGCCTCAAATTATTTCACAGTAAATAATTAAAAATAAGAAAGTAGCTTCATTAAAATACTAGAACAATCATTCTATGAACCAATAACCATGTTTTGAATGTAAAAATATGCTCAGTGTTAATAATTATATGTAAGGATGTTTTTCTTTACCATATAATGGGATTCAAGTTAGGTGGAGTGAGAAAAGAGAAGAAAAAGCTATAAATACCATGTAAATACATTGTCACTGTTTTATTTGAAATTTAGAAAATATATCCAAGTCCAAGTAAAATATATATTTCAGGGGCACCTGGGTGGCTCACTGGTTGAGCATCTGCCTTTGGCTCAGGTCATGATCCTGGGGTCCTGGGATTGAGTTACCCTTCAGGTTCACCAGAGGGAGCCTGCTTCTCCCTCTGCCTTTATCTCTGCCTCCTTCTGTATCTCTCATGAGTAAATAAATAAAACATTTAAAATAAATAAATAAATAAATAAGTTTCAAAGGCCATTGTGAACAAAAATTTTGGTGTACATTGACTTAATCAGGAAAGATAATTAAACTTTGATCACAAATACAGGAGAAAATAGGAATAAAACGTACAGTAATAAATAAGCTGCAATTTATCTCTGTTACCGCTCTAGAGATACGCATATACTTGAAACCTAAATTTTAATCCATAGCTATGTTTTCAATAACAATCAACAAAATATTTTACAGCAATTATTTGTCTATGTAAACAGTTTTTTTTTCTTTTATTTACTGATAGTGTGTTCATATAAACTCAATGTTTGATATTAAAGAAAATGCATAAAACACACTTTCCATTGTATTCTTAAATAAGAATATAACCAACAGAATTATCTAAAATTTTCCAGTTTTCAAACTAAGCATTTTATGATTATCTTCCAATGTTACAGTTTTTCAGCCAACCCTAGCAGCTGAATTTCTAAAATTGGCTCTTCTCCATGTAGCATGCTTCATGCAAATGAACCCAGATGAAAAGAATTGAAAATAGCTAGTATATGTGGTTAACATTTGGATAACTGCATAAGCAAACAACACATGATCCTCATTTCCCAAAACACAATTGGTAACTACGGTATCTTTAGAGAACAATATTAAAATGAGTGTTTTTATTACTCTTTACCAATAGGATTTTATTCTTAATATCCAAATTACAAGCCCAATATTAATGTTATTAATATATGAATATATCAGAAATTCAGTTTTTCAAACACTTTAAAATCTGTGTTAACACATAGATAACTGGAGTAAAGGAAATAAAATCAAGTGCTTGATTTAAATCCCATCCTCTTGCAAATTGATTCAGAAATAGTGCTTAGCTAATTACACATCATGTGTGAAATAACCAAAGAGTAGAATGTGTAACAAAAAGAAATGCAAGTTACTGAAGAATCAATTTATACCAAATGACCAAGAAGCTATTCTTGAATATTAAATGACAATTAGAGCTCTTCCTTTATACTCTAACAATCAATGCCAAATATGAACACATTCAATACGAAAATATTTTATGATTTAATCATTCTTATAAGCAAAGCTTGCATAAACATGTGGGGAAAATATTACTTTACGTTTTCTTAGGAATGACAGACACACAATTTCACCCTTAATGGAAACCTGTGAATACAGGATTGCATTCACCTCCAAGCAATATGTTCTTGTAAATAGAAAAGAAATAAATTGAAAACCAAATTTCAACCATTCTTATATAGGAGTTAAGATGAGAAAAAGGGTGGACTTCAGTATTAGTGATTTGTTCTCTCCTCCAGCTTGAATACAGACAACCTCGGTACACTGCGTTCAACCTTTTCATGACAGATCTCTTTCTTTAGCTGCAACCAGTGTGCAAAATGCCCTATTGTAATTTATGCTGGATTCACCAGAATCAGAAAGCCAAGGCATATGTTTATAACTCTGCAACTGAACAGAGATCACCCAAACATTTTACATATTATAAGCCCTTAAGATATTTACAAAAAATAATATTTACCTTTGATGTAATAGGCTTGCTTTCAGGAAGCAAGAGTATAGTTGAGTTTAACTGTAGCAAAACTATAAATTTAAATAACAAAGTGAAGAACACTCACTGTAGGATAAGACACACATTCCCTCATGAAAAAATAAATATATTTTTTAAAAGGATAAGACACACATTGCTTCTAAGTCACCTATCTCTATCTTTTAAAAATCATTATCTCTAAAGAGTTAGAACATACAAAGCTTATTCCTTAAAGATGAGCTCTTGCTCTTAGTAAACAAACAACTGTCAGCACTGATATTACTTAGCATTGGATATTTTTCACCATTGTGTTAAGCTACAATTATAGAATGTAGATTATAGGATACATGTGATTTTTTTTACCATGTAAAGAGATGCATGATCTCTTTCTACCTATTTTTTTCACTGGGTTGAATGGATATTCTGAGGGCACAAAGAAAGTTCATATAGTTCGACTTCAATGTACAACATGAATAATTGTGTGGATATTTTAAAAGTTTAGGAAAAATTATTATAAAGAATAACGCTTTATGACAAATCACTTCATATTTATGAAACATCTAAGGCAATGTTTTAATTTTTCTCACTGCGTATCAGGGCTGAATATTATTTTTTATAAGTAAGATGATTTATTTTTTTTATTTTTTTTATTTTTTATTTTTTTTTTTAGTAAGATGATTTATTAAACAGACTTTCTAAACCACTCATCTAGATCAAAGTAAAGTGTGTGTCTTTCCAACTGATATTGATTACATATGCCACATTGAAGATTTCATCAATGAAACAGAGTTTAGAACTACAAGACATTTAGCATAAAAATATTCTTAATAATGAGCATGTTGGAATTATGATACAGCACTTTAAACTTGTCTAGAGAAGTTACTTTATCCAGCATTCAGATTCAGATTCAGATTAATTTCTTCAGAATCATGGAGAAGCACACATTGTCTAGCAATTTACTTTTTTGTTTTTTAATACCTCTCTTCCTTTTCTAGAAGCAAGCACCAGTTTAACAGTGACTTTATTTTTTCGTTTGTTTGTTCTTTCATACTCAGGACTAAGGAAAACATTGGCATGTAATAAGTATCCAGTAAACATAAAAATACATTTTGAATTGAATGAGACTTAATAATTAATCATATCTCATGTCATAGATCATCTTTTAATTCCTTTTTTATTCATTATACATTGTTGAAAATGACAGAGAAACAATCATGAACCTAAAAGTGCTATAAAAACAAAAAGCCTCAATAAAAAATAATTTTAGATAGGAGAAATAACATTCAGGTACAATGTCCACATATTGTAATTGATACACTTTTCAGATCTCTTCATGTGCCTAGTATATTAGAGTACCTGCATGTGTGGAACTGGTAGTCAAACAGATTTAGCATAATCCGAAATTCAGTGAGTGGAACATATTTGAACATTAGAAACAACCCCAAGTAGCTGTAGCTAGAGATGGTATGCATTTATCTTATACAGGAACTCTCATAGATTTTGTTTCTATCCAACGAGGGATACACTTCATATAAAGCTGAGTGGTGAATAAAATAAAACCAACATACATTTCATATCAGAGGGGTGAAGCGAGATCCCAGAACACACAGAACAAAGGCAAAGAAAAACAAAACGTCGAAATCTGTATTGCAGTGAGCACTTTTCAGAGTATGATTGAAGGAAACAATTGCAGTCAGTAATGATTCTGTACTTCCGGTGAATTATCAGCAATTAAAAATGAAAGAAGAGTGATATCGTGGAGATAGTATTCAGGTATCTGATAAGGAAATAGCATCTTGCCATTGACCAATGTGATTCAAGCACAACGTGAGATTCCTGTGCTAATATGAGAAAATCAGTAAGGAAAGAAGAAAATTATAAAATGGAATTCTTGGTTTATTGAGTCTTCCCCCTGGTAAAATACCAAACTGGTCCTTGTAAGCAGAGGGAAAGCAGAAACCAAAAAAAGAGGCAGGCTGCTGCGGGTTGGTGGGTGGTAGGCTTACTGAGGGAGAAGACATTCCGAGGAGGCCGGTACTCAGCCCCTGCAAGGCGAGTAGCTATCCACACTTGCCCACCAGGATGCTAAAAATTTATTTAGAGGCCTTAGCAGGGTTCATTTATGCACAGGTCTAGATGGTCCCAACAACAGCTCGCTGCAGCTTTGGAATGACTTTACATCTGGGAATGGTGAGCGAAACCTGCATCCCAAGGACAGGAGAGGTGGTGAGGAGACTCCAATGGGAGGGTCCAGCTTGTGGGTCAATCGCAAGTCACATCTCTTTGGGGACTTCCTTCATAGGAACACAAGAATGACTTTGTGTCCTTCAAGATGCAAAACTTGTCCTTGTCTTCAGTAAGATATGAGAAGAAAAGAAAATGAGTATCCGAATTCTACTGCTGAATAGTAGTAAATAAGTTGGCAACTTACAAAATTACTTTAGATCAATAAAATAGCATTAGTTCTACATCATGCCCTCAGTTATTTTTCAAATAAATAATGTGTCAAGGTCTTAGCATCATGCTTCAAGAAATAGAGCATGTTAGGAACCCGTGTAGACAGGCTTATCTGACTGGTTGTGCATTTCCCAGAGCTTCCTCTACAGCGTCCTCAGGACCCCTCTACCACAGTGTGCGTTATCTGTGTGTCTCTACTGATTAAAACTCTATCTTAATGTTAGCAGCATAATTGGTAAACACTTTTTACAGCCTATCATCTATCATTTCTTCCCCAGATCTGCTAAATCAGCTTCAAAAGTGACCATTAAAGATGACAGAAGATGACAAAAGTGAAGTTGACTATATTTATCTCACCAAAATAATTGTTTCTATCATGGATAGTTAAGCGTATAAGGGAACAAAATCAAATCTGTTTTTGCCCAGAGAAGTTTCAGAATCAGATTAGTCCAAAAGAAGTGACTTTGTTTATTTCAATTATCTTAACAATTCAATCCCGGGTATATTGTAATTTAACTCTATTATGGTTTGATTCAACCCTTTAAACCGAAATAATTAGATTCAGTTTTCTGAATTGGCTCATGTTGTCCCAGAAACACAGTATCATGAAATTGGCAGGGATAAATAACACAATTTATTTATTTTTGTTAAAGATTTTATTTATTTATTCATGAGAAACACACGGAGAGGCAGAGACACAGGCAGAGGGAGAAGCAGGCCCCAAGCAGGGAGCCTGACGTGGGACTCGATCCTGGGTCTCCAGGATCATGCCCTGGCCTCGGCTCTAAACCACCGAGCCACCCGGGCTGCCCAAGAACACAATTTAAAATATGCCTTAAACAATTCTAGGATAGCTTAACATGCACACATATATAATATATTCTCTACAAATATATGAAGTAAATAAGAGGCACTCAATTTAAACTCTAAAAGAAGGACATGGAAGAGGGCAATTACATATATTTAAGTATTTAAATTCCAAAATACAGAAATGGACACATCACTGAGGGTCTTCCCATTTGGGTTAGAAAGTAGAAAGTTGCAAGAATCAATATTTTGATTCTAACAAAGAATAAGAGCGATGCAAATGACAAAATCTTATTTTTTATGCATGCATGTGTATTGTTTCTGTTTATTTTTACCATCAGAGTGCTGCGGACTCAGAGAACCTCACATACTTAAATTCTAAAATGGAATGTACAGATTCTTAGAGAGAGGAGATCTGTGGGAGTTTCCATTCCTGTGGCTACTGGATGCACTGAAGAGCAAACACACCATGGACAGGGGTGAGTCGTAACAGCCAAGCTTTAATGTACTTTTATTTTATTTTATTTTATTTTATTTTATTTTATTTTATTTTATTTATTTTTTTTTGTCCTTTTATTTAAAAAAAATTTACAAAAAATAAATAAAAAATAAAATAAAATAATAAAATAAAGATTTTACTCATTTATTTGAGCGAGAGAGTGAGTGAGAGAGTGCAGAGCAACAGGCCAGGCGAGGGGCAGAGGGAAGAGAGGCAGGCTCCCTGCTGGGCAGGGAGCCCACTCAGGACTTGATCTCAGAACACTGGGGCCATGACCTGAGGCCAAGGCCAACACTTAACCAACTGAGCCACCCAGGCACCCATTATATCCTTTTAATAGCCACCCAAAGTCTACTATGACCAGTGGGATTCTGAGAACCTCCAGTTACAAAGCGCATCCACATCTCTGTGCCAGTTCTTTCCCAGGGCCTTCAGCAGGTATATGGCATTAGGGCATCAAAGCCCTAAAGCAGGCTAGGAGGGCTTGCAGAAACCTTACCCATGGGTGACCGGGCCTTCACCTCTATGTGCAAGGACCAGGGATTCAGGACCCTTGCCAAGTGCTCAAGAGCCCACAGAGGACTGGGGCCCAGCAGGAGAACAAGAAGGGACTCACACAGGCCCACGGGCTTCCATCCAGACAGGCAATGCAGCTGGTTCAGCCATTCTCTGCCCTAGCCCATGCGTGTGGATTCTACAACTAAGAAACCCACAACACTTGGCAGGCACGACAGTCTCCATGCAGGCAAAAAGAAATCCCACCTCCACTCTCCTGCCCCCCTCTCATCATAGAACAGGGTGGTGGTGTACCCCAAGCACTCTCCCTTCCACAAATTATGGTTGGCAGCACATGCTGTGACTGGACACCCTTGGAACACATTGTGATAATCGCTAGGCAGTTTTTGTTTTTACTAATGAAGTCAAGGCATCACTTAGTAAACGTAAGGGGCCTTCGAGCGTGCCATGCAACCCTAGCCCAGGAGCAAGGCTGGGGATTTTAGCAGGGTTTTCACAGCTGGTTATATGAACCAACCCAAATTTTCTTTAACACAACCAGCAGAACATAGCTAATTATATATATGCGGTCCTCAGATGAATTAATTGGAAATGGATCCTGATTATTAAGGTTTCACCTATGTTATTTGGTTTAATGAGGCCAAAACTGACAACACTAAAATGGGTAATTCAGCATCTATTTCACTTGCTCACTACACAGAATTCCAAATAAGCTTGCTAGGATTTTGATTGGTATTGCATTAAATCTACAGATTTAGACTATTAATATCTTGTTTATATTTATTCCGTTATTCCATGGCATATATATGTGTGTGTGTATATATATACATATATATATATATATATAGAGAGAGAGAGAGAGAGAGAGAGAGAGAGAGAGAGAGAATGTGTGTATATATTTACTATATTGAGCAAAAAAGTGCAAATTCTGCACATATTTTGCACCTATACCCTTAAGTACTTCATTTTTCAGATGTTTCTCTGAATGGCATTGTTTCAATTTTATTTTCTAAGCTTGTTATAGAGATACAGTTAATTTTCTATAGTAACATGGTAACCTGCAACTTTACTACAATTATTAATCCTGCCCCCTTCTTCCCCATTCTTTAGGATTTTCTGCATACACCATCGTATCATCTTGCTTTGCAATATGTCCATCATGTATTCATTTTATTTGTCTTATTGCTATGGTCAAGATCTTCAGTAAAATATAGACACTTTTGTTCTTCTGTTTTTGCTTGACTAATCAAGGTAGAAGGTCAATTTAATTTATTATTATTATCTTTTTAATGAGTTTTGGGGGCTCAGTTGGTTAAGCGTCCAACTCTTGGTTTTGGCTCAGGTCACGATCTCATGCGTCATGAGACGGAGTCCTGTGATAGGCTCTGTGCTCAGCAAGGAGACTGCTAGAAGATTCTCTCCCTTTGCACCTCTCCCCACTTTCTCTCTCTCTGTCTCTCTCTTCCACAAATAAATAAATAATCTTTAAAAATGAGCTTTGCATCGATTGATTTTTTTTTAAAGTTCTATTTTTTAATATGTTCTCTTGATTTGCTTTTTTTCCTTATGAATGTGTCTTCATTTCTTTTTCTAAGAACACTAGCCATGTTGGGGTAGGACACACCATGATGATGCCATTTAAGTACATCTTTAAAGACCCTACATCCAAATATGCTGTGCTCTGAGGGACTAGGGATTAGAACTTCAACATGAGTTTTGGAGGGCGCAAAATCCAGCTCATAAGAGGTATATATATTTTAGAATTCCAATTTATTTTGACTCTTGTTATATTACTAAGACATTTATTGCTTTTGTTACCCTACAATTTAAAATATTTCTTTATCTTATCATTTTATACCTTCAAATAATATTATAATAATTCAGTTTAATATGGGAAACTTATAACAGTGTCCTTTTATTTTTCTTCCCTGATCACTTGTCTTAGTAATGCCAAACACACTGCTGTTATTCGTGCTTTAAAATTTGAATTGCCTTTAAACAAAAATTTAAAGTAATTGAATTTCTCCTCACTTTCTATTTGGTACTCTAACAAAAAAGATGTTAGAACTCTCCATATTATCTCACGGGTTACTGAGGTTCTATTCATTTATTCAGCCTTGTTTTTCTTCCCTCTCTCTCTCTGTTCTTTATTTGTATAATTTTGATTGTTACAAGTTCACTGATTATTAGTTCTGTAATGTTTACACTGCTGTTAATTCTAGCTAGCATATTTTAAAATTTCATATAGTATATATTTTCTCTCCTAAATTTTATTTTTGTTTTTTAACACTTTTCATTAATTTCTTATTTACATCCATGCAAATATTGTGTATTTCTCTTGTGTATTCAGCCTAATAGCCATGTTTATAATAGCATTTTATGAACTTTTTTCTGCTAATTCCACCATTTCTGTCATTGATTGTTTTCTCCTAACCGCATCAGATATTATTGCTTTGCATGTCTGGATCCTAGATACTGTGACTTTTACATTATTGAGTCTAGATTTTTTTTTACCTCCTGAGTATTATACATAATGCTTAACAGTAGTTATATCACATCTGGCAGTCTGTTCAATTTGTGCATGTTATAAAAAAATTAGAAAACTTTTTAAGTGGCCTTTATTCTAGAACTTACTTAATATTCTTATTAATGCATGGCCATTCTTGGGTCTTCTGCTTTCTACTGCTATCTTACCCTGGATGATAAATGAGGACTGTCCACCATGGATGAAAAAACTGAAATGCCTTCAAGCTCTGTGTGAGATTTATAAATTGTTCAGTCTACAACTATCTGTTGTTCTTTGCTAGCCTTGTGGAGTCTCACCATACTTCAAAAATTAGTAAGAGATTCAAGGGGGATATTATACTGATTTCTGGAGCTCTTTCATTGCATGGCACTCTCCTCAGTGATGTGCAAGCAAAAAATTATAGTCATTCTCCATTTGAAATTTGGTCTTTATCATATCAAATGTATAAGACTATTGTGCTTTGCTTTGATATCACTTCCTTGCTATGGCCCAAAAAAGTGTTTCTAGGCAAAAATGTCACCATGAAGCTCACTTTGATTGTTTCTCTCTTGTTGGTGATCACAATTCTGTACTATACTTTTTTCCAGAGTCTGAATATTATTCTTTTATATCTTATGTGGCAAAATTTCTAGCTGGTAATTGTGGTAGGTTAATTCCAGGTCATTATGTCTGATTCATTATGATTAATAATAGGCATTGAAAATAAGCTTTCAAGAATCTTAATAATTAAATTGAGTCACTACACTGTTTTCCCCAAAATGATGAATTTAAAGGTCTTCTATTTCATGGATTCCATAATTAATCGGATTAGAAATTGCTAACTAGGGATGCCTGCCTGGCATCTGCCTTCAGCTCAGGGCATGATCCTGTGGTTCTGGGATTGAGTCCCACATCATGCTCCCTCTGCCTATGTCTCTGCCTCTCTCTCCATGTCTCTCATAATTTAAATAAATAAATAAATAAATAAATAAATAAATAAATAAATAAATAAAAATAAATAATAAATCTTTTTTAAAAAGCTTAGAATGTACCAACTATATGAGAATGAACTTCTGTAGATTCAAGAAACAAGAAAATATCTGATATTTGAAGCAAAATTGAGCTAATTTTATGGTAGTTAATATAAGGTCACTAAATATTAATAAATGAAAACCCTTGATAATTTGACAGCCCTCTGAAATAAAATTATAACAGATTTAGTCAATAATTGCAAGCTGGGGTTAATATAAAATATATATTTAATGTATAAAATATAATTTAAAATATAAGTATTGTTTTTGTTTGTTTTTATAAAGATTTTTATTTATTTATTCATGAGAGACACACAAATAGAAGCAGAGAGAGAGGAAGAGGGAGGAGAAGCAAGCTCCATGCAGAGAGCCTGATACAGGACTCGATCCTGGGACCGGGAGCCAAAGGCAGATGCTCAACCGCTGAGCCACTTAGGCATCCCTAAATTGTTGTTTTTAAGTGTTTGTCCATCTTTCATGATAAATATAAACAGTAAGAAAATTTTGTACTTCTTATTCTAGAAGAATGAAGAGTAAATCATACAACTTTCTGATGAGAGATCAATAAGTAAATGATGAATAAAAATAAAATGTTCAGAAAGCTGGCAATTATTTTTTAAGAAGTACAAATAAAATAAGGAATCATGGAAAACTGGATAATAAACAGATGATAACTTTCTCAATATATGGTTGTAAGTTTCAATTACGAAGTATAGTTGTCAATCCAAATTCAAAATAAGAAAAACGTGCTTAAAATCAATGATAGAAGCATCTATCTGAAAAAAGTGCGGATTATATTAAACACAAAGTGAATCAATATAATAGCAACAAGGAGCAGAAGTTAATGTAATAGCTATATATTAGAAATAAGATACATATTACAAAATACATCAGAAAATATATATTAGAAAAAAATCAACAAAACCAAAATTTGAATCTCAGTAAAAGCTTATAAAATTGATAAACATCCAGCAATACTTATTATTAAGAGTAAAATCCAATTTAGAAATAATTAAAAGAATAAAGAAAGACATCACCTTTATCCTAAAGATATAAATATACATTTAAACTTGATTATGAAATATCAGTATCTATATTTTTAAATTTAGATGGAATGATAGAATTGCTAGACAAAGATAACTCATCAAGGATTGCACAAAAATAGTAGAAAATTTTGAAATTTGCATATTATTAAATAATTTGAATCTCTATTTATACAACTTCCAAGGATCTTATGTTTTGGGGTTTTTAAATATTTTTATTTATTTATTCATGAGAGACACAAGGAGAGGCAGAGACACAGGCAGAGGGAGAAGCAGACTCCCTGTGGGACCCTGGGATCATGACCTGAGAGGAAGGCAGATGCTCAACCACTGAGCCACCCAGGTGTCCCAGTATCTTATGGTTTTTCAAATTCTTTTAAACATCAGAAAAAGACAAGACAATCACAAACAAATTATTAATGGAAAGAGTATTAGAGAAAATACATTAAATCGTTTTATGAGGCCGACACCAAAGCCTGACTAGGATTTTCAAAGAAAAGAAAATTATACCATTCCTAATCAAGAACATTATATAATTATAATAGAATGTTAGCAATCAAGCTACTGATTGTGGAGCAGAACAGAGAGAGTGAAAACAATCGCATACAATAGAGAAATTTGATTAATAATAAAAGGTATAATACATGGTAAATGTCTTTTCAATTAATGATGCTGGAAAAATTGATTATCCATAAGAAAAAATAATAATCCAGAACCCCACAATCTACCACAGAAACAAAATTTTATACAGAGCGTGGTTGGAAATAGAAATAGAGAAACAAAAAGCATTTGAAGAAACCATAGGAGACTTTCTTGATTACCTGGAGTAGGAGTACAATTCTTAAACAGGACACAAACCTCATAAAATATCTACACAGCAGGAAGAGACTGCTAATTTGAACTACTTCTCAATTAAGGACTTTGCTCATCAAAATTTATCATTAAAAGAGCAAAATATCAAACCACTTAATGAGAATACAACTGATGTTTACACATATAGACAGAAGTGTGTGTGTGTGTGTGTGTGTGTGTGTGTCTATAACAGGATTCATCTTTATCATCTATCTATCTATCTATCTATCCATGTATCTATCTTTTGAAGAATGACTTTTTCTATAGAAATAAGAAAGTGATTATAAATAATTCTTACAAACTCTGAGAAAATGGTATCTATTGATTCTATGATAAAAGGACATTTCTAAATTATTTACAATAAGGTTTATTTTCATTGATATCTCATTTGACAATACTTCAAACTAGGTCTGTGCTTTAAGATGGGTCAAACAACAGAAATCCTAAATCTCATAAATATTTTTTCACACTTTTCTGGGTAGAGGATGGGGTTCAGGGTTCAATGTTGATACCTAACATTTTACTCTTTGAAATTTTATTTATAGATACAGAAAGCAGTGAAAACACCAATCTATAAGAATCAAACTGTATGAGATTATACTAATACACTCTTGGGTTATATACCACCCACCTCTTTAGGATTGTAATGATAATGACTGTTCCCCCCACACCCCAGGAAGTTCAATGCCTTTTTTTTTTTTTTTTTTTTTGGTTTGGTTTTGTTTTATTTTTTTTATTTTTTTTTTTTTTTAAATTTTTTTTTTTTTATTTTATTTATTCTTGATAGGCACACAGTGAGAGAGAGAGAGAGAGGCAGAGACACAGGCAGAGGGAGAAGCAGGCTCCATGCACCGGGAGCCTGATGTGGGATTCGATCCCGGGTCTCCAGGATCGCGCCCTGGGCCAAAGGCAGGCGCTAAACCGCTGCGCCACCCAGGGATCCCCTTGGTTTTGTTTTAAGTAAGATGATAGAATTTGTGAAAATGCTGCACTTATTTCTCTAAATACACTAAAAATAGTGGAAGTTTTTACAATTCTTCATTAGTCCAAGCTGGGACAGGGCGACTACTGATGGGATCTGTTCAACACACTAATACCAAATTTGGCAACCACCATCAGCAAACTGGCAGCCACAATTAAGCCTGCAGGCATTCTTCCAGAGCGATAGAATCTCATTCCCATAAGGCCAGCTAACGTTCCAAGTGTAGCTAGGAAACCCAAAGGTTCCTGAGACAGCTGATAAGCACCCAGCCCAGCAGCCAGAGACGGGACACTACCTGGTTTGGCATAGCCAGTGATCCCACCAGAAGCAACCAGAACTGCATAGCTGAAGCCAATCCAAGGTAGTGGGCCAGAGAGGCCTTCTGCATTGTTCTCTTTCGCTCTGACCAAACAGAGGGGTCCACCAAGCCTGTACCAACTTTCCAGAAGGTCTGTGCTGGTAGACAAGGGCTCATAGGCATGAGGCGGTGAGTCTCCTTCCTGGCAGAAACGTTGCAGTGCACTTGGGGTCCAGAGGGCATTGCCAGGGCATGGTTTTTGAACAAGCCTTTCACACCAAAAAATATATATCAAAATTGCATACAAGATAGGTTACCACTATACAGTAATTAGAATGATAAAATGAGGACAATAGAACATTTTAAAAAGTATATTGGCTGGGATATGGAACAACTAGGACTTTTATCATTGCTAGTTGGAGTACAAATTAGTTACAACCACTTCGAAAGTGTTAGTCAATTAATGACAAGCATAAGCAGCTTATCTGATCTCAGAGATTTGTTACTATATAGATAAGACGATACTTTTGTGCAGCAAAAAAGCAAGCATATGCGTGGAAGAGGTATTCATAGCAGCCAAAAATGGCAATAATCCAGATGTCAGGCAATGACAGGGTGGATAATCAAAGTGTGGTCATTTTACAAAAGGAAATACTACATATTATTGGAAATTAACAAACCCCTGCCCCACACAATGCCATGGAAAAATCTCCTGAACATTCCACTGAATGGAAGACCTGAGACACAAAAGAATGTTTACACTTTGATTCTATTTACCCTAAGATCAAAACAAGCAATACTGATCCACAGTGAGAGAAGTTGGAATAGTACTAGGTGTCTGTTGCCAGGAAGGTCATTGCTTTCAACGTGAATGTTCTCTTTCTTGATCTAGAGAATGGCTGTAAGGTTGTGAGGACTTAAAGAAAAATGAGCAAACTACGCACTTTAAGTGCATAATGGTTGCCTCAAATATGCTATATTTCAACCCTTTTGGAAATATTGTACGTAGATTTTTTTTCTTACATTGTTTATAGTCGAAATTTAAAAAGAAAGGAATTATAAAACTAGAAAATGGAGGGATGGGTTATTGGCATGAAAGCTAGGAAAATTATTTTGCATTCACTGAAACTGTCATATAGACAATAATGAAGAACTAGCTTGTTTAATCTGATAATAAATAAGGAATAACTGAATTTTTCAATGAATTTATTTTATTTTAGTTCTTCTAGGATATAAAAATAGAGAAGTAGAAGTGAAGGTTGAGGATAGTTTTTTTCTTTGATATAAATTTAAGAAAAAATATATGATGAAGAGGATAAAATTTAGTTATTTTGTTTGGATATTATAGGAAAACGCAGTCTGCTGGAAATGTTTCCCATATTGTTGTAAAATTTAAAAGAATTATAGAAATAAAATAAAGAAATAAAACATTATAGGAAAGAACAGTAAATAATTATAAGTTTACACCAAAATCTATAGAATTTTATGCATTCATTAAAAACACTGCAAACCATTTTTTCAATCTTTTTCTTCTCATATGTTATATGATGAAGCTGTGCTTATTTATAATTTGCATTAATGCAAATACAAACATATAGTTGTGTAATTTCCCAGATCAAACATTATGTAACACATTTTACTAAGTCCTTTCACTACTTAAAAACATATAAAGTAAAAACTTACTTTAATACACTTACAGAAAAAAAAAAAAACACTTACAGAATCTCTGTGTTGTTATCTATAAAAATTTTTACCATCATTTCAGTGATAGGTCAGATAGTATTTATATCTCCAGCTAGCTTTTAAAGAATTTTTTTTTTTTTTTTTTTTTTTTTTTTAATTTATGATAGTCACAGAGAGAGAGAGAGAGAGAGAGGCAGAGACACAGGCGGAGGGAGAAGCAGGCTCCATGCACAGGGAGCCCGACGTGGGATTCGATCCCGGGTCTCCAGGATCGCGCCCTGGGCCAAAGGCAGGCGCCAAACCACTGCGCCACCCAGGGATCCCTCCAGCTAGCTTTTAATTAAAGAAGATTCTAGTGGAACATGACAGATGTTAGAAACCAGACAAACAGATGAAATCTCAGGTAAATCTGCACAATTACTAAACCCCATTCATTGTATAAGAAAGCTTTAATCAAGACTTTGACACTAACTGAAGTCTTATTTGGATTCAGAGCCCTGTGAAAGCTCTTTATGATGAGTTCCATGAATGTTGTGACACTTTTAGACACTTGCATTACTGGTGGCTTCCTTTAGCTTCTCATCTGTGTCCTGTTCCTCGGAGATTCCCCTTCCCTGCTTCCTCACCTGGGCAGCCAGTCCTTTTCTGTAGCAACAGTTGTTTAGCTCCAGTTCATTGGCATGCCCTGATTTTCCACGGAGGCTCCCTGGAGTTTAAATTTCACCTCCACCGAATTACTTTTTTTGAACTTCTAAGTTTTAATGATTCCAAATCTTTACTTTCATTTTTCCTGCCCTATGTCAAGTTGCTAGAAGTTTGGGGATACCTCAGGGCTTTTCTTTTCTTTTTAAAATCAAATTAACTAAGTAATAGCCTTAAACCCAGTTAAGAATTCTTTTTATTAGATTCTCTCTTACAATGTCTTGGAAGTTTCATTCTTCTGACTGGACCTTGACCAATAAAAATAGTATATGCTTCCATTTTCCTTTGTTATTGTTTTCTGATGCTCATATTTAAATGTATCCCTTTTAAGAATCATAGTTTGGGTTTTTAATTATTTATTCCATTTGAAAATCATTTTTTATTGGCGTATTCATCAATTTATAGTTAATTTTATTGTACTTTATGCAGTGACTGATGTATTTTGGTTTAACATCAATTTTCTGAATAAATATTTGGTAAAAAGATAATGGAAAGAAAGATATAGGATAATAGATGATAAATAGAGATATGAAAGCATTGCATGTATGTAAATAATAACTTATCTTATAAAAATACATTATATTATTTTACCAGCTTGGAAAAAAAATTCAATTTGCTCAAACTCCAATTTCTTCATCAACTTAAGTAGCTAATATTAACTTCAAGGTGTGTTTGATTTAAAAGAGATAATGGTCGTAAAGTAAATAACATAGTGCTCAGAACATACTCAGAAATTTGATAAATATTAGTCTTGTATTTAATTATCTTATTTTTCCTTTCTCTCCGTTTTATATATCATACGTAAACTTACATACAGAAAGATGTTAAAAATTAAAAATACTTCTCTATGACCCCTAGGAGGTAAATATTATTCACTTCAATTTCCACTGCACAATCACACCCCTAGACAGAATAGAAAACACAGGTAATTTTTTTAAATCCATGACCTATCTCCCAAATAAATCCATGTAAGGACATATTTATATCTCTGTATCCATATAAATAATACTGTTTCTACAAAAATTTCTTAAGGATTTGCATTTACTATATCATGAAATTTTTCTAGTAACCGAATTTATGTGTATTTTTAAATGGTTGCATGTGTGGCAGTTAATATACATATTTTGAACTATCTTGAGGTTTTGATATTATACAAAGACAAAATTATGAGTTTGTATGTCTAAAAAAACTTGAATCATATCCTTTGTGTAAAAGTCCAGAATAATAATTGCTGAATAAAAAATAATAATAATAATTGCTGAATAAGGACTGTAAATGCTTAGGTTTTTTTTTTTTTTTCATTTGTTCTTTCAGTAATTGTATTGTTGATGATGAAACAGATGATGTTTCTGTGCTCTTGGAGTTACCATGTATAGGTAAATATAAAATATATCAGGTGGTAGTAAGTACTGTAAAACCATGGCAGGGTATGGAAAAGAGAGTGAAGCAATGGTTGGGGATCATAGAAATCATTTTAGATATTAAATTATTATCTTCTACAAAAGTCTCATTAACATTGTAGAAGTTGAGCGGGTATGTGATTGACCCAAAGATCAAAATATTCATAACCTGGGCAAAGAGGATTCTGAAACAGAATCAGTAATTGTAAAGCACTCAGGAGGAAGCATTCTTGACAAGTTTGAAGCGCTGACAGGTTTTTAGTGGAGCTGAGGTGTGCGGTAGGCATCCTTCTAAAAGGACTTCCAAATATCTCAGACTCTCAGTATTCATATCCCTCTACACTCCCCTCCACCTAGGTGAGATTTGGGCCTAGTGACTTGCTTCTGATAATAGCAAGTGGTAAAATTGATGGGATGTAATTTTCAAGATTAGTTTATAAAAGACTGTGACATTGTTTTGCTGTTTGTCTCCTCCCCTCCTCCCCCTGCTTCTCTTTCTCCCCCCCCCATCTTTTCTCCCTCCTTATTTTTCTTCCTCCTTCTTCTTTATTCCTCTCTCTCTCTCTCTCTCTCTCTCTCTCTCTCTCTCTCTCTCCCCCACTCCCTCACTTCAGCTTTGCTTTGATGTTACAATCTGTCATGCTGGAATTAAGTATATTTTTCGGCTAACAGCCAAAACCCCTACAATTTAACAGCCTCAAAGAAGTGAATTCTATGAAAAACACATGAGTAAGCTTGGAAATGGATTCTTCCTCAGTGGAAGAACTGGAAACAGAGAACTCAGCTAAACTGTACCTGACTTTTAGACCAGAGACTATGTGCATTGTTTAAAGCCATTGAATTGGGAGGCAATTAGTTATGCAGCAGCAGTACTAGTGGTAACTAATACAAAGTGAATAAATGAGAGGAACAGGGATAGTAGATAACATCACAGAAATGCCATTAGACAGACATATTTCACTCAGATCACAGCCATTGTAGAGCTTGAGCAAATGACTTTCCTGAGATGACAATACATTTAATAAAAAAAGTTCTCTCTGACCTATGTACTAGATATAGGATATACATTTGAAGCTGAGATATCAACAGGAGAGTTAATTACCCTGCAATACTTGGTAGGATCATTGACCAAGATGATAATGATGGACAAGACAACTGGTCAGACTCTTGATTTATTTTGAAGAGTTCTCAAAATTTGTTTCTGGATCCAGAGAAAGAAAAGAGTCTGGAACAATTCTGAAGTCTGGTACTGATCAGTCAGAGGAAAATTGCCATTTAGTAAAATATGGAGGGTGGTGGGAGGCACAGATTAGATAGGATTAAAAAATAAAATTTGTAAGTTGAAATAAGTTAAAAATCATTCTGTGAAATCCAAGCTGGGAACTGTATATACAATTCTGTTATTCACAGAGGGGGCTAGATTGGCTGCAGATACACATATTTGACATAGGTCAACTCATTGATGTTGTTTTAAAACATGGAATTCCGGAATTCAATAAAGACCTAGAAAAAGAGAATGAACCAACTCAGTCTTCAAATATCTTAAGTACACTGAGAGGAAAGAGTATAGAATAGACTTTAGAAACAGAAAGGTCAACTCTGACGAAAGCCAAAAGATAGTATTATTCTATGGATAATGAGATCACCAAGAATTAAATTGCAAGTAGTGTTCCAAAGTGAATAATCCAGACACCTTTGATGTGGATTGAAAACCTGTGTTTCGTCAAGCGCGCCCCATCAAGGAGCACCGCTGACGCCAGCCAGGACGGACCGGGCAAGCCACCCCAATGGAAGCTCCACTGCACCCAAAACCCGCTCAAGATAAGACTTTCAAAAAATTGTTCAATGACAGTTATATTCCTACCTCTCCTAGCGCTCTTTACCTCCGCCAAAGGTGACCCTCATGCCCTCAAAAGGTTAACCTGGCAGGTACTAACGTCTGGGGGTGACGAGGTCTGGTCTATAACTAAGACCGCCCCTGTGGGCACCTGGTGGCCTAACCTATATCCTGACCTATGCAAGCTAACCATAGGGGCCCCTAGCCCATGGGACCTAGAGGGATACTTCGACACCTCTAGAGCCCCTAACCGAGAAAGCCCTCCAGGGCGACTGGGATTAGACCCATGGGGAGGATGTGGCACGCCTGACAGAAGGGCCATGCTCAGCACTCTTCCCTTTTATGTCTGTCCCGGGTACCACAGAGATCGCAGGCTAAATCCCACCCGTGGAGGAGGGGAACACTTCTATTGTAAAAATTAGGGGTGCGAGACTAGGGAGACACAGGATGAGAGGCCCTCCTCCTCCTGGGATTACATCACTGTCAAGGCTAACTATACTCACCCAGGGCTACCAGGAACTCTGCAACACTACCGCCCCGATTTTAGGGACTGACTCTTACCTGGAGCCCCAGCCGGGAACTTGGTGGGCATGCAACAAAGGCCTCACCCCCTGTGTGTCAGCTAAGGTTCTAAATAGCTCAAACGACTTCTGTGTCATGGTGCAGATCATACCCAGGGTGTTCTATCACCCTGCTGAAACTCTAGAAAATCAGTATAATGAACATCCCACCAGTTTTTGGCGCGAGCCTGTCTCCCTAACCCTAGCCGTTATGTTGGGACTAGGGGTCGCTACTGGGGTGGGTACTGGCGCGGCTGCTCTGATCCAGGGCTCACGACGTTATATAGAACTCCAGGCAGCTGTAAATGAGGATCTACGGGCACTAGTGCAGTCCGTTTCTAAGTTAGAACAGTCCCTCACCTCACTTTCAGGAGTAGGACTTCAAAACAGGAGAGGCTTGGATTTACTACTCCTGAAAGAGGGAGGACTGTGTGCGGCCCTGGGAGAGGGATGCTGCTTCTGTGCAGGCCATTCTGGAGTCATCAGGGACTCCGTGGCCAAACTCAGGGATAGGCTAAATAAAAGACAAAGGGACCGGGAGGCCCAGCAGGGCTGGTTTGAAAGCTGGTTCAATCAGTCTCCCTGGTTAATCACCCTAATCTCTCCCATTATGGGCCCTCTAGTTATCCTGCTCCTGCTGCTAACTTTCGGCCCCTGCATCCTCAACCGGCCGCTCCAGTTAATCCGAGAAAGATTGTTTATTACCCAAGCTCTGGTATTAACTCAGCAATGTCGGGCCCTCCAAACTGAAGAAATAAATGTTCCCTAAGATTTTAAGGTTAAAATCAGCCCAAACAAGAGGAGGGAATGAAGAAACCTCCCCCCTTGTAAGTAGGGCCAGCCCTAATCCAGAGGCAGCCCATCCAGGCGTCTTCCTGAAATTTTAGCAACTAAAAGCATTCTGTTTACAATAAGAAAACCATTTCCCCCCACACCCTGATTGGAATGTCCCTGAATAGGTTCATGTTGACCCTCTGTGAAATCAATAACCTGAATGCTATGCGACTCCCGAGGTTCTTTTGTCTTTAAGCGGTTTTTTTTTTCCCTTTTGCCTTTAAAAGATACCTGTAATTGCTAATCAGGGCTCTCTTCCTCTTCGGAGGCGGAGAGCCCGTTTGCGCAAACGTCCAATAAACCCTCTTGCTAATTGCAAAAAAAAAAAAAAAAAAAAAAAGAAAACCTGTGTTTAAGAAAAAAAAAAAAAAAAAAAAATTAAAAAAAAAAAAAAAAAAAAAAAAAAAAGAAAACCTGTGTTTAAGAAAAAAAAATTGCTACTATTTTAGTATTGTATTTTTATTTAAACATTTGTTAAAATCAGCAAAAGACAGATTTTCACCTAAAATAGACATTTTGTACATGCACACTGGTAAGTCACTTTGATGAGAGACTAACTATTTTTTGGTGGATGATAGATATTATTCATCATATAGCTGTTTTAAACACTGGTGAATGTTCATAGCATTCTGAAATGAAGCTTTCTGTGTTCATACAAGTTTGAAAAGCCTGGAATATGATATCACCTAGAGTGGAAACGTTAAGACATTCTCAATTTAAAAAAAATCATTTAAGGTAACTTTACTCCTTAATTCTTAAACTTCTTGTCACAAAAATATTACTTTCTCAGCAGACATTTAAATATAATATAGAAAAAAAAGAAAAAAAAAGAAGATAAAATATAAAATAGAATAATGTCTGGGGAGCATTTGTTTATAAAATATATCTCCAAAGATGTAATACTGATGGAATAATGATCTCAGATTGTAGACGGAATAATTTTGGCAAAGGCTAATTGTTGACTTCTGGCACATGGATGAAAAAGGAAGTGAGCAAATATTGGCTGTCATAAGTATTGTTTGATTAGTCCTCCCTCCATTATTGAGTTGTAGTCTAAACTCTAGGGATTTATGAACTGCAGATTTACAGAGTGTCAGAATAACCTTTGTCAAGGAACTGCATCCACCATCATAATTAGTTTGTCATTGTGAATTTACAGAGCTTTGTATGTTGAAAATTCTCTTGTTACCTTAACAGCTATATTATCTTGAAATTAAATATGTCACATAAGAAATTCCCTCTCTAAAACAGAGTGCAAATTTAATTAGACATTTTTATTGCATGAAAACTATGAACACTATAAAGTTAAGATTTATATATTTGACATAATTGCCCATTAAAAGAAGAAGGAAACATATTGTACATTTTAAGTAAAGAAAAATCACTGAATCTAATTGTAAAACATGCTAAGGTGTTATCCATTCCAGTGTCTTTCCTAGACATTTGTGCTAATACAATTTACCCTATTAACTATCCGTTTTATAGGGCTAAAGATTTCTTGATATGGCTCTGCTGGTAGTTTTGTTTGTCTTCACAATTATTTCAATATCCATTACTGTTTAACTCAATTAGCTTAAAATTTATTAATCTTTGTATCGATTTATACACATTAAGTACTCTTCTAAGTGCTCATCTGTTAACTTTTTAAATTCTCAGAACAATCTTTTATGGTAAATCTTACTCTCGTATGATTCATCCTAAACAATTGAGTAAATTAAATTACAGAACAATTAAATAATTTATCCAAGATAGAATAGCTACTTATTTCCAAAAATCTGAGTTTGCATCCAGTTGTCTGACTTCAAAATCTGTGCCCATAATAACGACACTGCAGTCCTGGTTCTATTTATAATTTAATCAAATAAATTAACATTAATATGGTGATTACTCATTGAATATATGAAGAAACAGAAAATCAAAAAAGATGCAGGACTAATTTCACAAAACCCCCATGGATAAAACAAAATATATGAGAAATAAATCAACATTTAAAAAGAAGGGAAAAGTGTACTAAATAATAGTCTCCAAAGTAACCTTGCATTTTAGCATAGAGGTATTATTCAATAATACTCTTAAATTAATAACTTCACTTCAATAGGCAGTAGAATTTTATCTATATATATTGCAATAGCTAGTGCATTCCCTTCAACTGTAAGCCAAATTACACCATACAATGTCAGTGATGCATGAGCTGAAGAGGTGAGAAATACTTCAAAGAGCTCAGAGGAGAGATTGAAAATGAACATATTTACATTTCCACTTAAAACTTTAAAAGTTTTTCAAAGATTTTATTTATTTATTTATTTATTTATTTACTTATTTATTTATTTATTTATGTATTTATTTATGTATTTATTTAAGAGAGAGAAGAGCAGAGCAGGACCAAAAGAAGAGAGAGAAGCAGACTCTCTGCTGAGTGTGGAGCCTAATGTGGAGCTGGATCCCAGGACCCTAAGATCATGACCTGCGCTGAAGTCAGACAATAAACCAACTGAGCCACCAGGCACCTCTCATATTTTTTTTAATTGCAACAAATAGTCTATTTTTGTGTGAATCCAAAATTAATTTTTGAAGAAATAATTAGATATATCTGATACTAGTAACCTTATTCATTAACCCTAATTTATGTTTAAAATATTAGAGAATACTTCAGTGTTTTCCAAATTTACTTTGGTTACATTTGAGTCAGTGTTAATTATGATTGCATTTAATATGATTTTTGTTAGAAAGAATGTAAATCTAAGGATCATTTAAAAAAATTAAAATATTTGCAAAATCCAAAACAGCACTTTCCACATGATGCAAATTCAAAAGCTTTTTAAAATATATGAACATAACATTATTATGTATAAAATTTCAAGTCCTATAAAAATTCCACATGAGTAAAATATATATATATATATTTATATTATATATTATATATTCTTCTATTCTGTAGTTTTCACATTGGGTCTAAACTCATTCTGTTCTAAACTTTTACACAGACAAAATTAATGACATAACATCCTATGTAGGCTATTTTCTCTCTGATATTAATTTTATCTTAAAATTGACATTTGAAAGTTAACAGTACATTTGACCCAACAGACAAAAACTCAAGATGAATAAAATCAGTTTGTAGACTAATGTTAGTTTCACAGCACAAATAGTAATCACAGCTGACCATTGAATAATGCAGGGGTTAGGGGCCACACCTCCACACAGTTGAAATTCTTCATAAAACTTTTGACTCCCCCAAAACTTCACTTTTTAATTATTTTATTTTTTTTTAATTTTAAATTCCAGTATACCTAACCGATAGTGTTATATTAGTTTTAGGTATCCAATAGAGTGATTCAAGAATTCCATATATCAAAAAAAAAAAAAGAATTTCATATATCATCACTCAGTGATCATCATCTATTTTACCCTTCCCCCCTACCCACATCCCCTCTCATAATCAGCGATTGTTTTCTACAGTTAAGAGTCGGTTTCTCTCTCTCTCTCTCTCTCTCTCTCTCTCTCTGTCTTTCTCTATTTTTCCTCTTTGCTCGTTTGTTTTGTTCCTTAAATTCCACATGTGAGTGAAATTCCACATGAGTAAAATGATATGGTATTTGTCTTTCTCTCACTGACTTATTGCGTGTAGCATAGTACTCTCTAGCTCCATCCATGTTGTTGTAAATGCCAAGATTTCATTCTTTTTTTATGGCTAAGTATTCCAGTGTGTGTTTGTGTATCACACGTTCTTTATCCATTCATCTATCGATACACATGAGCTACCTTCATAATTTGGCCATTGTAAATAATACCGCTTTAAACATAGGGGTGTGTGTATCCCTTTGAAAAATAATTTACACATCTCAATACACACACACACACACACACACACACACAAATCAAATTATCCAATAAACAATGGACAAAAGACATATACAGACCTTTCTCCAAAGAAGATAAATAGATGGCCAACAAGCACATGAAAAGATGTTCAACATCACTCCTCTTCAGGGAAATGCAGATTGACACAACAATGAGATAATCACCTCACACTCATCAGAATGGCTAAAATAAAAAATTCAAGAAACAACAAGTATTGGCAAGGATATGGTGAAAAAAGTATCCTCTTGGACTGTTGGTGAGATTGCTGACTGGTGCAGCCACTCTGGAGAATCAGAATGGAGTTTCCTCAAAAAGTCAAAAAATGAACTACTTTAAAATCCAGTAATTGCACTGGTCTGTATTTAAGCAACATTGACTCCTCAAAATCCTAACTGCTAATAGCCTAGTGTTGGCCAGAAGCTTTACTAATATCATAGTCAATTAACACATACTTTATATTATATATGGTGTACTGTATTCTTATAATAAAGTAGGCTAGAATAAAGATAATGTTATTAAGAAAATCATAAGAGAAAATATGCTTACCATACCATACTATATTTATTGGAAAAAATCAACATATAAATAGGCCAATTGCATATTAACAATATATTTTTTAAAGATCGTATTTATTTATTTGAGAGACAGAGAGCAAGAACGAGAGAGTACGAGCTGGGGAAGAGGCAGAGGTAGAGGGAGACATACACTCCTTCTAAGCAGGGAGCCCGATGCAGAGCTTGATCCCAGGACCCCAGGATCATGACTTGAGCTGAAGGCAGATGCTTAACCAACTGAGCCATCCAGGTGTCCTGAATATTCTAAATAATCTTTATTAATCCTCCACTTTAAAATCCTTCAAATTTGCATAACAAATAAAACATGATTAAATAGATTTAACTGAATTCGTAATACCAAATTGAATGAAGAAGTAGAGATTTGGAAAAGCTTCAATGGTAGCTAACTTACTAGCATCCATCCCAAAAAACCCACAGAGAATTACATTATTTAGGAGTAATATCATTTCTTTATAGCACTTAATCACTTAATCATCTGAAGAAAGGTGGATCGTTTTGGTTAATTTATAAATGTATATATAGGAAATGCTCCTAACTTAAGGATAATAGCCTACTTGTTTATTAAACTGGGGCTATGAGTAGAAAAGCTGGTTTCATTATTATCTATATTTTATAAATTAATTATTAGTGTGCTTTTAAAAATACTGAACACTCATTTTTAATAACTGGGTCTTAGGCCATTTCATTTTAGAAATTAACCCTTAAAATTTGGGTTTTTTTCCTGGCTTAATTTTTTAACCTGTTCTTTTAATTCCAATATAATTAACCTATGATATATTAGTTTCAGGTGTACAATACAGTGATTCAAGAATTCCATACATCACCCAGTGCTCATCTCAGCAAGTGCACTCCCTAATCCTCATCACCTAGTTCAACCATCCACCCACCCCCTCTACTCTGGTAACCATCAGTTTGTTCCCTATAATTAAGAACCTGCTTCATGATTTCTCTCTCTCTCTCTCTCTCTCTCTCTATCTCTCTCTCTCTCTCTCTCTCTCTCTCTATTCCCCTTGCTCATTTATTTTGTTTCTTAAATGGTCCTTAAAAAATTGAAAGAAAATTTATTCCGTTAGTCCTATCAGTTCTGTAATAATGCCATCTTTGTATTCCAGGCAGAAGTATGTGTGAATGCCTCAAAGCAGTCAAATTACCTTCAGTCTCATTAAGATAGGAATGTTCAAAGTTGAAAACAATCCCCTGACTTCTTTCCTGTCTTCATTTTTACTGACTTCTTATTTGAAAAAGACCTACACTATATGGAAATGGTGTGTCTATTAGCAGCATCTAATTCTAGCTGTCACATTTTAAAACAAAAGGGAGAAAACAGTGATGATTCACTGAAAAAGAACCTAACTAATATGGTAAATAAATGTTAGGCTGTGACACATGCTAAAGTCATTGTTTACAAAGGAGGGAAGTTTAGATGTGACAAATTTGAGAATTTTCCATGGGAAAATGTATCACTGTTTCTCTCTGGAGATATAGTTACCAGATGCCAGAAAATAGATTAACGTGGGAGAAATGTAATGTGTAAAGTAAATGCATTAATTGACCAAAATTATATAAGCAATTGACCGTAAAGGATCTTTTAGAAACTTCAACTTTTTCGACAAAACCAAAGAAAATCCCCAAAGACTGTAAGGGCAAGATAATGTGGTGCTGCTACTCCTGGTGTTGTTTCTAATTTAGAGTGAACTTTAGAGTTCCTAATGAGAGTGATCACTACCATTACTCCTTTGAAACTTACTCCAAAATGTTTGCTTTTAGTAACATATAAGTAAATAATAATAGTACATGAGTATATGTGTTTGTTAACTATCAAATATTATGTTTTTTTTTTCTCTAATAAGTTTCCAGATAAGAACCTGAAATTCCAACTGAGTTAACGTGTCTGGTGACCTAATTTTAGTCATTCGTTGAAACTATACCCATTTATGCAGAGCTATTCTTCTTTTGACGTTATGCTACTTCTCACAAATATAGATGTGGAAAGAAATATTAGGAAGTATTTAGAGACTCACAAGATCTCATTCATTTCAATCAAATAATTACTGTTTTCCTTGGAACCACAGCTGACTTAAGTGATTCTCTAAGCAAAATTGTAAACAACTGATAAGTAAATCCAAGTACATGTACAAGAAGAATTTTAACCTACAGAAATAAGTTTATCTTCATATCAATTTATATTTCATCTTTCCCCAAGGAATACATGGATCTTTTTGCTCTTTCCTATTTCAATTGGATTAAATATTTATTGCTCTTGTGAGATAGCTAAGTTGCACAAAACTGTATTCATTAAAACTTAAAATAACATCTCATATATTGATGAGTTCCTCGTTCAAACTTATGCCTCCAGAAATAGATGAAAAGTTGATGTTTTATTATTTAAAGAATTATAACAACTCGCTGCCCATTTCTAATGAGAAGTTACCAGAAAGGTATTTAATTTTATTCTATTTTTATTTTTAAAAAGATTTATTTATTTATTTTAGAGCAAGAAAGTGTGGAGGGGAGAGGGAGCAGGGAGGGGCAGAGAGAGTCTGAAGAAGACTCCATGCTGTGCATTGAGCCCTATGCAGGGCTAGATCTCACAACCCTCAGATCATGACCTGGGCCAAAACCAAAAGTCGGATGCTCAACTGAGTGCCACCCAGGATATTAGACATTGTAGACGCAATCTCATCTAAAATAAAGGTTATTACTATTAAAACATTATATTAAACATTAAAAAGAGCTATTATTACTTCATTTCCAGTGTTTTCTCTCAAATAAACTCATCACTACCAAAAATACATTCACCATCAAAATTCCCTAATAACGTTAGATCTTTCCCTAGTAGTAGTCCAGAGAAAGTTGTTAGCTAATTAGCCAATGAAAGAGATGAGAAGTGATTGAAAATATGATGAATATATAAACCAAATTATAGCTAAAATATAGAAAGTGAGATTTTACAATTTAGAAGCAACACGTTGCATCATTTGTATAGATAATTTTTGCTGGGAAAAAATAACCTACTGTAAGGTTTCAGTATCTTTCTACAAAAACTTTATTTCACACACAGGCCTAAAGTTCAGTTGTGGTGTGGCTAATCTTGATGAGCAAGGTAGTTCCCATCAACTCTACATGTGTCATTTTGGGATCTGAGTTGAAGGAGCATCACCAATGGCCATTTGGGGTATTCTATCCTCACCAGGATCAACAGAGTGCAGGAGTGCAAACCTATCATGTTAATCTCATCACATACATTAGCGTTCCATTGGTCAAAATCAAATCATACTGACATACCCAGCATCAATAGGACAGAAAATATCTGTCTATGGCTGGAGTCACTGCAAACTTTATACCTCCAATGAAGGGGTACACTATTACAAACAGGTAAAACAAAAGAGAGTTATTGATAATCCAATATAGTGCATCACTGCTGTACCTGAAAGGATAGCATAGAATGAAGCAATTTCTAATTTTTTTCTATTATTTTCAAAATTTGTAAACTACATAATTCTATGTATCTTAGACAAATGCATTTTAATGTAAGACTTAGAAATCAAATTAATGCCCTACCTAAGTAACTAACTATATAATATGTTTCTTCAGAACGAGGAAGAACACATTCACATCACCTACATCGGTCATCACTGTAAAGGATTCCTCTCATAATTATTTAGCTATATGTATGAAAAAAGATTCTGTTTAAGTATATGCATTTAATTCCCCATCGAGGAAAACAATGATTTATGTCTTGCTGAATCCTGTGCAGTAACTGTAAGAAGCTAAAGAAACTTTAGGTATGGACAGGTGGGTGTTTGTCATGGATGAATATCTTGCTCAACAGACCATAAGAACAAATTAAAAGATACATTTTACAGTTTTCGTTATCACATCGATTTTTCAGGCTTGCAGCTGGCAACATCCAGAGGAATCAGAGACTCTAGTGTTTACTGTGCTAAAAAAAAAAAAAAAAAAAAAAAAAAAAACACTCAAAAAATAAAAGTCCACTTTCAGTTACCTGGTCCTGAATGGCCAAATGCCAACTAATCATATATGTAGATGAGGTGGACAAATTATCTGTTAATTTTAGGAATTGAGATATAGTCTCTGGAGAAGTTCTAGAAAAAAAAAATGTGAGGGAATTTGTTTCACAATTTCCAATTAGGATGACCCAGTCAATACTGGCTATCCCACAAGCAATGCAAAGCTGTCGTATTCAAAACTGTACCCACACATTAGGAACAGTTTTATAGTGCTTAAGATCCAAAGTGTGCCATTGAACACACATGAGTTTGGGGCCCCTGTAGTCCAGTTAGTCATTAAGTAAGATAAGGAAGATTATATTACCTCTTTTTCACTTACAACAGAAGGAGTCTCATTGATAGTAAATAGAGATGAGGATAAAGGTTAAATATGTTGAATTGTGTAAAGATTTAGCCTGGTGACTGAGACATACAAAGATCATTATTTATTATTAGGTTAGTTTGACTCTTGAGTGATTACTGAGAATTTATCCCATAGTAGACCCTGCTATAATTTTGGAAAGGTGCATTCTTCACAGATCCCTTTGAGTTAGCTACAATAATCATCCCTATTTTATGGATGAAACACGAAGCTCACACACTTGTATAGAGATGCACCAGAGTTGAACCCAGCAATCTGTCTTTAACCACTAATCACCAGTTCTTGTTGTTAGAATAAAATATTATTCATTGAAAATTTGCTTTCAGCAACTATTGTATATTTATTGGTATATGCTTACCAATTTAACTATTGAAGTTTATCCGTGTGTAATTTTAATCAGTTGCATACAAGTAACCATGATATATTAGAGTAGGCAATGAATACCTTGTGTGTGGTTTTCTGTATTTTTTATTATTATTATTTTATTATTATGAAGATATTCATTGGTCTAATGTTATAAAATCATAAAGTTTTCAGTTAGGTGACAGGTTACATCTGTGCTAAGTAAATAGCCATGTACAGAGTGTATTGCTGATAGCAACTCATTCATTTGACATAGTATCTGCTTTTCTAAATTTAGACGTCTATTATTCTGAATGAAGAGTTCCTCAGTGTTTTTGAAGGAATGATATATAATTATTATTTTTTACAAGGATTCATGTTTTAATTTTTATCCAGTGTGTTAGAATCCATTAATAACATTATTCTTTTTGATATTCAAATTGTCCCAAATTTGGCCAATATAAGCTCCTTCCAGCTGGTGCCAGAGTTCTTCTGTCATGTTTCCATCTGGCATTTTCAGAATACTTAGCAGGCTAAATTTGAAATCATGTGGAGAAAAATGATATTTTCCAACACATTTAGTACAGTAAAGAACTCAAAATGTCAAAAAAAACACCACATGATTGCCATAGAAAGTAAGATTCTAAAGTAATTGCCCTAGTTACTATATATTCTTAATATTGCTGCAGTGTTGTGGGTAAAAACATTACTAATGATGATAGAATAATACAAGTTTAGGTTAAGGTTACACTTTTCCATCTAAAAATATTATTATTTCCAACAGAAAATATTGAAACACTCAAGAAATAGTGATGTACTTTTAAAAACCTGAGTTAATGTTTAGGTTAAAATTACTTCTTACAGAAAAAGATTTTTGTAGTCTGCTTTTCCAATAAACTAACGTTGATTATAATAATTATACATTGTCAAATCAGATTATGCTATAAGAAAAATTTCCATTGATAATTTGAAAGAGTGTGTTGTTATTAATACTATTTACCATGGCCATTTTAGGTAAAAAAGGACTTTCGTTTTTGGCGTGCTTGAGAAAATAAATAAATTAAAAGGTCCAAATGGAGTTACAAATATATGTGTATTTTTTTTCTCTATAAATAATATTAAGTACCGTAAGTAAAATATTCCCAGTATTTTGTTCATTTTCCAAATTTTTGTGAATCCTCTGGAAGACCGTTCTTCCAGAATCATCTACATTCACACACGCAGCCACATTTATCGGGTGAATATGCCGGAGTTGGAGGGTCTAGAATGATTCACCTCTAACCACCACAAATTATAAAATATAAATGCCAGGGGACAGATTTGTTACATCATCCCTTATACACTCCATATTTTTCAACTCCCTGCAGCACATGTTGCACTATATGCAATTCTTACAAAGGAGCAGAGTAAACCCTACAGTGTTTTATATTCTCTTGCATTGTCCTACTGTGTTGTTTTACTGTGTTATGTTTTATTCTGTTATGTTCTATGTCCTTATTAAAAAAAACTATTGTAGGTGCAATACAGTAGCTTAGCTTCCTGACTCACTAATGGGCAACAAAAATCCGTTTAGCAATGACATTAAGGAGGTAGACACCTTTCATATTCTTGTATATATCCCCATTGAAGGAGTATGCTACCTTTGAAAAGGCCTGTAGCCATACACGTGTTACAGAAGCCCTGAAGAAAGAACAAAATAGAATCATATCAGGCAACAGTATGTTCATTTAATGTTATCCTATTTTAAAAGTTCGATTTGATATTGGAGAAAGGGTGAAAAAATTGAAGTACTTCTATGAGATCATTCACTATTCTATTTCATTATGAGATCCCTATGCAAGTAATTATATGATATCTATATATTGTACAAAACTACCCAATAACTCCCTAACATGTTGATGACCCTCATTTGTCCCTATTTTGTAGGCCTCAACTCTTGTTTGATTCTGCTCAAGGTTCCCCCTAATACCTTATTACAGAGCAGGATCATGTTATGGGTCATGGGACATGTTATTGCATTTCATCCGTTTAGGTAATAAACAGGTTTCTGTATACATATTTCTCTCTTGGTGTGCCATAGTTAGATGGAGACAGGTATCCTTTCTTGGTGCTTTCTCAGTGCTTTGACAATCACCTTAATGCCCATTGATTTGATTCCAAGTGTGCAAAAAATTATATATGTATGATTTGGATGAAAAGATTATGCAAAATTTGTTTGCTAATATATCTTATAAACTGATTCCTTAATGTCTCCTGAAAAATTGTATATTTTTCATGCCTTATGTATGACTGCATATTGCTAAAAACATATCTAAAGTTACTTTTATGTATTGTTATTCTTCATAGAATAATAGCTATCCTTTAAAAAAAGAATTAAAGGGGATCCCTGGGTGGTGCAGCGGTTTGGCGCCTGCCTTTGGCCCAGGGCGCGATATTGGAGACCCGGGATCGAGTCCCACGTCAGGCTCCCGGTGCATGGAGCCTGCTTCTCCCTCTGCCTGTGTCTCTGCCTCTCTCTCTCTCTCTCTCTCTCTCTCTCTCTCTCTCTCTGTGACTATCATAAAAAATAAAAATAAATAAATAAATAAAAATTTTAAAAAAATAGCTATCCTTTTCTAAATGGAGAATCTACATTTAGAACAGAGAATATAAGTTCTATAAAAGATTCAAGCCTATCACCAGTCTTTTGTAATTGATGGTGTGATGTTTTGTGATAAATGTTAAGGGGATTTACCAAGTGATGGACTTTGAGATGACCATGGGTATATTATGAAAAAGGAAGGCCCACCAGTGTGTAAACAATAAGAGACAAAAAGTTAAATAACATTTTTATGTATTTCGCATATCTACCTGAAAATATATCTGAAACCATATAAATCATAATTTTTATTAATTGGAATTTGATTAGCTTTTTGTAATCAACTTAACATAGAAAAGGAGTTCTGATCAGTCTGCAGTGGGAAGAAGTACCAGAGTTCTCCTTCGGGGCTCATTTCTCCTAACTTCCTTGCCCATACATTTAAGGGAAAATATGGTTGTGTGTGTGTGTGTGTGTGTGTGTGTATTGGGGGGGGGGGGAGTGTTGGTGCTAAGAAGTTGACATCAGGTAAGCTAGTAAGTTAGGCCAGTAAATGAGGGAAACATGGGATCTAATTGTCTCTTATAAAACATGGAATCTAAATTTGAGATCTAAGAGATGCTCATGAGTAGGCAAGGAAATTCACACACACACACACACACACACACACACACACACACACATTTACACATTCATTTCTTTAGGTGGAGTGAATGCATTCATCTCTCCCAAAGATACAGCAGAAATACTTAATATATTTAGCTTAAGATTTAAATTTTCCACACCCAAGCTAAAAAGCCTGAATTTGGAGAAATAATGGACAAAGGAAGAGGAAGTATCATACATAAGTGCCATCCTTTTTTGTAATATATTAAAACTCCTGAATTTTGGACATTTGCCTCATTTCACTTGTTTAGAAATCAGAGGGGGGAAAATGGTAGTTGTTAGTATCACTGAACTCTCAAAGTCTGTCTTGGTTTCTAATAAAAGGAATTGAAATGCTTATTTTTTAAAAATATTTGAATTTTACAGTAATTATATTGATACCAATTTTCTTAGTAGGAAAGAAATGAATAGGCTTTTAACTCTTAAGTAAAATATACCCATTCCTATGATTACTAGAAATACTTCTGAAACTTATTTTGGTAGGTGGGCTACTGAAATCATAGTTAACATGCTATAATTGTAATCAGTAAGGAAGCAGATAATGGTAATTTGCAATTTATCTCTGTGAATGGTACAGGTGTACAAATTTTAATTATAATAATTTGAAGTAATTTAGAACTGAACGTTTGTATATCTTATTAATGCTATGAAATAATTCATATGGAAATTTTTATCTGCTATAAAAATCACAGATTGAGCTCATACTTACAACTTCCTTTTCTTTTTAGCAATCAAAAAAACATTTGTGTGGAGATACATAAAAGTGTTAATTAGTACTTTCACAGTCTGAGAATGAAAGAAATTTATTAGACGGCACAAGAGTTCAGAAGCCAAGCTGATTTTGAAAGCACGTGTGATTTTTAATTGATGACTCTCCAATATCCTTAGCAGAGTGAATTATAAGTAGGAAAGCCCTAAACGTATTATTCTTCAAGGGCTGGGCAGTAAGAAAGAAGGAATACAATTTCTGTGAATGATATTACTGACATCATTTCTAAAAAGATGTTTATTTGTTTATTTGAAAGAAAGAGAGAAAGAGAGAGAGGGAGCAGGGGCAGAGGGAGAGGAAGCAGCAGACTGCCTGCTGAGCAGGGAGCCCAATGTGGGGCTCAACCCCGAGACTCCAGGCTCACAATCTGAACCAAAGGCAGACACTTAACCAGCTGAACCACCCAGGTCCCCTAACATCATTTTTTCTAAAGATTGATGATTGATTGATGATTGATTGATTGATTTGAGAGAAAGAGAGAGAAGGTGAGAATAGAGTGGGGTCAAGGACAGAAAGAGAGAGAAAGAATCTCCAGCAAACTCCCCATTGACGTTAGAGCCCAACGTGAAGCTGGATCCCACAACCCTGAGATCATGACCTGAGCCAAAATCAACAGTTGGACTCCCAACTGACTAAACCACCCGGTGCCCAGATACCATTTTTTAAGGGCTTATTTATTTTTATTTTTGAGAGAAAGAAAGCTGGAGCATGCTGGGACAGGGGCAGAGGGTGATGGAGAGAAGCAGACTCCCTCCTGAGGACAGAACCAGAGGTGGGATCATCCTGGACCCTGAGATCATGACCTGAGCTGACATCAAGAGTCAACATCTAACCGACTGAACCATCCAGGCTCCTTTGCTGACATCATTTGTACATTGTCTGAGTAGACAGACATGCATAGATTTACAAATCAACACACATATTTGTACTGCCTTCCTTTATGCAGCATTTTTTTGGGAATCTATCCTCCACCAATTCACACAAACAAATCTCCCCATGGATCCTGATGGTTAAAATATCCTCCCTTTGAAGTAAGCCTGGGAATATATGGAAAGTGGAAGAAGACTTCTTGACACACAATGATAGGAAAATAGATGAATTGGGCAGCCCCGGTGGCTCAGCGGTTTAACACTGCCTTCAGCCTGGGGCATGATCCTGGAGGCCCCAGATCAAGTCCCACATAGGGCTCCCTTCATGGAGCCTGCTTCTCCCTCTGCCTGTGTCTATGCCTCTCTCTCTCTCTCTCTCTGTATCTCTCATGAATAAATAAATAAAATGTTTTTTTAAAAAAGAAAACAGATGAATTAATAAAAAATGCATGCATTCAGCAAAAAAAGAGAAAAACACAACAATACCATTAAAAATATAGGACATACAGTCAATATACTCATACTAAGACTCTGGGATAAGCATGAAATAAGACTTTTAGTGTTTTTTTCTAAGTTTTTATTTAAATTCTAGTTAGTTAACACAGTGTAATATTAGCTTCAGGTGCACAACACAGGATTCAACACTTCTGTACACTACCCTGTGTTCATCACAGCAAGTGCATTTTAATCCCCACCACCTACCCAACACATCCCCCCACCCACCTCCCCTATGGAGCCTTTGCTTGGTAACCATCAGTTTGTTCTGATGCAAACTATCCTTTTATTTGCATCCCTTTGCTTGATTTGTTGTATCCCAAGCAAACCATCCCTTCACCTGGGAACCTTTGCTTGGGAACCATCAGTCTGTTCTCTATAATTAAGAGTCTATTTCCTGGTTTCCCTCTCTCTTTTTTTTCTTTCCCCTTTGCTCATTTTGTTTCTTAAATTCCGCATATAAGTTAAATCATATGATATTTATCTCTCTCTGACTGACTTATTTCACTCAGCATTACACTCTCTAGCCCCACACATGTCATTGCAAATGGCAAAGTTTCATGATTTCATTCTTTTTTATGGTTTAAATATATATACTTATATGTATATATAATATATATAGCACATCTTCTTTATCAATGATGATAAACTAAGTTTACAATAGTTTAGTTATTGTAAATAATGTTGAAATAAACATAGGAGTGCATGTATCCCTTTGAATTAGTGAAAAAGCTTGTACTTTTGAGTTATGAAACAATCATCTTACTTTGGTCCTTTGCTTGGGAATCGAGAACAGATCTATTCTAAGTAATTAGTCTTAGAGGACAGTTAGTACAAGGAACAACAGAAGAAAACATTTTTTCTTCTGTTTACCCTCTCTTTCCCTTCTTGGTTTGCCCTAAGAGAAAGACCTGTAAAGATTCCCGTCAATGAAGCTTAATTGACCTGCTATAAAAGAAGTTAAGTCTTTATGGTACCCATGCTTGCATCCTGACTTGACAGTGGTTTTAAATCTAAGCAAAATTATTCAAAAGATTTTCTGACATGAAGAGAATGGTTATGGAATCCTGATGATGCATATTTGTGAAGATTCTGCTATGGGATATTTCAGAGTCTTCATATGAATGAAGTAGAACTAGGTGGACTTTTATCATTCACTCATTTAGTCACTCAAGAAATATGTATTGTGCATCGCCACAAAATTTCAGGAGACCGGATATTTGAAAATACTAGACTCTATAAAGTATACCCATGGAAGGTGTTTTTTTTTTTTTTAAAGGCAAAAGATAAGAAATAGAGACAGAGGGTGCTGATAAACATTAGGTGGTTATTATAAATCAACCAGTCACAAACCACCAGTTCTTATTCTGACATTGGCCATCAAGACCCATGCAATTCGGCTCTAGGAAGTCTCAAAAGAGAAATTCCCGGTGGAAATTTCCATGCCTCTTTGGTCATGTGGTGAAACTAGATTTTCTAATTAGTAAGCTAGTTTAAAACTATTAGTAAATCAAACCACGCTAAGCAACAACAAGAACTATTAGCAAACCAACTATTCTAAGGGTGTAGTTGACTTTAAACAGCACATGATAAAGCTCAACACTTTTATTTTGGTCAGGAATTACAGCCAGATATCCAGGACCCCTGAGACATTGATTTCAGCCCTATACATCGACTCTATCTTGCATTCCTACAATGAGCAAGGCACTCTTTTCAACCCAGATGATACAGCAGTAAACAAGCCAAGTGTACTTGTCTACCTGGAGAAGACAAAATAAATAAGTTAAACAGATAAATATATATTTATCTAGATAGTAGCAATGCTACATTTAATAATATAAGAGAGATAAATATGTGTTGTCAGAGGCGATGCAATTGTTATTTTAGATCCAGTGACCAGAAAGCCCCAACTTGCAAACATTATATGGTCTCATTCATTTGGGGAATATAAAAAATAGTGAAAGGGAATAAAGGGGAAAGGAGAAAAAAATGAGTGGGAAGTACCAGAAAGGGAGACAGAACATGAGAGACTCCTAACTCTGGGAAACGAACTAGGGGTGGTAGAAAGGGAGGAGGGCAGGGGTAGGGGTGACTGGGTGACGGGCACTGAGGGGGGCACTTGACGGGATGAGCACTGGGTGTTATTCTATATGTTGGCAAATTGAACACCAATAAAAAATAAATTTATTTAAAAAAACAAATAGTGAGAAAAGACATGAGGGAAGTGATGGAGTGCACCTTGCTTTTGTTTGGAGGAAGAGCATTCCAGGCTGAGGAAATAGCAAGGGTAAAGCCCTTGACAGGGGACACACTGGCTTGTTCCAGGAACTGTGAGCAAGACTGTGAAACCAGAAGCACTTGTCCAATCAGGACAACGGGGAGACTTGAAGTAAAAGAGGGAACCAGAGGCAGGCAATGCAGGGCCTTTGCAGACCCTTGTAAAAAACAAACAAACAAACAAACAAGCAACAAACAAACAAACAAAAAAACAGATTTTCCTGAGAGATGGGAAATCACTAGAGGGTTTTGAGTAGAGCAATGTTGTATTTTGACACATATGTTGCTGTGTTTAACAATGAACAGCAGAAGCAGGACAATTTTTATTTGGGAAACTCTAATTCAGATACTGGATAATACTGGTTTGGACTTCTAGCCATCTGTAGATCTCAAAAATAATACAGACAGTACCAAAGTACCTCCCAAAGTACCTCCAGCAGGTTTCAAAATTTAAGTAGCACATTGTGACTCACTAGTAGCCTGTCGTATTTTTACCTTGACCATAACAGAGAATTTTAAAAAATCCATGCTGAAAAAAAAAAAATCCATGCTGATTGGAAGGATTTATTAAGGCAGGAGAGTTTGATATTATTAAAATTCAGTAATAATTTATAGCTCTTTGTTATACAGTCCAATATCCTATAGGCCAAGACTTTTTCATTATAAATTCCTAATATTATTTTCTCTGCATTTTCAACCATTAATAAAGCAGGAAAAGCAAAATTTAAAATTATAGATATATATTAATATATATTATAGTAATTGTAAATATATAATATATCATCCAAAGAGGTATTGTTTTAAAGAAATATTTCAGTTAACCAGTGTAGCACGAATTAGTTTATAATCTTGTACAATCTGGCAATTATTTTAACTTTTTTGATCAGTGTCCTCTTTTCTTCAAAAATGCTTTTTCTTTCTTTTCTTTTCTTTTTTTTTTTTTTTTTGCATCTATTGAAGTGATCATGTTTTTTCCTTGTCTTTAACTGATGTATCACATAGCTGGAGTGTTGAATATTGAACCACCTTTGCGTCCCAGGATTAAATCCCACTTGATTGTAGTGAATGATTTTTTTAATATATTTTTGGATTGACTTTGCTAATATTGTGTTGAGGAATTTTGCATCTATGTTCATCAGAAATTTTGGCCTGTAGTTCTCTCTCTTTCTTGCTTTTTTTTTTTTTAAGAATTTATTTATTTATTTATTTATTTATTTATTTATTTATTTATTTATTCATGTGAGACACAGAGAGAGAGAGAGAGGCAGAGACAGAGGCAGAGGAAGAAGCAGGCTCCACGCAGGGACCCCGAAGTGGGACTCAATCCCCGGTCCCCAGGATCAGGCAGGCCCTGGGCTGAAGGCGACGCTAAACCACTGAGCCACCCCTGCTGCCCTCTCTCTCACTTTCTATTTGTAGTGTCTTTATCTACTTTTGGTATCTGGGAAATACTGGCCTCATAGGATGAGTTTTTTCCTTCCTTTTTTTTTTTTTTTTTTTTTTTTGGAACAGTTTGAGAAGAATTTCTTTAAATGTTTGGTAGAATTCAGCTGTGAAGCTGTCTGCTCCTGGACTTTTGTTTGATGGGAGTTTTTTGATTACTGATTCAATTTCATTGCTGGTCATCAGTCTGTAATCAGATTTTCTATTTCTTACTGATTCAGTTTTGGAAGGTTATATATGTTTCTAGGAATTTGCCCATTTCTCCTAGGTTGTCCAATTTGTTGATATACAGTCTTTCATAATATTCTCTTATAATCTTGTATTTCTGGGAGTATTAGTTATTTCTCCTCCTGTACTTCTGATTTTTGCTTGAGTTCTCTCTCTCTCTCTCTCTCTCTCTCTCTCTCTCTCTCTCTCTCCCTCCCTCCTTCCCTCTCCCTCTCCCTCTCCCTCTCTGTCCCCTCTCCTTTGATGAATCTGGCTATTGGTTTATCAATTTTGTTGATCTTTTCAAAAAAACAGCTCCTCGTTTCATCGATTCAGTTCATTGTTTTTCTCAGTTTATTTCTGCCCTAATCTTTATTATTTCCTTCTTTCTGCTGGTTTGGGGTTTTGTTCTTCTTTATCTAACATCTTAGGTATTAGTATTCTAGGCTGTTTTAGATTTTTCTTGCTTTTTGAGGTAGGCCTGTACCGCCATCAACGTCCCTTTAGAACAGCTTTTGTTCCATCCCAAAGATTTTGGACCATTGTGTTTTCATTTGTCTCCGTGTATTTTTCTTTTATTTCTTCTTTCATTTCCTGGCTGACCCATTCATTGCTTAGTAGCTTGTTACTTAGCTTCCATGTATTTGTGGAACTTTCCAGACTTTTTCTTGTGGTTGTTTGGTTGATTTCTAATTTCACAATGTTATGGTCAGAAAAGATTTATGGTATGACTTAGATCATTTTTTTTAATATTTTTTAAATTTTTATTTATTTATGATAGTCAAAGAGAGAGAGAGAGAGAGAGAGGCAGAGACACAGGCAGAGGGAGAAGCAGGCTCCATGCACCAATGTGGGATTCGATCCCGGGTCTCCAGGATCACACCCTGGGCCAAAGGCAGGCGCCAAACCGCTGCGCCACCCAGGGATCCCCTGACTTAGATCATTTTGAATTTGTTGAGACATGTTTTGTGGCTTAATATGTGATCCAATCTGGAGAATGTTCCACATGCATTTGAGAAGAATGTGTATTCTGCTGTTTAGAAAGAGATGTTCTGAATATATCTGTTAGGTCCATCTTGTCCAATGTATCATTCAAAGCAGTTTCCTTGCTGATATTCTGTTTGCATGATTTATGTAAGTGAAATGTCAAAGTCGCTACTATTATCATATCACCATCAATTACGCTCTTTGTGATTGCTATTAGCTACTTTATGTATTTGGGTGCTCCTATGTTGAGTTCATAAATATTCACAATTGTTATTTTTTCTTCTTGGATCATTCCTTTTATGATTATATAGTGTCCTTCTTTGTCTCTTGTTAAGTCTGTAAAATCTATTTAGTCTGATATAAATATTGCTACTCTGGTTTTCTTTTCACTTCCATTTGCATGATGTTTTTCTATCCATTCATTTTCAATCTACATGTGTCCTTAGGTCTGAAATGAGTCTCTTGTAGGCAACATATAGATAGATTTTGCTTTTTTAATCCATTCTGGCACCTTATATATTTTGATTAGAGTGTTTAGTCCATTTACATTCAAAGTAATTATTAATCGGTATGTACCTATTGCTATTTTGTTACTTGTTTTATGATTGTTTCAATAGTTCTCCTTTTCTTTCTTCTCTTGCTCTCTTCTCTCATAGACTGTTGGTTTTCTTTACTGGTATATTTGGATTCTTTTCCCTTTGTTTTTTTGCATATTTATTACTGGCTTTTGATTTGTGGTTACCATTAGTTTTAGTATATAACATATTCTGTACATATCAGTTTATATTAACTTGATGGTCTCTTAAGTTTGAACCCATTTTTTACTCCCCCCCCCCATGTTTTAGGTAAATGGTGTCATGCTTTACATCCTTTTATTTGGTGAATCCCTTAGGTAGTTTTCAAAAATATACTTATTTTTTACTCCTTTTGTGTTTCCTACTTTTATTATTCTTGCTTATGGTCTTTCCTTTCCACTCAAAGAGTCCTCTTTAACATTTCTTATAGGCCCAGTTTAGTGGTGATGAATCCCTTGAACTTTAGTTGTGTCTGGGAAATTCTTCATCTATCCTTCTATTCTGAATGATAGTCTTGCTGGATGAAGTATTTTTGGCTTCATGTTTTTTGGTTTTTTCTTTCTTTCTTTCTTTCTTTCTTTCTTTCTTTCTTTCTTTCTTTCTTTCAGCACTGTCAATATAGCATGTCACTTTCCTGTAGCCGGAAGTTTGTACTGAAAAATCAGCTGACAGCCTTAGAGGGTTTCCCTTATATATAACGTTTTTTTTTTTTTTTCTTTCTTTTTTTCTTTTTCTCTTGCTGCTTTTAAATTCTCTCTTTAGGGATCCCTGGGTGTGCGCAGCGAGGTTTGGTCGCCTGCCTTTGCCCAGGGCGCGATCCTGAGACCCAGATTGAATCCCACATCGCAGGCTCCCTGCATGGAGCCTGCTTCTCCCTCTGCCTGTGTCTCTGCCTCTCTCTCTCTCACTTTGTGCCTATCATAAATAAATTTAAAAAATAAAAATAAAAATAAATAAATTCTCTCTTTATCATGACTTTTTGCGATTTTAATCATTATCTGGTTAGTATGGCCCTCCTAGAGCTGGTTTTCTTGGGAACTCTTTGTGCAACTTGGATCTAGATTCATCTTTCCTTCCCCAGATTCTGGAAGTTTTCTGCTTTTATTTTGTCAAATACATTTTCTGCCCATATTTATTTATTTTCTTCTGGATCCCTATAATATGAATGTTATTATACTTGATGGTGTCATTGTTTTCCCTAAGTCCATTCTCTTTATTAAATTTTTTTATCCTGTTAAGCTTTATTAATTTACATTACACTGTCCTCCAGGTCACTGATCTGTTCTTTTGCTTTCTTTAATCTACTAGTTATTCCATCTAGGGTATTTTTAATTTCATTTATTGAAT